>NC_133388.1:178499814-178802845 GCF_047511655.1 Castor canadensis | reverse complement strand
TCTTGGAAGAGAACTGATGCTAAGTCTTGCATTAAGGATGTGAGTGAGGAGGGAATTTTTGTTTCCATTGGTCTCAACCAATGCTCCCCTACTCAACCTCCTGAAGGCTTAATACTGGCTTGGATAGTCACCATGCTTATAACTTACATCTTTAGACAGTTCTCCCACAATCTAGTGCCCTCACAAAGTCCTCACTGCCCCGGCACACATCTCATGGGAGCCCTCACCTACAAATGAAGCCACCTTTTCCCCTAAATCTCCTGATTTATCCTCTCCCAGATCCTCATCATTACAATAAACATCTTGAGACAGCACCTGCCTGACAGAGAACCCAGGAAAGGCCCCTCCATGAACATGTCTTCTAACAAGTATGTGAACTGCTGAATGTACCCTCCTTCTCCTGATATTTCTTAGGATTTCTCAGAACATATGCAAATATCACCCTCAATTTTCCACTATCCACTTCTTTGCTTTTAATTCATGTCATAGAGAAGTTACAACCGTTTAGGAACATATAGTTATAACCAATAAATGCTAGAGCCAAGCTCTAATCCATAGATAGAAGATGGAGTCTATCTCAAAGATTCTCTAAGCACTGAGTGGCAAAAAATGACAATCCAAACTTCAACTGGGAACTTTTCTTATAAAATCATACATTAAAAATATTAATAAACCTTCTTTTATGAAAAGAAACACATAAAAGAAAAGTCATAAATCAATGAGTTGGGGGTTGAGGGTGTCACTCAATGGTAGAGCACTGGCCTAGCATGATCAAGGCCCTGGGTTCAATCCCCACTGTGGCAAAAAAAGAAAGAAAGAAAAAATGAAGAAGATGAAGGAGAAGGAGAAGGAGAGGGAGAGGGAAAAGGAGAGGGGAGCAAGAGGGAGAAGTGGGGGAGGAGGAGGAGAAAAAGAAATCCACTAAATGTTCCTTACAAGATTTTTCACCTAGAATCCAAGGACACAAATACAGTGATAGTTAAAGAACAGAGAATGGATATATTGTGTGAGAACTAAATGAAATAAGGTTGGCATTAAAATCATTTGAAGGAAAATTACCAGAGTTACAGATAGCAATGGATAAACATTAGTAAAGGAGAGTAAAAGAAATTTTCCTCAAGGACATGTGAATGGTTTTAAAAAATTGACCACATTTAAGTAATAAAATGTCTCAGCAAATTCAAAGAATATTTCTACATACCATGTTCTCTGCCCACAATACAATAAAGTGAGATATTGGTAACAAATATATATGTTTAAAGTCTCCATATATTTAGAAATTAATAACATATTTTAGATAATTCTGGACTAAAAAAAGAAATCTCGTTGAAATTAGAAAATAGTAACACTACATATCAGAATCTAAGTCATACAGCTCAAGAAGTTCTTGGATATTTACAGAATTAAAAATTTATGTAACAGAAAAGAAGAATGATTAAAAATTAATTAGCTAAACATCCAATTCCAGAAATTAGGAAAGGAAAATATAATAGAGAAGGAAATACAGATCAAATATAAAACATAAAGATACTATAGATTATCAATGAAAATATGAATATGCCCAACTGAATAATTTGATTTTAAAGTATAATCTAGAAAAATTCTACCACATACACAGGAGACATAAATAAAGATATTTTACCAAGTCAGTATTGATAATACAAGAGTAGAAAGATTAAATACATGGGGATATATTTGTCCAATGGAATTTTGTGCTGCATAGCAAAGAAAATGAATTGGCTCTATATAAATCAGCACAGATAAATCAAAAAGGTCTAACAGTGAGTTTAAAATACAAGTTGAAAAAGTATAAATTCATTCTGATAAAAATGTATATAAAACCTTTAACATATAAGTGAATATGGTTTAATTTAATTAACGTGTATTTCATGTATATACATATATATATATGGAAGTAAAATGATAAAGACACATAGCTGAATGATAAACACAGAATTCATGGTAGGAGTAACTCCTACAAGAGAGGAAATGGAATCTATAGGGATAAATAGTAAGTTTCAACAGTATTATAAAATGTTTATTATCATAAACTGGATAAACATTTTTGTTATATTACCTTAATATATTTTTCTGCCTCTAACATATTTAATTATAAATTATAATAAACATAAAATTATGCATCATTAGAAGAAAAATGGGAAAGTGTTTCATAAACTAAGAAAAATTTTTAAACCATGAAACACATAGGAGCCAGAGTGGCGAATATGTCACGGGTTTCTTTTTACTTTATTAAAAAATCTCAAAATGATGAAAAAAGTTGTAAGGCAAATAACACACCAGGAGAAAATATTTGTAAAAATACAGCAATATGATACAAGAGGGTTAACCGAAATATTTAGAAAACTTCTGAATATTTTTTTTTTGCAGTACTGAGGCTTGAACTCAGGACCTACACCTTGAGCCACTCCACCAACCCTTTTTGTGTTAGGTATTTTCAAGATAGGGTCTCTCAAACTATTTGCCCAGGCTGGCTTTGAACCACGATCCTCCTGATCTTTGCCTCCTCAGTAGCCACTACTCAGGAGCCACCAGCACCGGGACTAAATATTTTGTTTAAAGACAACACAAAACAGGTAAAACTATTTATTATTGACTAAATAAATGTTCACTCAGCAGTAAAGATATTGGGAATTTAAAAAAAAAATATATATATATATATATATATAAAGTCAGTTATTTATCTATAAATTTGGCAGTCTATATTTGCAAATTCTTTAACCCTGAAGTCCCATAGTTAGAAATACGCTTGCTATGCCATGTTTGTGATAGCAACAATCAGAAAATGCCTCAGTGACCATTGATGGGGAGTAACTGATAGATTTTAGTAGTCTGTCCCACAGAACACTATCTGACCAGCTTTAAAAAATGAGGCAGACCAACAAAAAAAGTTAACACTATTCAAGGGTGAGCAACCTTCTAAGTACGTTGCATATATTAACACAAGTTATCCCAAAGAATTCTCCAAGGCAAATCCTAATCTTCACATTTTACAGATGAGGACACAAAGACATAGAAACTTGGATAACTAGTATAAGCTAAGGTGACCAAACCTAACTGTGACAAAGGCAGACTTCGAATTTAGGCAGGCAAATGTGGGAGCCCGTGCAAGTTACCACTGGCAATCCTGCCTCCTCCATGCAATGACAAGGGACAATCCTAAAGCGAAAAATCAATGCACAGAACAAGGAACTTAACATGACAAGCTGCACGTGTATGCTTGTACATTCATAAAAAAGTAACAGAAAGGTCACTCGCCCGCCAAAGTGTTGACAGCCCTTACGTGTGAGGAAGGAAGGAGTGGAAAGGAGCCAAAGGCAATTTTCATAGACGATTACATTACTTTTCTGATGGGACCAACAGGCACACATGTGTGTGTTTCCTGTGCAATTAACACAACCAATCCCAAAATGAGCTAATCAAAAAAATATCTGACCTTCTGGTGGAGATGGTTTACTGCCATTTCCTTTGTCCACAACCTTGACTCTGGGCTTTGTTGGGTCCTTTCTTTTTTCTAAATCTTTAACTGGAAGAAAAATAGAAACACAGAAGAAACATGTTATGTTAATTCCTAAAAGAAAATACCCAGTGAATTTTACTAAAATCCTTGCAAGCCCTAAAAGTATTAATAGAAATTAGCTCAGTGGCTTTAACTCATCCCCAAATATCATTTTTTTCAACCTTGTCATGAGGTGTGGAAAGCACTTCAGGCTTTGGTTAAGTGTTAACTATGAAAAGATGTGTCAAATAAACTAAAGTCTTCATAATTGCTATAATGTCGCCATCATTATTCCCACGTCATACCCAAGAGAATGGAAAAAACAGGAGGCTCAGAAAACCAGCAAGCATTGGCCTAGGATTCAAGCCATAAGGTTGGCCCCTACACTACAAAGACATTACACTGAGACATTTAATTCTTATTTTAGATTGTTCTATCTGCAATAGAAGGTAGAGAAACCCATATGAACTTCCTCCCAAATGTTACAGAATGTTTCTATATTAACAGATGTTAATATAGTGTTTCTTTATCCATTTAGTAAGGACTGACCTTTGGCATTTAATACCCTCATGCAAACTCACACCACTAGCTTAACTTTCCATTGCATTTTCTGCTTCAAATGCCACAGAAGCTTGTCTGCCATTGTGTAGAAGCTTAAGCTGCTGGAGGCACTCAAGACTACCTCAAAATAGAAATCTGAACAAATAAAGTGCTCTGTGAAAGTGCAGAAGCAAACCAGTGGCAGATATTTCACTTAAGGATAGATTTACTTCATGGAAATGAGCACATTTATTGGAGGGCAGGCTACAGAGAGGAAGCAATGATTTCCTCCAAACCATCCCTGTTGTCCTCTCCAGGATACAGTCCCATCAATCTGTCTTTATAATAGTCTCGCCCTCTTTCTTTTCATCTCTTTGCTGAAAGGGCTTAGACTTGTCATCAACCAAGTTTCATCTACCAAGGGCATATCACTCTAATTCTAGTATGTGTCCTAAAACCTCTAATGGTTTTCTGGGACCCAGAGATTAAATTCTAAGATAAAAGTACTAAATAAAATACTTGGATCCTGTTAGGCTCAATACTCTAATTTTTTTACATCCATTTTTTGGACCTCATTTTCTGGCTTCTTTATAAGCATTAGCACTTAGGAGTCATCCCTTTCTTAAAAAGCTTTTTTTCTCAGTTTTTACAAAGGCATGGTCCTGGTTTTCTCCTACCCTGCTGACATCTCTTTCATACTGTAATTCTTTGGATCCCTGTTCTGCTTCCATTCCTGAAACATGACCATATACTAAGGCTGCCTTGCATCTCTGCACACCTGCCTATAGTTTTATCATCTCACGGTTAAATTCTCATCTCTTCTACAGATAATTTCCAAATCTGCATCTTCAATCCCACCCACTCATGGCCCAAGGCCTCAGATTGCTTACATCTTCTAAAATAAAATATGTATGCTACTTTAATATGAAAAAAAATGTGCTGAGGAATGCTGAAGGTAGAAGTAGATTTGGGAGAGAAGAATATAAATAATTCCAAAAAATGGAGATCTGGAGAAACTCTACTGAAAAGGTAATATTTAAGTCAGACGGGCAAGAGGTGGTAGGCAAAGATCAACAAATCATCCTTTTTTTTTCGATAAATGCGATTTTTATTTTTCAATTATACTCAGTAAAATAAAAGAACTGACATGTTCATATGTAGTCACTGGAAGGTTAATGTGCAACAATATTCATTAAGATGTTTCAGTTGGATAAAATATTTGATCTTTTACATTTTAATTAGCATATATGAGTTGTACAAAGGGGTTTCATGTGTTATTTTCCTATGTGCATACAGTGCACTTTGATCAAATTCACCCTTCCATGACTCTTCTTCATCTCCTCCCTCTTAAAAATGTCTTTAACAAGTTTCATTATTCTATTTTCTTATATATATATTATATTCACCCTTTCCTTTCACATCCCCTCTCCTGCTGGTATCCACTCCCTAAAAGTCCCTGTAAGGACTAAGATTCCACATATGATTTAAAAAGTATGTGATATTTGTTTTTCTCAATCTGGTTTATTTTGCTTAACATGATATCTCTAGTTCCATTCATTTCCAGAATGAATTTTATTCTTCTTTATGGCTGAATAATACTCTTGTGGTTTGTTTGTTTGTTTGTTTTTTATGTATTCATTGGTTGATGGGCACCTACGCTGATTCCATAGCTTGGCTATTATGAACAGTGCTGTTATAAACATAGGAGTGCAGGTGTCTCCACTGTATATTGACTCACATTCCTTCAGAACGCCCAGGAGTGGTATAGCAGGATCACATGGTAGTTCTATTTTAAGTTTTTCTGAGGACCTTCCATGCTGTTTTCCATAGTGGCTGCATTAATTTATGACCCCACTAACAGTGTATAAGGGTTTCCACCTCCACCTGCCATTCTCACCAGCAGAGTTATTCTCTTGATGACAGCATCCGCCCGGGGCGAGATGGAATCTCAGTGCTGTTGTCTTGATTTGCATTTCTTCCTGTGTTTCTTACTCACTTATGCTTCTTCTTTTGAAAACTGTTCAATTCATTTGCCCATTTGTTAATTGGATTCTATGTAGTTTTGATGCTTAATTTTTTGACCTCTTTTTCTATTCTGGACATTAATCCTTTATCCAAGGAGTAACTAGCAAAGATTTTCTCCCATTCTGTAGGCTTTCTTTTGATTCTGGAAATTGTTTCCTCTGCTGTGCAGAAGTCTTTTAATCTGATGCAATTTCATTTGTCAATTCTTATTCTTTTTTCCTGAGCAATTGGGGTTTTATCCAGAAAAGCATTACCTATGCCTGTATCTTGGAGATTTTCCCCTATGCTTTCCTCCAGCAGGTTCAAAGTTTCATTAAGATCTTTGATTCTTTTTCAATTGATTTTTATGCAAGATGAGGGTTAGAATCTAGGTTCAGTCTGTTACATGTGCATATCAAGTTTTCCCAACACCATTTGTTGAAGAAACTGTTTCATCTCCAACATAGGTTTTTGGTGCCCTTGTCAAAATTCAGATGTCTGTAGCTGTGTGGACTTATTTCTTGATCTTCTATTCTATTCCATTGGTCTACATGTCTGTTTTTGTGTCAGTACCATATTGGTTTTGATACTATGCCTCTGTAGTACAATTTGAAGTCAGGTATTATGATACCTGATTGCTCTTTTTTTCTCAGGATCGCTTTCGCTATTTGAGATCTTTTGTGCTTCTGTGTGAACTTTAGGATTGATTTCTGTGAAAAATGAATTGGAATTTGGATAGGGATTGCACTGAATCTGTAGATTGCTCTTGGTAGTGTAGCCAATACATGCACATAGGAGGTTTTCAGTCTTCTAATGCCATCTTTAGTTTCTTTCTTCTGTATTTTCATTGTAGAGGTCTTTCATCTCCTTCGTTAGGTTTCTAGGTATTTTAACTTTCTGATGCTATTTTGAAGGGGATTGTTTTCCTGATTTCTTTCTCTTCTTGAGCAGAACATCAGGCTAAAGAGCCAACATGGTGGCTGAAAAGAAAGTTTGCCAAAATAGACCACAGCATCAACTTATGGATGAAAAAGAAAACAAAATAGTCATTTTGAAAGTTGGGCCATGATAGAAAGTATAATAGATATGTCACACCAAGCTGCTCAGTTACCTTCATGTAGGGACAAAACCAGTTAGAAAACAGACTGTGTGCTACACATGGTGAAACATTCCTGTAATCCCAGTCTTCAGGAGGCTGAGGCAGGACGATGACAAGTCTGAGGCCAGCCTGGCCTCCACAATGAGACTATGATTTAAGAAAGAAAAGAGGGGCTAAGGGCTTGGCTCAAGTGATAGAGCATCTGCCTAATAAGTTTGAGGTTCTGAGTTCAAACCCCAGTACCTCCAAGAAAAAGAAAAAGAATAGAAATCAGACTGTCACCAACAAAGTAGTGTTACTCACAATCACTGTGATGTGAGTAAATTAATCTGTATAATATAGGCCCAGGCCATCACCCCTATTTGCAGATAAAGAAATGAGGCTGAAAGTGATTGAGTTGCTTATGGCAAATTTAGAATCATAATATCCAGCATATTGGGCAAGTCATTCTGTTTTCCTTTGTTTCAAAAAAATACTCTCAAAAAGAATCCAAATCTGGTTGGAGGTGTGGCTCAAGTGGTAGAGTGCTTACCTAGCAAGAGCAAGTTCAAAAAAAAAATCCAAATCCACAAAACTTTGCCTTGATCATCATTTTCCTGCCTGAATCCAACTGTGAAAGTTTTCCAAGCAGGAAGACCAGGCTTTAAGCTCTGTCTTACAGGGAACAAGAATATAACTGAAACCCAAAATGGGAATGCAAATCATGAAAAGTTATTTTAAATTTATTCTAAGAAATAGCTATTTGAGTGGAACAAATCCCTCTATCCTACCAACAATAATAACATAACTAAAAATAAGGTATGCTTACATATAATTTATCCACTAACCAGTTAGACTATTTCACTAACACAGGAGCTAAGCTAGTGAAAACAGATGAACGTCCTTTCATGTGTTTTGTATAAGTAGCTACTGCAAAAGCTTTTAAAGGGCCCCTGTGTTTCTTCTGCTGCTCAGTCTGTGGAACATTTCAAATAATCAATCACAAAACCTTCAGCTTAAAGTGAAATGAATGGTTTCATCTTTTCCCTTTTACTGCTTCTCAGAGACTTTCAGAGGAATTATTTCAGTAACTTATATAAGGACGTAGGAAGCCAAAGACTGAAGTGCAATAACCATACAAGTATAAAGAGGGATGATTTGTACTAAAAACCACATGAACCCCTTTTCCAGGGCTTCCAGACAATGTGAGTCTCGGGAGAATGTAAAACGTATATACAACATCTGTATGTTCTCCTGACAAACAGACTTACCAAATGTCTTTGTTCAGAAGTTTCAAGAGGCAGCAGGTTAACAAAGTTGTCCTTGATTTTAATTTTTTAAGCTCACAAAATATGTCTGATGAAACATTACAGAGGAAGAAGAAAAAGAGAAGGTATAGAAAATCCAGATAGAACATTGCTACATATAAAGTTCCAGAATCCATGGTCTCCCAGATTTGTAGATTAATCTTATGGCAGGATTGGAGCAGTTATTGTTTAAAATAAGAAAAATCTACTTGAAATAATATCTAAGATTTGCCTCAAAAGAATAAGCAAAGGAGGTGCTGTGGTGTAGATGAAACGAGACTGGTCACAAGTGGTTACTGCTACGGCCAGATGACGATCGACGCTTAAGGGTTCACTCTACAGTAGATTTTTGATATTATGTCTCAAATTTCCCCTTATAATAAGTTTAGTTTTTAAAGGACTCTACTTTATTATTTTTTTTCCTCTTTTGTTACTCCATTTTTATTCCTTTTTTTAAAATTTTTATTGTTTTATTATTCATATGTGCATACAATGCTTGGGCCATTTCTCTCCCCTGCCCCCACCCCCTCCCTTACCACCCACTCCGCCCTCTCCCTCCCCACCCCATACCCGGCAGAAACTATTTTGCCCTTATTTCTAATTTTGTTGTAGAGACAGTATAAGCAATAATAGGAAGGAACAAGGGTTTTTACTGGTTGAGATAAGGATAGCTATACAGGGAGTTGACTCACATTAATTTCCTGTGTGTGGTGTTACCTTCTAGGTTAATTCTTTTTGATTTAACCTTTTCTCTAGTTCCTGGTCCCCTTTACCTATTGGCCTCAGTTGCTTTTAAGGTATCTGCTTTAGTTTCTCTGCATTGAGGGCAACAAATGCTAGCTAATTTTTTAGGACTCTACTTTAAAAATGAAGTAACAGGATCAGGGATGTAGTATAATAGTGAAGTGCTTGCCTAGCATGTAAAGGGCCCTGGGTTAGATCTCCACACTGAGAGAAAACAATGAAGTAACAAAAAAGTTAACCAGGACAGGCTTCTTCTGTTTGTATTCACATTCAAAAATTTTTGTCCTTCACACTTGAAGGGCTACCTCTGGGAAGAGTCTTTAGTCACTAGGCTATGTAGTCCACAGTGGCAAGGATTCCTCATGTGTCCAGCGCTGAAAACATGGCTTGGCACATAGTGGGTATGTAGTATATATTTTTTAAAACTAAAAAAAAAAATGAATGAATGTCCTGAGTGGTGGAAGAATCAGGGCTGTGTGCACAAGCTTGAAATCCAATTTTAGGAAAAGCTGTGTATCAGAACTTTGCAGGCCTGCATTGTTCTGTTTCCAAGCTTTCTCCCCTGCTTAGACATTTTTCTGTCTTTTCTATCTTCCAACATATCATTTACAACCTACTTCAGATCCAGAGCTTTCCTACACCCACCTTCTCCTCAGCCCATTACTGGTGCCAACAGAGCAACTCCTCTCTTAGCATCCATGTATATCTACCATGTTGCTATTTACAAACCTGCCTGTCATGTAGTCTGCTCCATCCACAGGTCCTTAACAAATGTTAACTGATATTTATTGGAAAGGGTTAAATGTCAAGTAGGGGATTTGAAAACTAAAACTTAAAGAACAGTTAGGAATCCATCAAAGTAGGGAAAGGGAGGCACAGAGATAGGAGGATTCATTGAGGGTTGGACCAATAGTCTTCTAAGAGTTCTGAAAATCTAAAAAATCTAGGATTTCAACTCTTTAGGATATATGCCACAGGCTCAAGTCCAATGTGGGGACAGAGCCACAGGTAGTACTGTAAGACCTGTAAATACATACTTCTGAACTGGCCTTGAGCAGGCTTGCTTTCTTTGTCTTTGTTGTATGCAATAATTTGAACTGTGTAATTCTGCTCTGGCATAAGACCTTGAATAATTGCTTTAGTCGCAGTGTTCTGGAGATTCAATTGATTGGTTTTTCCGCCTATAATAAAACAGAAAGATAAATCAATTCTAAGGCATATGATTAACTGTGTGCATTAAGAAACTTTACTAACCAGCAACCAAGATTTTAAGAGGCAAAGACATTTTTTAATTCTATTTTTGCTGTATATATTTACAGTGTACAACACAATGCTTTGATACACATCAAGAGGTAAATACATTTAATGTACATATTATGGTACATATGTGTGTAGTGTTTAATTATAATAGTTTTCATTCTCATTTTCAGCTGTATTCTTTTTGCAGTAGATAACAAATGGCTGTCTAAATTAGATAAAAGCACATTCACAAAAATCTTTCATCATAACACATTATTGCTTTTGTACTCTAAGAAAAACTGTAATACAAGATTAGAAGGCAGCAGGCTTTCAAATCAGATATTCTCTTCAAGGAAAAGAATTCTACTTAAACATGAAGGGGGATATATGAGCAGTCTCAATGTAATTATCCACATTGGGATTTTTGCTGGGCCTCTCTGAAGTAACTCAAATCATCCTCGAAACACAAGCAATTTAGTTATCTTAAATCTGGGCACCACTGGCTCAGCATGTTGAAGGAATCACTCAGCGTTGGCTACTTAAAGGTTAGTTTCACAAAAACTAAAAACTAAATAGATTCATAGGAAGACTTCAAAATCTCATTACCTCTTCATGAAATTAGACTGACATCTAAGGCTTTCTTAGAAATGCTGTTAAGTACTAAGTGTTGTGCCAAACTCCAAATATACCTTTCTTCTCTAATTCCTGGCAGTGATTAATGCATTGAAGAAAAAGGAAATTAATTTAAAACTTCTGTCACTCTAACAGTAATCACAAGAGGGGTCTGAAATTTGCTGAATCAATCAAATATAACACAGATTATAATATTTAGTTATATTCTAATAAGATCAGTGTTATTAGGGCCGAAGTTTTTGTTGCTATTATCACAGCTGCCTGCTACTTGAGGGCAAAACTGAACTTTTCTCTGGCCAAAACACATTTCCTTAAATGCATTTGTATCCAAGATGTTAAATCTGCTTTCACAAATTTCTTCTTCATTTAAAACTCAAATGCTGTAAGGTACATCAAGTAAATCGTTCATAATGTATGCTTCACTAAAAAAGAAATTTCCTCAGAAAACCCTGTGAAAGGCCAGGTACAGTGGCTCACACTTGTAATCCCAGCTACTCTGGAGGCAGAGATAGGGAAGATTCAAGTTTAAGGTCAGCCCAGGCAAAATGTTAGTGAGCCCTCATCTCAATCAGTAAGCACTACGCAGAGATTTGGGTAGGAGGATCGCTGCCTGATTTGGGTAGGAGGATTGTTGCCTGAGGCTGGCTCTAGGCAAAACTTGTGAGATCTTACTTGAAAAAATAACCAAAGCAATAAAGGCTCAAGTGGTAGAATTCCTCCTCCTAACAAGTGCGAGGCCCTGAGTTCAAACCTGCGTACTTCCAAAAAAGAAAAGAAAACTGTATACTACAGTCTATTTTAGAGAGGCATACCATTACACTGAAAGCTTTGAGAATCCTGTAATAAAAATGCTTTAAGCTCTGTCTAAACCAGTATTTATATAAACACAGGAATATGTTATTATTGACTACTTGTGAGTATGTGAGAGCAGATCCTTGTAGAAGAAATGGGATGTGAGAGAAGTACTAGAGAGCATCTGGAGAATAATCAGCAATAACATTTACCTAACATTTACTAAGGCAGTTGCTGGTCTAAGTGTTTCATTTTCATTAAGTCATTTAGCCCTCACAGCCAGTGCCTCTTAAGCTTAATATGTGTAGAGATTACCTGTTTAGACATTGGCTCAGGACTTTGGAGGTGGCACCTAGTATTTTGTATTTATAAGCTTTAGGGTAATGCCAACGTCACAGGTCCCCACAGCTCATAAAGCCTCCATCAGGAAGGCACTGATATTTTACACATTCTACAGAATAGGAGGCTGAGCACTGAAAGGTTAAATAGCATCCCTGGATCACGCTGCTTATAAATGATCAAACCAGGACTTGAACTCAAGAAATCCAGCTATTTCTTCTATCTTTGTCTTCATGACACCCAGGCAATTGCCCTACCTTGTTTTAGTTTATCATATTTGTGTAATAGAAGCATAAAATATGAGTGAAAAATTCGATGAGAATTTAACTAGAATGTTTACATAACTACTTTGTATTCATGATCAATAAAAATGTTCAGCTTGTTTTTCTTGTGTGGTTTATCACTTATTTTGCAATGTCTCTTTTGCCTTTATAAATAAAATGTACAATTACTGAATAATATTCTATCAAGTTCATTCATTAGAATTGATTTAAGTAGTCTCATCTATTGGACATCCACACTTTTTTTATATTTATATTATTTATCATATTTATTTATAGTTATTATATTATAAGTGTCAATGGACCAAAAGTTTTTTCCATATCAAAACATATGTAGTAGGACTTTATCACTCTAGAAATTTGGTCTGAAGAAAACTAATTACAGTGAGTCCAAGAGTCATACTTTACACTTTGGGGAACATTATTTCCTTGATTACAGGGTAAGATGTCAAGCTCAAAAGATTAAATGAAACAAAACATTTTCAAATGATCCTAAGTCAACACTCAGTAAACATGTTTTTAATTATCTATATATAAAAAGTTGCTAATGCTCTAGAAAACATAATTAATTGTTTTTTACCTGAAGCTGGAGTTACAAGAAGTTTATATCCACCAAATTTCCCTCTTGGAGCCTTCCATGAAATCTGTATACTGTCGTGAGATAATACATTATACCTTAACCTTGTGGGTGGAGCCACTGAAAAGGAAGAACAAAAATTGTTTAAACATGAAAGCATTTAAACTTCATTTGTTAAACTGAAAAGTCAAAGAAACATAATCAAAACACACAAGACTTCAGCCTCAAACTGTGTTCTTCCTCAACTCCATTAATGAATTGACTGGTTTGCAAAATAAGACAAATGTAGGAGCCCTCAGGGGATACCCATTTGTCAAACAGTCCTGGCAAAGAGCTAAGACAATGTCAGAATTAAATACTCTAGCCCAGCTCATTAATTGAATCCCATTTTGTAACATGCTTTTACTCTGTTACACAGATGGTTTTTTTTCTGCTTGGAACATGGGAGTGTTTTTAATCTATTCTACACGGACTGCTGTATCTATGCCCTTAGGTTTCTCACTGTTGTAATCCAATATTTTTCATGGTGTGATATTTGAGAAGACTATTTCAGACATATTATGGTAATATATTCATTTTAACACACTTGAGAAAGAGATTGTAAAGGGCATGCAGGATCCAATAAAAGATAATGATGTTTTGTAAACTTTGACCCATTCTTTAAGAGTAGTTGATTATACCTGCCAGATACATAGCACATGGTCAGGATTCAGCCCAAAATATTTCATCTTTTTTGACAGTTCACAAAAATGCATAGATCTGCTTTACTTTTTGTATAATATTTCAAATTCAAAACACATCTTGGCAGTCTCTGTAAATGTTCCATAATTTCAACAGAAGTACTTTAGTACAGAATTTTTTTATTATTATATGATATCAAAATTAGCTTGCCAAAAAACAAAACAAAAAGGTAAGTTGGGTGCTGGTGGCTCATGCCTGTAATCTTAGCCACTTGGGAGGCTGAGACCAGGAGAATCACAATTCAAGGCCAGCCCAGGAAAAAAATTCATGAGAGTCCATCTCAAACAATAGCTGGGCACAGTGGCCATGCCTGTCATCCCAAGCTGTGAGGGAGGCTGAGATGGGTAGGATCATAGTCCAGGCCAACCTGGGCAAAAAGTGGGAACTTATCTCTAAAATAACCATCAGTAAGGGCTAGAGGGATAGCTCAAAAGGTAGAGTACCTATCTCACAGGCGCAAAGCACTGAGTTCAAACCTCAGCACTGCCAAAAAAAAAAAAGTAAAAAAATTTAACACTCAACTACCACTTTATGCCCAATCTTTTTTTTTAAATCTTGCTTTAGATTGTAGGGGAAGGAAACAAAAATTCTCAAAAAGGTATCTGGAAGCCAGGTGAGATGGTTCATACCTATAATCACAGCTATTTGGGAGGCAGAGATCAGGAGGAGGTTTGAGGCCACCTTGGCCAAAAGTTAGTGAGACCCTCATCTCAATGAAAAAAGTTGGGTGCGGTGATGTGCAATTGTCATCCTAGCTATGCAAGAAGCTGAATTAGGAGGACTGCAGTTCAGGACAACCTAGGCAACTAACTTAAGACCCTACCTGAAAAACAACTGAAAGTAAAGGGACTGGGGGTGTGGCTCAAGTGGTAAAGCACCTGCTTAGCAAGTACAAGACCGTAAATTCAATCCCAAAATAATGATAATAAAAAAACAGTACTGCCCTTCACCACCTATAAAATAGAGAATTCTGGTCAGCTTCCTGTTTTTAATTTGCTATGAATGGGAGAGTTTACGTTTCTCTGGTTAATAAGAAAGAATACAATTATTCAGAACAACAATTTTCAAACTGAAGCAGGCATTTGGAAAAACAAAGAAACTACTTTGCTCAATCTTCAGTTTGGGAAGAAAATCTACGTAAAGATACATTCATTCTTTTTTCACATATATTAGTTGTACAAAGGGGTTTACTTGTGATATTTCCCTACATGCATATAATGCACTTTGATCAAATTCACCTCCTCCATACTTTTTCTTGTTCCCCCAAGAAAGAGTTATTACTTATGGGAAATACTGAAATAGGAATTAAAATTTTTTCAATAATGTATGCAACTTTCTGAGTCAAATCAAATTAGTGGATTGGCAGATATCATTGACCACACTTTTGGGCAAACATACTGGTGAAAGAAATCTTGCAGGCCTGGCAACCATCAAGTGGAAAAATCCAACACATGGATAGGGTCTTCAATCTAGGCAGTGCCAAGAGGGTCAACCAATTTTGTTAGCAAGCCAGGTGTGCGGACATTTCAAGGTAGCAAAGAAATTGGCAACATTTAGAATTGCTAAATTAGAGATTAGAAATGTGTAGTGCTGGGGCTGGCAGAGTGGCTCAAGTGTAAGTGTCTGCCTAGCAACATGAAGGCCCTGAGTACTGCCAAAAAAGGAAAAAGAAATGTGTACTGCATGTCCCATGTAGGCTGCTATCCTTTAAATGTGTCATTTAATCGTCCTCAACATCTCTTTAGTCTATAACCTTCTAACCTGCTGGCAGGAAATGATGAGGACAGGGTAGACTGTACTCAGACAATCAGATGATCCTCTGGAACCCAGAAGGACACTGGCTTCCCTTGAATTGCTCATGGACACAAAGTGTGAGACAGACACAACCACCAAATACAGCAATACTGAACTCCTATTAATTTACAAGTGATTCATATGACTTTAGTCACATTACAGCTGTAAAAAGCCAGAGCTGGGGACACGGTTCACTAAAGTGCTCACCTCAAATGTACAAGGGCCAGGGTTCACTCCCCAGTATCATGGGGATGCACACACACACACACACGACCAAGCAATACCATTTGACCTTTTATCAACAGATCACCAATAATGCCTATATAAGCACAAATGCTGTCACCATCACTGAAAGAAAATCTTGGTTACAAAGTTCATGTTTCCTTTAAGTTTTTGCCTTTGGGGGAAAAGTCCATTGAAAAGAAGAAATCTTGTCAGGAAAGAAGAGGCATGAGGTCATAGTTATGGATTTCAAAGTTAGCTTCTCCCTTACCCCCACCACTACTCTCAGAGCCCTTTTGGAAGGCACAGGGGTATGAGCCAAAGCAAGGGAAGCAAAGTTGACAGAAATACCATAAATCATCATGGAGAAATAATTGTTCTTATCTCATGGAACAAAAATCTGGGCGTATTTAATACCAGACTCATGATAATTTTTTTCTTTTTGCAAGCTCAAAGGAAGTGCTTTCTAGTGTTAAGTAGATATGCTGTACTTAACTTCCAGTTAGAATTATAAATGCTTGCATGAACTGGACTCATAACTTGACTTGTGTCAATTCAAATCCTAATTTTTTTCAAAATGACAAAAAAAAAAAAAAAACCCAAAAAAACAGTGTAGGTTCGATTGCTGATACACACCAGGAACCCAGGAACCCAGAGGAAGCAGACAAACTCATCCTTTGCAGGGTGAAGTCAGACTTCCTTGTGGGATTAGGCCCCATAGAACACCATTCATAGGTATTCTTCACCCCAAAGGAGAGCTGAGAGGGAGATCCCCTCCTTATCTTACCTCTGATGCAGGCTTAGACTTGTTATTGAAAGTACAGGGTTTTCTTTTGTTTGTTTGTTTGTTTTCAAATTCCACTTTTTTTTGATGTTGTTCATTTATTCACATGTGCATACATTGTTTGGGTCATTTCTCCCCCCTGCTGCCCTCCCCCATCTTTTCCCCCCTCCTCCCTTCACTTCCAGGCAGGTCCCATTCTGCCCTTATCACTGATTTTGTTGAAGAAAAGACATAAGCATAATAAGGAAGACAAAGCGTTTTTGCTAGTTGAGTTAAGGACACGTATACAGAAAGAGTCCTACTATTGCTTTCGTGTACCCATGTGTTACGACCCATGTTGATTTAACTCTAACTGATCTTTACACTGGTTCCTGGTCCCCTGCTCATGTTTGTTTGCTTTGCTGTGTTGCATTGTGCTTTGTTTGAGAGGCAAATTTTCCTTAAAGCCAAAGAATTTCATTGCAATCATTCTGACAGAGCCCATGGGCAGGAGAGATTTTCA
Source organism: Castor canadensis (assembly GCF_047511655.1). NCBI lineage: Eukaryota > Metazoa > Chordata > Mammalia > Rodentia > Castoridae > Castor > Castor canadensis. Next base: position 178,785,751 of record NC_133388.1, on the reverse strand, counting down.
TGTTCTTCCATTGAAGCCACGCTGTTAACAACATTTAGGAAATTCTATTTCATAATCCTAATACTCATTAAAGGGACTGTTTTATTCTGTTTACTCCCTTCCTTCTTTCCTCCTCCCCACCCCTTTCTCTCTTCTCAACTCAGTTGAAACCTTGCTGTTTTGATAAGCAACAATCTATGTAAAGATTTCTTTCTAATAAAATATTCTTATTCACTTTCTTCAAAGTGCTTTTATGCGGGGATACTGCAATGGAAATTTTGTTGCCTCTTCCTTATCTAACAGCACCCTGGTTTTCTTCCAAGATACATGGCTGCACTCCCTATGGGCCACATGCCCCTGGCTCAGAAGTGGCAAAGTGACTTCACCCAGATCAAGCAGAGTCCAGACAGTGAACGAGGGAAAATGCTCAGGGGTTTCATTCCAAAGGTGCTCTCTATAGAAAAGGGTCGTTAGTCCCTACAAACTGTATCCCAGGGATTCCCAGACTCTTATCCTTTTCAAGGTTGATTATTTTAACTTTCGTTTTGATTACATAAATTACTGCATTACTTACTAGGATATACATTTTTTGCTTAAGTTGGCCAAAGAAATTTCTTTTATTTCGAACCAAAACTCTCTTACTGATAGAGAAATTGCAGCAGAGGTCACAATGAGAGAATTTTCCTCTTTAAAACATAGTTTAGGAAGCTGGGCATGGTGGCGCAGGTCTGTAATCCCAGCGCTCAGGAGGAGTGCCAATCTGGACAACAAAGCAAGATCCTGAATCAAATAATTAATTAATTAAAGATAATTTAGGATGCTAATGTGATGAGACAATCTGTTTATTAATTTATTCAGACAGTGCTGAAGACTAAACCCAGGGCCTCACAAGTGCTAAGCAGGCACTTTACCACTGAGCCACACACCCAGCCCTATTTTATTTATTTTAAAAAGATCTTTAAACAGTAGAGAAGTGTTTACCTACTCTTCTAAAGATCTAAAAACAAAACAAAATGGCTGAAGAGTGTAACTCAGAGGTAGAACACTTGCCTAGCATGCAAAAAGCCATGGCTTCAATTCCCAGAACTACAAAAAAAAAATCTCAAAAATTACACTTTAGCCAGGCATGGTGGCACACACTTATAATCCTAGTACTCAAGAGGCAGAATCAGGAAGATCATGAATTTAAGGCCAGCCTGGACTACGTAGCAAGACCAGTCTCAAAAATGAAACTATAGTATTAGAGGTATGGCTCAAGCAGTAGAGCTCCTGTAAAGCCCTGAGTTCAAACCCTCATCGCATCAAATAAATAAATAAATGAACCTTAACTTTTTTTACATTTTTATTAGCATATATTAGTTGTACAAGGGAGTTTCATTGTGACATTTAGGTATGTGTTTGCAATGTATTTTTTTGGGGGGTGGGGGTGGAACTGGGGCTTGAGCTTCCAGCTTGCAAAACAGGTGGTTTACTCCTTGAACCACACCTGCTTCATGTTATTTTGGAGATGGGGCCTCACAAACTATTTAATGCCTCAAACCACCAGCCTCTCAATCTCAGCCTCCCAAGTAGCTGGGATTACAGAAGTGAGTCACCTGTGCCCGGCCAACATTTCTTAATTAGATTCACCCCCTCCATCCTTCTCCCCCATCCCTATACTCCCCCTTCTTAGAACAATTTCAGCAGGTTTCATTTGTTCAGTTTTCATATACATATACAAAGTACATCAAACATATTTTCCCTCTTTCACCCTCTATTTTTACTCTCTCCCCTCCCACTGGTATCCATTCCCAGACAGGAACTATTTCATTTCCCTGTCCTTCAGTTTTAAGTATAAATTGATTGTTAAATGGGGTAAAAATTTAAAAAAAACCTTAGATTGTAAGGTTGGTCATTTTTTCTATTAAATACATTACTCAAATGTTTTACTAATAAGATCAATTCAATTTTGAGAGTCGTATTACTATGGAATACACCAGAGAGTTTATTTTGTTTAGAATCTAATATAGGTTATTGATTCATTATAAAGATGATGAGAACAGTAGCGATGAAAATATTCTCTTCTAAATACATTTGAGTATTAGCAATGTCAAAAAATATGAAAATGAATTAACATGGAGGTCTTTAGAAAGTTAAACCTAGCCTCCATACAAAGTTTCCAATTTCACATGCCTTGAGGTTTTTAAGTGACAGTTACTTTACTTTCAGTGGTTCTTTCTTATAGCCATCCAAAACAAACACTGCTAGAACCAAGTGTGTATTTACTGTGAAATTCTGAGAAAGTGGAGCCATCATCACTGTCATTGCTGTGCACTGCCTCCATGCCAGCATGCTTCTTTTTCTATATTCTAGGTCATTTAACTACTTGTCTACCAGGGCTGGTGGTTCATGCCTGTGATCCCAGCTACTCAGGAGGTAGAGATCAGTTCAAAGCCAGCCTGGGCAAATAGTTCTCCAGCTCCTATCTTGAAAATGTCCAACACAAAAAAAAGGGGCTGTCAGAGTGGCTCAAATAGTAGAGTGCCTGCCTAGCAAGCAAGGTTCTGAGTTCAAACCTCAGTGCCTGGGGTGGGGGACTTGCTTAATGCAGAAGATGCTGGAATAATCCAATAATTGAGGTATAAACAATTACTAGAGTCAATGTGGGTTCCCATTCTCTGGAGAGGGAAAGTTTTTTTAATGACATATTGCATGGAAAGACCAAGTGGTAAAGCACATTCTTTTGATTAGGAATTTCAGAGTGGAGAATTAATTTCCTGTATGTCTTTTAATACTAACTGTATTGGTTCCTCATCGTTGCTATAACATATTTCACAATCTTAGTGACTTCAAATAGCAGGTACCTATTATCTTACAGTTCTGGAGGAGGGAGGGGCAGAAGCCTGAAATGGGTGTCTTGGACTAAAATCAAGGTTGTAGGAGGTCTGCATTCCTTTCCGGGGGCTTCAGGGGAAAACCCATTTCCTTGCCTTTCCAGCTTCTGTAGTCACGTGCATTCTGGCTCATGGTCCCCTTCCATCTTCCTTGCGACAGTGGCCAGTCAAGTCTTTCTCACATGGCATCACAGACACTGGCTCCTCTGCCTCTCTCTTCCGTATAGAAAGTCATGTGCAATTACCTTGGCGCCACCCAGAAAATACAGGATAATCTCTTTTTTTGCATTTTATACTTTCGGCAGTACTGGGTGGTTGAAGTCAGGGCCTCATGCTTTCTAGGCAGGCGCTCTACCACTTCAACCATGCCGCCAGCCCTTTTCATGTTGGTTATTTTTGAGATAGGTCTCACTTTTACTTGGACCAGCCTGGATCATGATCCTTCTATTTGTACTTCCCTGAACTAGCTGGGATAACAGGCATGTACCTCCACGCCCAACCATTGGTTGAGATGGGGTATCAAGAACTTTTTGTCTGAGCTGGCCTCAAACATCAGTCCTCTTATCTCTGCCTCTCGAGTAGCTAGCATTACAGGCATGAACCATCTCCTTATTTAAGATCAGCTGACACTTTAAATTCCCCCTTTGCCATATAATATAATATTATATATAATATAATATAATATCTGCTCAGGTCCTAAAGACTAAGAGGTGAACATCTTTGTAGGCATATTATTCTGTCTACCACAATGGCCATTTTTCCTTTCTTCTATTTTGTTCAGAAACATGGCTTTCAAGAGGTCCATCTGGCTTTGCAAATTACTGTCAAAATTAGCCAGTCCACAGGCACTCACTACAGTATTTTCTTTAAAAGCATAAAATTAATCAAATAAAGCAATTCATATTTCTTATTCCTTGCTCAAAATCAGTCACATAAATTAGTGGTGTCATGGTAGAAATAAGATGAGTTTTTTTCAAAGATCTCATGTATTTTCCAAACATCAAACCAACAATATCTAAAGTTTTTCCTATGTGGATTTCCTTCCCTAGTAGACACCATCTTCCTTCTTTTATTCTTCTTGTTTTGTCTTTCTTTTTTTTTTTTTAATGCAGTGCTGGGGATCAAACCCAGGGCCTTGTGCATGGTTGGCAAGGGCTCTACCACTGAGAAACATCCCCATTCTACCATCTTCCTTCTTAAAAGTTCCTTCTAGGCTTCTACACTCCCCTGACTCTCTTTATAGTTGTTGTTTTGGGGGGAGGGACACTTTGGATCAGTCATTTTTCTTCTCCTAAACTCTTAACCATTAAAGTTCTCCAGACATCAGCCTCACTTCTTTCCATTGAGCTATCCTTCTCTACCCTATCATCTAGGGCCTCAAAGGTTCCTATCAGCTAATTCCAAAGTACAATACAATTCAAATACGGTCTCTTCTTCTGAACGTTTTTCTCTTAAACTCCACCAACTACCTACCAGCCACCTCCACCGGGATATCTTCCAAATGCCTTGAGCACCATGTATGTGTTAAAGGCAAACTCATTATCTTCCACTTCACACAAATGCCAACGATGAATGAAACCTTGTTATGTAGTGGAGGTACAGACACTAAGGGGAGGATCACTGCCTTTAATGAGTTGTGGAAAATAATCAGTGATGCAAACATACATAAGCAGTAATAACAGGGAATGAAATTAAAAGTCCCATCCACTCAGGGTCTCTAGCAAGAAGCTTCAGTGTCTTTTCTTTTCTTTCTTTTTTCTTTTTCTTTCTTTCTTTCTTTCTTTCTTTCTTTCTTTCTTTCTTTCTTTCTTTTCTCTGTCTCTCTCTCTCTGTCTCTCTCTCTCTCTCCCTCCCTCCCTCCTTCCCTTCTCCCCCCCTTCTCTCTCAGGGTCTTACTATGTAGGCCCATCTGGCCTTTACCTCTCAATCCTCCTGCCTCCTGAGTGCTGGGCTCACAGGCATGCACCATCACACCCCTTCAGAGTCATTTTTAATGTTTCCTTCTCATCCTTCTGTCTCCACATTTAGCTAACCTTTCAAATGATTCTTGGATTCATTTTTTTCTCTCTAGTTATATTGCTTACTTCAGACTCACCACCACCTGTGATGTAAACAATCTAATGTCTTCTAATGGTCTGATTTGCCTTACTTATTCCTCTCCCCCAAGCCCATATGAGTCACAAGTACAAGTAATAGCATTCACATTGCTATCGAAGTGTTTATTCCATGAATGACCACTTCTGAATTAAGCCAGACTGAGATGGCACCACTGAAGGGCTTAGTGAGTTGCCTAATCTTTGTCCTAAGGACCTATGTCTTGAATCTCTGAGTTTAGAAAGAGAGTTGTCTAGGATTCCTGTTACTGCTTCTCTCATTGTCACCATTGAAAACACTCTTTCACCAATGTAAATAAGATAAGCAGAATTTGTCTACCTAACTGCTCAGTACATGTTCAATAAAGTAGTTGAAAATATGATCATTAACTCCATACAACGATCTGAGTTGCAAAGAGTCAAGCGCCTTTCCTTTCTAAACAGGTGTGCCTCACTTTAAGAAGGCAGGGAGTGGTGACTCATGCATTTCACTTTTCTGCAACCCTCAATTCCAAACATTAGACGTGAATGTTCCTAATGTCACCTTGTCACATTTATGCTTCTTGTTCCACTGATGGATTATATTTCATCACTAAAACTTCTGCAGGACTGCAATGTTTGTCTAGTAATGTCACTTTACACACGTGTGTATGCTTGCACACTTACTTCAGGGTTACAACAATTTTTGTGTAAAGGGCCAGAGAATAGATAGATTTGACTTTGAGGGACATCCTATCTCTGTCACAACTACTCAACTCTGTCACTGTAACATTAAAGCAGCCATAGACACATGGAAACAAGTGTGTATGACTTCAATCTTAGGCATCTATCCAAAGGAGTGTAAATCAATATATAAGAGAGATATCTGCATACACATGTTTACTGTGTACACAGTACACAGTAGCCAAACTGTTCACAATAGCCAAACTGTGAAATCAGCCAAGGTGCCCATAGCTAAAGAAAATACGACATATATCATATATATGCCATGGAATATTGCTCAGTAATAAAGAAAATTACGAAAGCTTAAAGTGTCATATTAGATGCTCTGAGAGACCTTAAACACCCTTTACACTAATCATCTCAGTTTTAAGGAAAGGAGCAAAATTAAGCACCAGGTATGAAGTGGTAGAAATATTTATAGACACTCTTTACGGGAGATAAGGCATGATTAGTATACCACACTTATGCTATAGTTCTTTATTAAGAGAACAGATTTTGTAACATGCAAATTTGACTTTCTCTAATTAATCTTTCATAGCCCTTTCAGAAACAACTATTTGACCAAATGCCACAAAATGACTGTGCTCAGTCCCTGGCAAGGTTGTAACCCATCAAAGTTGTGCTATACTTCTATAGTGCAAAGAGTTGGCCAAACAAGGAAATGCCAACATGCTCCCTGCCTAGAAACAGTTTTACCAATGAAGCATCATTAGAACAAATAAAATAAAAAATGATAATCAGAACCAAGAGGGCTAGACTCCCTACTCTACTGATTCTCTTAAAGATTTCTGTAATTACCTTGACCCTGGACGATGATGCAGAAGCAAGCAATTGCCAAAAAAGCTGGAATCAGCCAGTACTGCACCTTGCCCTGAAAAATCTTCATCGTATTTTCTGCCTTTCACATGGGGTGCAGCAGCTGCCTGGGAATAGAGAAAACAGGGAGATATTTGAGAAGACTGAAAAAGTATGTAGTCATCTAGGAAAGGCAAATAAACCAGCAAAAATTAGCATTGTCAGGAAGTAATTAATTCCCTAATGGTAAAATACAAACTGATGAAAGAATGACTCTTTTAAAGGTGCTGTAAATGGAAGTAAAATTTGTCATTTTGGAGAGAAGTTTAAACTCTACTTGTGACTCCCCCGTAAGGATATAAATGACAACAAATTACATAGTGAATATCCTGAATAGGTAAAATTCTACAAATTTACCTGGAACAATATATTTTTTATTGTTGTGCTGGATGGGTACATTGTGGCATTTAAAAAAGTCCTTACAATGTATCAAATATATCATGCTTGAATTCACCCCCTCCATCATTCTCCTTTATCCCCCTCTCCCCCTTTCCTGGAGTAATTTCAACAGGTATCATTTTTGCATTTACATACATATGTACACAGTTTTTGCACTATATTCATGTGACCTCCTACCCTCTTTCCCTACCATGTCCCCTCCTCCCACTGGTACCAACTTCTTCCCCCAGCAGGACCTGTTCTGCCCTCCTGTTCCTAATTTTGTAGAAGAAAAAAGGGGAAAAAATTACATTTTTGCTTGTTTGAGATAAAGGTAGCTACACAAGAAGTTTCCTTGTGGCATTTCCACGTATATATGGATCATAACCCCAATTGGTTCATCTCCTCTATTTTTCTACATTCTACAGTAATCCCTTTCTTATGATGGTGAAACAATACTCTTTCCAGTCCTGTGTTCCTCCCATACTTATTACATATAGTCAAAACTCCTCCTGTTGCCATACATGGCTTACAAAATACAAATATATAGGTACTTATTACTAGTGATCAAGAGAATTTCCAAAAACTACTTTGTGCTAATATTAAATCGCTAATCAGTTTTCCCTTTGTTGGGATGAATCCTTTAATCTAATCCTCTAATCTTTTCTCATTGCTCTTTTTTCAGGATATATATGAATCTAAAACTCTTCCAAATTTTTCCTTTTTCATTAAAATATCAACAAAGGAAGAGCTATAAAAAAGAGAAAAGGAAAAAAGAAGATAAGGAAGAAAAAACAGAAAAAGAAAGGAAAGGAAGGAAAAAGAGAAGGGGAAGGAATGAGGGAGGGAATGACAGAAGCAGAAAGGGACATGTTTGGTTTAAATTTAAACTACAAACTACAATTCTATTTCATTGCAGAAGAGAAATTCTGAATTCTTTCCTTAGAGAATAAGATGTCTCAAAGTTTTCTCCTTCCCAGAATGTGTCTTCATTCATAAATTTATTCACTTTTTCACTCTATCATTTATTTCTTCTCCAATTTGTCCACATAGGATCCGAGGCAAATTTGTAATACATAAACACAATGTATAAGGTATAGTTGATAGATTTCACACATAAAATATAGGACTCAACTTAAATTTTAAATCAGATAAACAGCAAATAACAAATTTTCACTGTAAGAATGTTCATTCAATATTTGAGACATACTCAGTACCAAAAATATCATTCACTATTTATCTGACATTAAAATTTAACTGAGTATTCTGTATTTCACTGATAGCTCTAATAGAAAAATAACACAATAATGAATGCATATCAAAAAATGTACCTAGTCCTGTAGAGTTAGTAGAGGTGAGTGTGAATGTGGTCCTAAACTTATACATAAAAGCCAAAGAAATATGAGAGCAATCTAAGTTTTAAAACAATATATTATTAAATTAAATTTTTAAACCTTTTTTTTTCCTGAAGATCCATTTGCTTTCCTGATCCTGAAAGCTAAGTAGAACTTTCCACATGGTTCATCCAAAAAAGGTCTCTGTACTTTATTCACCATAAAATTTATTGAGCCCTTGCTGTATGGGAGGATTACTCTAAATACTTCACCCATGTAAGCTCCTTTAATCTTCACAGCACCCTTTGAAGTAGGCATGATTCTAGCACTGATTTACAGATGAGCACAAAGAGGCCAGAAAAGTCACTTGAGTCACATAGCTATGAGCTCAGGAAACAGGACTGTAACCCACACAGGCATGATCAGACAAGGTAACAATTTATGAAAACATTTCCACAATACCACCCTTCATATCACTTTCATTATCCTTTAGAATATGCTTTCTTGCTCTGATTACAAAATTAATGACTTTTAATACAAGAAAACATAACAAAAAGTATTAAATTTTTGCTACTTTTTCTTTACTAAAGAATTTCCAAATCATGGTAAATGTCCTTTTACGATATATTTGGCAGTCTTTCAACTTGTTTATCCTCATCTGGAACTTTAGGTTGTTTCCACATTTCCCCCACTCATAGAACACTGTAACAAACATCCTAATCGTGTCTCTTTGGGTATATGATTATTGACTTACTTTGGCTGAATTCATAATTAAGGAACTGATGGGCAAAACAAGATGCATGTTTTTAATGTTTTTACAGCATGTGTACAAAGTGCTCTTTGGGAAGTTATACTGGTTTCCACCCATCAGCATCTTGCACAAGTACTTGCTCATCTCCTCCACCAAACAAGGCATGGTTTCCAGAATACTTTAATTTGATAGGTAAAATGTGATTATGACAAAATCATTTTAATTTGATTTGCATAGTAAGTTTATTAGTTAGTTTTGCATAGTTGCATCCAAACTACCTGAGTGAACAACTTAAGGGGAAGAATTATTTATTTTGTCTCATGGTTTCAGAAGTGTCAATCTAATATGGCAGAGAGGGCATGGTGGAACAGAGCAGTTCACATAGTGGCAACCAGGAAGCAGAGAAAAATGAATACAGGAAAGTGCCAGGACAAGAAATAACCCTAGGGAAACACCTCCAGTGAACTACTTCCCCCAACCAACCAGGAAACCTTCTATCACTCCCAAAAATGTATTCAAATTTTGAATTCATCACTAGTTAGGCCAGAACCCTTATGATAGCCTCTCTGAAAATACTCTCAGAGACATACGCAAAGGTATGCTTTACTAATCTCCTAGGCATTTCTAAATCCAATCAAGGTGACAATCAAAATTAACCATCAAAAGTCCACCTTGACAACCTGACACTCAAACACATCTCCTTAAACCATAACATTCCACTCTAGACTCATGTCCATCTCATAATGCAAAATGAATTCAATCTACTTTCATGTGTTCCAATAGTCTTAACAGTTCTAACACTGTTCAATTGCCTAAGTTCAAAGTCTCCTCTGAGACCCAAGGCAAACTCTTAGCTGTGACCCACTACAAAATCAAAAAGAAAGTTACATAGTTCCAAGATAAAATGGCACAGAGTAAACATTCTCATTTCAAAAGGGAGGAATGGAGGCAAAAAGCCAGACCAGATGAAACTAAAGCAAGACCAAAACCCTGCAGGGAAAACTCCAAATGCTACAGCTCCATGACCAGCATCCTCGCCTGATGCTGGTGTTCTGATATGAGTTCCAACGGGCTTGGGCAGCCCCCCCACCATGGCCTCGGCCGTTTCAGCCCACACTTCCTCTCTTCTAAGCTGGCTGTATTCATTGCTTGTGGCTTTTCTCAGCAGGTGTTCCATGTTACTGGCATCTCCAACATCCTGGGGTCTCCAGTGGAGCTTGGTCTTCACCCTTCCAGCTTCACACATTGACCTCTGCAGGGATTCTGATCTACCATAAATTACCTGGCCTTCCAGGCCTTCCATTAAAATCTGAGTGGAAGCTTCTATGACCCTGTAGCTCTTGCCAATCACGAGATGTTCTCAAGACATTTTTCCTATCACCTCAGTGCAGAGTACCTGATTTCTCTTTAATGGCGCTAATCTCTTCAGAGACCATGCCTTTCTTAGCCCCAACTTTACAGGGCTTTACTGACCAAAGTTTTTTTTCAATCTTTCTCTTCTGCTTTTTGTTTCAATCCTCACTGTAAACCTAGCTGAAAGCAGTTAGCAATAATCATGTCACAGCTGAATGTTGTATCCTGCCTCAAAAATGTTCTCTGACAGATTAATTAGTCCATCACCTTTATACTCAGCCTTATTCAAAATCTCAGGGCATGGACAAACGTAGATAAATTCTTTGCCACAATGTAACATGTATGAGCTCCACTCTGGTTCCCACAGAGTCTTCATTCTCAGCTAAAACTATGTGGTCACAATTGTCTGCATTCCTATTAGCATCCCTCAGGGCTATTATTGTTCCCTAGTGATCTAGTCCAGGATCTTGTAGCTGAATACTTTTTCATCAGACATCTGGGAATTGTAGAAATGTCCTTCTATTTGGAACACTTTGCTTCAGGAGAGTTTTGAGGCTTCCAGTACAAAAGTTAGACAATTGACACCAGATCCTTAATTTCCAAATGTGGTCTTCTCTACATTTGACTCCAATGGAGATGCTGCAGTGCTGATGTCGGTGTCCTCAGCACATCTAAAGTGCCATTCAGGAAGGTGACTGCTTCTTGAACATTCCCCTAATTAGTGAATTCCTTGGTGATTCTGCAAGAGGGGCCATTGAAGAGGGACTTGATCAGGACCTCTAGAGCTGCCTCTCATTGGGCCTCTGCTCTACTTAAGCAGCACTAAATGCTGTCAAAACAACTTCTCCCTTGGAGGATTACATAACACAAAAAAAGAGGTCCAAGAGATGGCCTCAGCTTGTGCCTTCACACAGGAACATAACCCTTTGCTGCTGATTGCTTTACCCAAATTCCTGTAACACTGGTGTAACATCCAAGGCTTTGAATACTAGAGCTGGGTCCCTGCGAGGCCAGAGTTGGACATGGTGTGTCTCAGGGATTCCAAGACTCTGTTCATCTGTGCAAGACTTCTGAACGGAGTGTGCTCATGCCTTCATTCTTAGTCTTGCACTGAATTTGTGCAGCCCACTGAAGCCCTGGATTACCAAAGAATCTTTTTTTGAACAACTGGCAATCAGACATATTCCAGAGTCTAAAGCCTCCCGAGAGGGCCCTCCTCCCAAGCTCACTCATCTTCATTGTATCCACATAGTATAGTTTTTATATAATGTCAAATCTGCATAGCAAATTTATGGTTTTCTTAAACAATATTGGTAATGACTCTAGAGTCATAAAATAAATTAGAAAGATTTCCATATTTTCATTGTTTTATGATAGCCTAAGAAGCATAAGACTAATCTATAAGACCCTGTGAACAGTGTTACTAAGAACATCCAATGACTCTATTTTCCTTTTTTTTGATGCTGATCCCTGTACAATTTGTTCAATTTTTTCTTATTTGAAGACCTACTTAGGTTTTCTACTTCTTGGCTCCAGTTTGGATATTTTCCCATGAATTTTTTCATTGTATTTGGATTTTTGCACTTATTCACTTTATTTAGATTTTCATTTTCACCCACAGTTGTATTATCTTTCAACTTAAAACATTTCTTGTTTGTTTATTCTTACATTGTAAGTGTTAAGATGGCCTATTTATGACTTCTCTCCTACGTGACTTTTCTCTCCTAAATAGATAAGCTAAAGATGTGCCCAATTTGCAATATTTTAATAACAAGGTTTTGGCAAAATTGTCAATATTATTTTTATTTTATTTACTTCTGCATTTCCATTGAATACTTGCTACATTTATTTTTTAAATTTTTGTTCTTTCATTATTGCTTCTGCTTAATTCTTTTTTTTTTTTCCTATTTTTTTGGTGGAACTTGGGTTTGAACTCAGAACTCAGGGCTTCATACTTGCAAAGCAGGCACTCTACTGCTTGAGCATACTACCAGTCCATTTTGCTCTGGTGATTTAGGAGATGGGATCTCATGAAGTATTTGCCCAGGTTGGCCTTGAGCCTCAAGTATCCCTATCTCAGTCTCCTGAGTAGCTAAGATTACAATCGTGAGCCACTGTGTGTCCAATTTTGCTAAATTCATAACATGATATTATTTTTTTATTTGGGGACATTCATTTGCCACTGAATATGCATTGGCAACATCACATAAGCATTGGTTTCCTTTGTGACCCAAAGGCTATTTCAGTGAATGTAGCATAACATAATTCTATGAACTTTTAAAGCAATATAATTCATCCACTTGAGTTATATTTTTAGTTTTGTCTCAGAATATTACAGTATATATATGAAAGAATAAGTGAATATACTTCCTTTAAGCAATCACTCATAAACAAATTCCAAAATAACAAGAACACATAAAGTGACTATCATCTATGTAGCATTACAGTCTGAATTAATTTATTACAGATTAGCACACCAATTATTTGTTAGGGCACAGGGAAAAGAAGGTAAGTGGTGCAGAAGTTTGGTAAAATACAAGATGAAAAATTCTGTGGGATACATAGAACTCTGACCCTAAGAAGGCAGGAAATTAAGGATTAGTGGATTACCCAAAGGAGTGTGAGCAACTCTTACACAGACAGAAGGCATGGATACAGGGAGTCTGAAATGATTATAGCAGCCAGTGTCAGCCCCATCAAACCAATACCTCAATAGTCAGACAGGTAGCATCCTGTACACTCAAAGAAAAATACAGCTGCAAAACCACTTTCTGAATCAAATAAAGTATTCTAAGACATCTTTCGCCAAACATTATAACCATATGTTTCAACCAAAACAAGGCAAGGAGAAGAAAGATAAGAAAACAGACCACACTATCTTTATGGCATACATTTTAATATCAGGACACTAGTATCAGCTATCTTATGACAATTTTTTAATATAGAAAGGTCCTTTTTCAAGGCATCATCAAGTAAATACCTTTTGTTCTGCTCTCATTGAAGCACTACAGACTCCACGCCCATGTGTTTCAAAGCAATATTTAATTTAATATGTGACATTGAAAGTTAGTCTGCATCTTACCTGCTTTAACTAGCTAATTAAATAAACAAATCAATGCTACACTAGTCTTGGCAACTTTTTTTGGAAAAATATTGTAGACACAGTCTTATCTTTAAATTCTTCTTTTTGTTGTTTATTTTAAACTAAGATGACCAATCGCATATTGAGAGAAGTGGAATTTTAGTTTTCCCAAGCTTTTCTGCCAAGTTCTGAAACTTTTGGACAGAAGAGTAGGGTCAAAAAAACCGTCAATTCCTATTAATGTGCCATGAGATATTTTAACATGTACCAAAATGTCAAAGCCTAATTTGTTGAACTTTGCCCAAAAGGCTGCACAAAACAAATAACTTTGCCTTGATTTTTTAACTTAAAAACATTATGTTAGAAATGGTTACCTGGTTCTGTGTTCGGAAAATATAAACAAAATTTGGGGGAAGTTGATAATATGTAGGATAAATGTTCTCAAAACACTTTCATAATTGCATAATCACTAACATAGAACCAGCTAGTTTGTGCTTCCTCTATGGTGTATGTTTGCTTTATTTAATCTCATTTGCACAGCTATGTTTAATAAGGAGCAAAGACCCTGAGTACAAGAATTAATCAATGCTTACAGGCACCCAGCCTAACATACACAGCCAATTTTATCAAAATTTCTTAAAATATTTAAAGTTTTGTAAACCAGAGAGACAGAGAGAGATTTATAAACATATGCACATCCAAATCTTGGATAATAACCTGTTCAATTGGACTTCAAAAACATACACAAAATTGTTGTTAGCCACCTGGCATACATAGATTCAGCAGCTCCAGGTCCTGAGAGCAATTGTTATTTATGGTATTGGAATTTTCATTCCAATAATCACTTACTAAAAACCCTACTATATAACCAAAGCACTGTACATGATACTAAAAAGGCACAAAACTTCATACCCTGAGTTCCCCTTAGGGAGTTCTCTTGCAATTTAATTAAAAAAGAAAAATGGAAGCAACCTTATTGCAAAACTAAATGAAGTAAGTATGAAAGAGAATAGAAAATCAGCACAAGATGGCAGCATGGATGGAAAACCTGGGAGCCAGGAAGACTGTTCTCACAATAATTTGCTATGGGTCCTTAACAAACTGGCTTAACTCCTCTATGATTCTTTCTCAATAAAATGTTCACGATAATATCAATCTTTAAGATGACTGCGATAGGACTGGAGACACCTGTCTAGCAAGTATGAAGCCCTGAGTTCAAACCCCAGTATCACCAAAAAAAATTATGGTGACATTTTAATAATATACTTAGAACATAGTGCTAAAAATATTCTATTGGTAGCATATCAATGTCAGATTGAAAGAACACAAAGGAAAGGAGAAGTATAATAACCAATGAATTTGCAACTTAGGCAGATGCTAAAGGAAGAAGGAGAACAAAGGACTTTTTATCTCCTCTATCATATTAAGGCTGTGGGATTAACCAGAAGAAAGGTTTAAGCAAAAACTGATGATCCAGTTAATTACAGAGGTGGCAATTATTTGCATGGGTAAACGACTTTATACTCTTCATAGTACATTCCTATCCATTTGTATCACCCTCCTGATGGGAACTCTATACAGGTTCAAAATAATTGACTGCATGAAAATGTGAGAGACCTGACTTAAGAGCAATTCACAGGCTTAAAAAAATGCTTAACAGTTACAGTTGACAAGTTCATGCAAAGAAGGCTTGGAGGAATGAACATATTTAAGCATGGTTTAAGCCTAGGAAAACTAAGAATCAGAGGTACATAACATGTCTTCAGATATTTAAAGAGATTTCATGTGGAAGATGAAACTAGATTTTTTTGTGCAGCTTCTGAAAACAGAGGTTTTGAGCTTATCCAAATCCAAATTCTAATTCTGACAATGGGAATAGTTTATTTTCTTTTACTAGACATTTTGAGAAAGCAACTGGGTAAATTTTACCCATAATCAATGTTATCAGCTGAGTTCAGTGACTCACGCCTGTAATCCAATCTACTCCAGAAGTAGAGATCAGGAGGATCATGGTTCAAGAACAGCTTAGGCAAAATATTTGAGAGACCAGCCCATTTTGATTAATAAAAGGTTAGGTGAGGTGGTGTGTGCCTGTCATCCCACCTACATGGAAGTGCAAATGTAGGAAGATGATGGTCCAGTCAGCTCCCACATAAACACAAGACCCTAGCTCAAAAGTAGCAAAATCAAAAGGGACTGAGGGGCTGGCTCAAGTGGTAGAGCACCTGCCTAGCAAGTGCAAAGCCCTGAATACAAACCCAGTTCCCTAAGCAAAAAAAGAAAAGAAACAAGTGTTATCAAACCTGGGAGGAGCAATGAAAGGACCCCAGAATGCCTTCTTCATATTTTGGTAATTTAATATCCATTTTATAGGAGAACTTTACAGTCGATTGATGATCTAGGAAACCCAGCTTTGAAGATTAAAACAAACAAACATGCCCAATGTATCACCACAGTATGTTGATATTTTGGGCATTCCTTATTTTCTTTCTTCATTGAAAAATACCATCCTCCTCACAACCAGATTCATTAAAAGGGTTTTTAGGATTAGTTAATGGGGACTTAAAAAATGGGCCCTAGAGGAAGTTAGTGATTATTAGTCTGTGTTAGCTGTGACATAGTAGAAAAAACTAAATAAGGAAGAAAGAAAAGCTACTTTCATTACTTTTAACTTAGTTGGTTAGTCTTTTTCTCCCTGAAGGAACTCTCCACTGCATGACATGGTGACCAATGTCTTTGCACTATATGAAGGGGAAAACCACACCAGTCTTCTCAACATACGGTACCAAAGGACAGAGTTCAATGATCTCACAGACTGGAGATTGAGAAGGAAAATGTCAGAAAAGAGAGAGCCAGAATGACAAAGAGGGGTGGGGAAGAATCTGCATAAAACTCCCCTTAAATCCTAGACATTTCAGAATGATAAAGGGCTAATCAATCAGAACAAAGTTATCATAATGTATATGTACTTTATAATAGAAGTACATGAAGCAGGAGCTGATAGAACTAAAGAATAAGAAATAATTGTTTAAAAGTTGGAGATTATAGCTTCTACACAACAAAAGAAATGGTCTTTAAGCTGAAGAGACCACCCACAGAGTGGGAGAAAATATTCCTGCCTATACATCAGACAAAGGACTAATAGCCAGAATATACAGGGAACTCAAAAAAACTAAACTCCCCCAAATCAAACCAATAAAGAAGTGGGTAACTGAACTGAACAGAACTTTTCAAAGGAAAAAAATCCAAAAGGCAAAAAAAATCATGAAAAAATGTTCACCATCCCTGGCCATAAAGAAAATGCAAATCAAAACCACACTAAGATTCCACCTCACTCCTGTTAGAATAGCTATCATAAAAAACACCAACAACAAATTTTGGCAAGGATGCAGAAAAAAAGGAACCATCATATGCTGCTGGTGGGAATGTAAGCTAGTACAACCACTTTGGAAAACAATGTGGAGGCTTCTTTAAAAAATTAAAAATAAATCTGCCATATGATCCAGCAATCCCACTCCTAGGGATATATCTGAAGGAATGTGACTCAGGTTATTACAAAGGCACCTGCACACCCATGTTTATTCACAATAGCCAAGTTATGGAAACAGCCAAGATGCCCCACTACTGTGGTATTTACACACAATGGAATTTTACTCAGCCACAAAGAAGAATGAAATTTTGTCATTCTCAAGTAAATGGATGGAACTGGAGAACACCACCTTATGTGAAGTTAGCCAGGTTCAGAAGACCAAAAATCACATGTTCTCCCTCATATGCAGACTCTACCTAAAACAAATGCAGAAATATTATTGGACATGGGTTGCATACTAAGGGGAAAATGCATACAAAAGGAATAGGGAAGGTAGGAAACCCAAAACTTGAAAGTGTTTGATGTGCTCACTGCAGAGGAGCTAATATAGTAATCTTAAACTGACAAGAGGCCACTATGGGAAAAGAATCAGGAACTAGTGAAAAGGTCAGTTAGAGATGAATCAATTTGGGTTGTAATACACTTGTGCATGGAAACAATGTTAGGAATCTCTCTGTGTAGCTATCCTTATCTCAACTAGCAAAAATGCTTTGTCTTTCTTATTATTGCCTATGTCTTCTCTTCAACAAAATTGGAGAAGAGGGAAGAACAGGTTCTGCCTGGAAGCAGGAGGGGGAGGGGGAGAGGGAGGGGACAGGCAGGCAGTGGGGAGAAATGGCCCAAACAATGTATGCACATATGAATAAATGAGTAAAAAAAAATAAATTTCCTGTAGAAAAAAAGTTGGAGAGTTTAATACTCCTCTGAGGAACTGGTTGAACAACTGACAAAACATTAGTAAACTTAAGAAGATCTGAGTGACTCCATTAGCTACTTGATATTTATTGAACATTGCATCCAGTACTGGCATTACTTTCAAGTATGCCAGGAAAATTTAACAAAATGAGGCTCATTAAATTTCAAGAGACTGAAAGCTTACAAAACATATGTTTTCTGACAACAGAATTACATTAAAAATGACTTATTATGAGGCATTGTTACCATTTCAAAATATTTGAGAATTAAACAACATGCTTCTTAAATAATCTATGGGTCAAAGGAGAAATCACAATGGAAATTTAAAAACACTTGAGAGGCAATGAAAATTTTTTAAAATTCATAAAAATTTGTGAAATCCTAAATAATTCAAGAGAAATTTATAGATTTAAATATCTACATTAATTTAAAAAAAAAAGCCAGAGCCAGGTGTCAGTGGCTCACACCTACAATCCTCGCTACTTGGGGAGGCTGAGATCAGAAGGATCACAGTTCCAGGCCAACCTGGAGATCCCATCTCCAAAAACAACTAAGCAACATGAGCTGAAGGTGTGGCTCAAGTGGTGGAGCACCTGCTTTGCAAGTATGAAGAACCCTTAAGTTCAAACCCCAGTTCCACACCAAAAAAAAAGAAGAAAAAAAACATGTATGGAGGGATTCCAAGATGGCAGCTAGAGGGAGGAAGCAGAAAGCGAGCCTCCTATAGTGAAATCTTGGAGAGATGCTGGAGACACAGTTTGCAGGCATAATCACTGAGAAGAGGCAAAACTTTGACCCCTCCACACCTCCAGCCAGCACAGAGAATCTCCAGTTCACGTTAAACGGAGAAACCAGGAGGGTCCACGGGCCGCCAGTTGCCGGCACCCAGACTTGGGAAGATGCGAACCAGGTGAGCTTCACGGTACTGTGGTACTCCCACAGACAAGCCTAGGCCTGAGCAGCATAGCCCCCTGGACAGACCAACCTCCACCTGGGGAAAAAAGAGAAACTGAGTAATAAGCAATAAGAGCAATAAAGACAAGCAGGAAAGAGGGTGGAGCGCCCTGAGCACCGAAGATTGGGGGAAGGGAATCCTTCCCGGGACTGTAAATAAACAAGCTGGGTGGGCCAGAGAGGCTCTGGCGGGAGCGGGGTCACATGCCCAGCAACCAGGAGCGGGAAAGCTTGTGAGAGTGGCGGAGGGAGGAAAACTCCACAGGAGAGGAGGGAAGACCCACTTCCCACGTGAACCGTAAACAAACATGGCGACTGGCAGGAGCAGCAGCACCGCCCAGTAATCAGGAGCAGGAAAGCTTGTGAAAGTGGCAGTGGGAGGAAAACTGCACAGGGGAGGGGGGAAGACCCACCTCCCACATGAACTGTAAATAAACATGCAGGCCTGGCAACACGGGTGCAGTGTCACCTTTCCCAGCGCTTGGAAACGGGAAAGACTGTAGCAGAGGCTCACACACAGGAAAACTCTGAGTAAACAACGCCTGCAGGGCCAGGTGAGTGCTAAGCTCACCCCAGAGATCTGCATAAATAACGCCTCCAGCAACAGCAGGCTGACAGCAGTGGGCAGGCGAACCACAGCCACAGATACCATTCTCAGAACTGACTCCAGACTCTTTTTTTTCTTTTTCTCCCTACCTTTGATAAGAGAACAACCGAATTACACCTGCATGCTGAAAAACTTACTGAAACTGTATTGCATTTGAACTTGGGACACTTGGTGGGGGTTTTTTTTTGAGCATGTGTGTGTGTAGTTTTGTTCTACTTTATGCGTCCCCTTTGATGAGACAAGTACAGAACAATATCTGAGGCAACATCTCCAGGACTGGAGACTGAGATGAACACCCAAATTATTAAGACTGAAACTTCATTGCACTTGAACTTGGAGGTTTTTTGGTTTTTTGGTTTTTTTAAATTTTCTATTTTTTCATTTTATTTTAATACATTTTTATATATGGATTTTTTAGTTACATTTACTTATTTTTTATTTTTATTCTTATCTTTATTTTTTTTATTTTTGATTTTCAGTCCTCTCTCTGTCTCGCTAATGTCTGTTCAGCTTACTGTCGATTAGTACACTAAAGGTCCCTGTTTATACCTTTGAAACCTTCTTGTCTGATACCTTGTTCTGTTTTCTCCTTCCAGTCTGTGTATTTGTTTTTCCCATTTCTTTAACTTCTTGTTTTCCATCTCAGCTCACCCTTCCATTCTAAATATTACCATTGTTATTATTATAAGCTAGAAAATACTTAATTGCACACAATACAGGGACAGCAACAACACCAAAGACAATGATGGGAAGACAGAAAAAACAGGGAAACCAGTTTCCCCACAGCAAACCAGAGGGGAATGAAGGAAACAGGTACTCAGATCCAGACTCCAACAAAATGAAGATAAACTATGCCAAAGGACCCAATGAAGC
This sequence comes from Castor canadensis, assembly GCF_047511655.1. Taxonomy (NCBI): domain Eukaryota; kingdom Metazoa; phylum Chordata; class Mammalia; order Rodentia; family Castoridae; genus Castor; species Castor canadensis. The sequence goes on along the minus strand of NC_133388.1, from coordinate 178,765,611 downwards.
CCACAAGAATAATTTAAAAGAAGACATACCTCAGGTGCTCAATGAGAATTTTATAGAGATGATACTGGATAGGGTCAACCAAAATATACAGGAGGCACTCAAGAAATTCCAAGACAACAAAAATAGAGAATTTGAAAAAGCAAAAGAAGACATAAAGGAAACCATAGAAGCACTGTATAAACACCAAAGTGAAACAGAGAACATGATGAATAAACAGATAAATGAACTCAGGACAAAAATAGACAACATTAAAGAGGAAACGACCCAGGATATGGAAAACCTCAGAAAAAAGAACAAAACAGAACTGCAAAACAAAACGGAAGGCCAATCCAGCAGAATAGAACAAACAGAAGACAGAATCTCAGAACTTGAAGATGAAATGGTAATTAAAGGAAAAACCAAAGAAGTATTAATTAAACAAATCAAGACCTGTGAAAAGAAAATGCAAGAAATCACCGACTCCATCAAAAGACCAAACTTGAGAATCATGGGCATCGAAGGAGAAGAGGTGCAAGTGAAGGGAATGTGCAATATATTTAACAAAATAATAATGGAAAATTTCCCAAATCTAGAGAAAGATATTCCCATACAGATGCAAGAGGCCTCCAGGACACCAAACAGACCAGATCAAAATAGAACTACCCCACGACATATCATCATTAAAACGACAAGTTCAGAAACTAAGAAAAGAATATTGAAGGCTATAAGAGAGAAAAAACAAGTAACATACAAAGGTAAACCCATCAAAATCACAGCAGACTTCTCAACAGAAACATTAAAAGCAAGAAGAGCATGGGGTGAGATCTTCCAGGCACTGAATGAAAATAACTTCAACCCCAGGATACTCTACCCAGCAAAACTATCATTCAAAATAGATGGAGCAGTAAAAGTCTTCCATGATAAGCAGAAACTAAAACAATATGTGACCACAAAGCCACCACTACAAAGGATTCTTCAAGGGATTCTGCACACAGAAAGTGAAACCCAACTTAACCATGAAAAGATAGGCAGCACCAAACCACAGGAAAAGAAAAAGCAAGACAGTAGAGAGTAACCTCAACTTAGGTACATACAATCAAACCTTCAAACAACTAAGACAACTAAATGACAGGAATCACCACATATCTATCAGTACTAACGCTTAAGGTTAACGGACTTAATTCACCCATCAAAAGGCACCGCTTGACGAAATGGATTAAAAAGGAAGACCCAACAATTTGTTGCTTACAGGAGACCCATCTCACCGACAGAAATAAGTATAGGCTAAGGATGAAAGGCTGGAAGAAGATTTTCCAAGCCAATGGCCCCCGAAAACAGGCAGGAGTAGCAATACTTATCTCTGACAAAGTAGACTTCAAACCTACCTTGATCAAGTGAGATAAAGAAGGACATTCCATACTAATAAAAGGGGAAATAGACCAAAAGGAAATAATAATCATCAATCTGTACACACCCAATGTCAACGCACCCAATTTCATCAAACATACCCTGAAGGACCTAAAAGCATATATAAATGCCAACACAGTGGTTGTGGGAGACTTTAACACCCCATTATCATCAATAGATAGGTCATCCAAAAAAAAAAATCAATAAAGAAATCCAAGATCTAAAATATGCAATAGATCAGATGGACCTAGTTGATGTCTACAGAACATTTCATCCAACCTCTACACAATATACATTCTTCTCAGCAGCCCATGGAACCTTCTCCAAAATAGATCATATCCTAGGGCACAAAGCAAGTCTCAGCAAATATAAGAAAATAGAAATTATATCGTTTATGCTATCTGATCACAATGCAGTAAAAGTAGAACTCAACAACAAAAGTAAAGACAAAAAACATGCAAACAGCTGGAAACTAAATAACTCATTACTTAATGAAGAATGGATCATTGATGCAATAAAAGAGGAAATTAAAAAGTTCCTGGAAGTCAATGAAAATGAAAACACAACCTACCGGAACCTATGGGACACAGCTAAGGCAGTCCTGAGAGGAAAGTTTATAGCCATGAGTGCATATATTAAAAAGATTGAAAGATCCCAAATCAATGACCTAATGATACATCTCAAACTCCTCAAACTCAAGAACAAGCAAATCCCAAAACAAATAGGAGAGAAATAATAAAAATAAGAGCTGAAATTACCGAAATAGAAACCAAAAAAACCATACAAAGAATTAATGAAACAAAAAGTTGGTTCTTTGAAAAAACAAACAAGATCAATAGACCCCTGGCAAACCTGACTAAAATGAGGAGAGAAAAAACCCAAATTAGTAGAATCAGGAATGCAAAAGGGGAGATAACAACAAACACCATGGAAGCCCAGGAAATCATCAGAGACTACTTTGAGAATCTATATTCAAATAAATTTGAAAATCTTAAAGAAATGGACAGATTTCTAGATACATATGACCATCCAAAACTGAACCAAGAGGAAATTAATCACCTGAATAGATCTATAACACAAAATGAAATTGAAGCAGCAATCAAGAGTCTCCCCAAAAAGAAAAGTCCAGGACCTGATGGATTCTCTGCTGAATTCTATCAGACCTTTAAAGAAGAACTGAACCAACCCTCCTTAAACTGTTCCATGAAATAGAAAGGGAAAGAAAACTGACAAACACATTTTATGAAGCCAGTATTACACTTATCCCAAAACCAGGCAAAGATACCTCCAAAAAGGAGAACTATAGGCTAATCTCCTTAATGTACATTGACGCAAAAATCCTCAACAAAATAATGGCAAACCAAATTCAACAACACATCAAAAAGATTATTCACCACGACCAAGTAGGCTTCATCCCAGGGATGCAGGGGTGGTTCAACATACGAAAATCAATAAACATAATAAACCACATTAACAGAAGCAAAGACAAAAACCACTTGATCATCTCAATAGATGCAGAAAAAGCCTTTGATAAGATCCAACACCATTTCATGATAAAAGCTCCTAGAAAACTAGGAATAGAAGGAAAGTACCTCAACATTATAAAAGCTATATATGACAAACCTACAGCCAGCATTATACTTAATGAAGAAAAACTGAAACCATTCCCTCTAAAATCAGGAACCAGACAAGGATGCCCACTATCTCCACTCCTACTCAACATAGTACTGGAATTCCTAGCCAGAGCAATTAGGCAATAAGAAGGAACAAAAGGAATACAAATAGGTAGGGGCTGCTGGAGTGGCTCAAGTGGTAAGAGTGCCTGCCTAGGAATACAAATAGGTAAAGAAACTGTCAAAATATCCCTATTTGCAGACAACATGATCCTATACCTTAAAGACCCAAAAAACTCTACTCAGAAGCTTCTAGACATCATCAATAGCTATAGCAAGGTAGCAGGATATAAAATCAACATAGAAAAATCACTAGCATTTCTAAACACTAACAATGAGCAAACGGAAAAAGAATGTATGAAAACAATTCCATTTACAATAGCCTCAAAAAAAATCAAATACCTAGGTGTAAACCTAACAAAAGATGTGAAAGACCTCTACAAGGAAAACTATACACTTCTGAAGAAAGAGGTTCAGGAATACTATAGAAAGTGGAGAGATCTCCCATGCTCATGGATTGGTAGAATCAACATAGTAAAAATGTTGATACTCCCAAAAGTAATCTACATGTTTAATGCAATTCCCATCAAAATTCCAATGACATTCATTAACGAGATCGAAAAATCTACCATGAAATTTATATGGAAACACAGGAAGCCACGAATAGCCAAGGCAATACTCAGTCAAAAGAACAATGCAGGAGGTATCACAATACCTGACTTCAAACTATATTACACAGCAATAACAATAAAAACAGCATGGTACTGGCACAAAAACAGACATGAAGACCAGTGGAACAGAATAGAGGACCCACATATGAAGCCACACAACTATAACCAACTTGTCTTTGACAAAGGAGCTAAAAATATATGATGGAGAAATAGCAGCCTCTTCAACAAAAACTGTTGGGAAAACTGTTTAGCAGTCTGCAAAAAACTGAAACTAGATCCATGTATATCACCTTATACCAATATTAACTCAAAATGGTTCAAGGATCTTAATATCAGATCACAAACTCTAAAGTCGATACAGGAAAGAGTAGGAAATACTCTGGAGTTAGTAGGTATAGGTAAGAACTTTCTCAACGAAACCCCAGCAGCACAGCAACTAAGAGATAGCATAGATAAATGGGACCTCATAAAACTAAAAAGCTTCTGTTCATCAAAAGAAATGGTCTCTAAACTGAACAGAACACCCACAGAGTGGGAGAAAATATTTGCCAGCTACACATCAGACAAAGGACTGATAACCAGAATATATAGGGAACTTAAAAAAATAAATTCTCCCAAAACTAATGAACCAATAAAGAAATGGGCAAGTGAACTAAACAGAACTTTCTCAAAAGAAGAAATTCAAATGGCCAAAAAACACATGAAAAAATGCTCACCATCTCTAGCAATAAAGGAAATGCAAATTAAAACCACACTAAGATTCCACCTCACCCTTGTTAGAATAGCCATCATTAGCAACACCACTAACAACAGGTGTTGGCGAGGATGCGGGGAAAAAGGAACCCTCTTACACTGTTGGTGGAAATGTAAACTAGTACAACCACTCTGGAAAAAAATTTGGAGGCTACTTAAAAAGCTAGACATGGATGTACCATTTGATCCAGCAATACCACTCTTGGGGATATACCCAAAAGACTGTGACACAGGTTACTCCAGAGGCACCTGCACACCCATGTTTATTGTGGCACTTTTCACAATAGCCAAGTTATGGAAACGGCCAAGATGCCCCACCACCGACGAATGGATTAAGAAAATGTGGTATCTATACACAATGGAATTTTATGCAGCCATGAAGAAGAACGAAATGTTATCATTCGCTGGTAAATGGATGGAACTGGAGAACATCATTCTGAGTGAGGTTAGCCTGGCCCAAAAGACCAAAAATCGTATGTTCTCCCTCATATGTAGACAGTAGATCTAGGGCAAACACAACAAGGGGATTGGACTTTGAGTATATGATAAAAGCTTTAGCACACAAGGGAGGGGTGAGGATAGGTAAGACATCTAAAAAGTTAGTTAGCATTTGTTGCCCTTAAAGCAGAGAAATTAAAGCAGATACCTTAAAAGCAACTGAGGCCAATAGGAAAAGGGGACCTGGAACTAGAGAAAAGGTGAGATCAAAAAGAATTAACCTAGAAGGTAACACACACACACAGGAAATCAATGTGAGTCAACTCCCTGTATAGCTATCCTTATCTCAACCAGCAAAAACCCTTGTTCCTTCCTATCATGGCTTATATTCCCTCTACAACAAAATTAGAAATAAGGGCAAAATAGTTTCTGCTGAGTATTGAGGGCATGGGGGGGAGAGGAAGGGGGCGGAGTGGGTGGTAAGGGAGGGGGTGGGGGCAGGGGGGAGAAATGACCCAAGCCTTGTATGCACATATGAATAATAATAATAAAAAAGAATTAAAAAAAAAAAGAAACATGTATGGAGATGCATAGCTGCAATCCTAACACTGGAAAGGCAAAGGCAAAAGGATTGCAAGTTCCATGCCAGCCTGAACTACAAGATCACAGCAAGACCCTGTCTCAAGAAGAGGAAGAAGAAGGAAGAGGAGGAAAAACAGAAGGTGCAATAAGAGGCAGAGGGACAAGAAACATTTGAAATCAATGATCTAATTTTCCACCTGAGGAAGCTAGATAAAGAAGAGCAAATTAAATCCAAATTAAGTTGAAGAAAGTGATCAATGAAGATAGAATGCAAAAAGTAAACATTAGTAAAAATTAATAAAACCAAATTTTGCTTCTTTGAAATGTTAATAAAATTTTTAAACCTTTAGAAAGTGTGATTAAGATACAAATATAGATAAAACTACAATGAACAATTACAGGAATGAAAGGGGATATCACTACCTATTTCTCAAATTAAAAATGATTTTAAAGAGAAATATTAATGTTATACCAACAAATCCACCTATTTAGCTTAATTGGGGGAAAAAACTATTGAATAATTCAATTTACTAAAACAGACATGACAAAATAGAAAATCAAAAATAGACCTGTACCTGCTAAGGAAATGAAAGTTGTTATTAAAAATATTCCCACAATGAAAATCATAGTCCCAGAGAGCCTCACTAATAAATTCTATAAAATAGTTAAGGAAGACATAATACTGATCCCTAAAATTCTTTCAGAAAACACAAGTAGTGGCTAACATAATCTTTATCAAAACCAGATATCATTATAAAAATTAAAAATTACACAGCAATATCCTTCATAAATATAGATACAAAATCCTTTATAAAATATTATCAAATAATATTCAACAATATAAAAATAACCATGACCCAGAGGGGTTTATTTTAGGAATGTAAGATTGATTTCATATTTTAAAATCATAACATGTTGGTAGACATAAAACTATTGTCTCAATCAATACAGAAAAAGAGCATTTGAGAAAATTCAGTGCCCAATAATGAGTAAAAAAAATCTCAGCAAACTAAAAAACAGAAGGTGGTTCTTCAATACAGTAAAGAGTGTCTATGAAAAACCCATAACTTCAATCACAGTTAATGTTGAAATGCCCAGCATTCTCCTTGTAAGACCCATAAGACAGTGAAGGTGTTATTTATTGCCATTTCTACTCATGTTTGTACAAGAGGTTCTAGCCAACGCAGTAAGGCAAGAAAAAGAAATAAAAGACAGAAAGTATGGGACAAAAGAAGTAAAACAAGCTTTATTCATAATTAACATAATTGTTTACGTGGAAAATTCTAAGAAATCCACCCAAAAAATAAAACCTACTGGTCCTAATAAGTAAATTTAGAAAAGCAAAGGACACAGATCAGTAAGCAAAATCAATCCTATTCTTACATAAGGAACAAAACAAACAGAATTATAATATTTCCCTATATTTTCTTGTAGTATTCTTATGTTTTCAATTTTAACACTTAAATCTTTAATCATCTAGAATTTATTATGAAATGAATAGAAAGATTTTAAATTTTTTCTCCTTGTCTAGTCAATTAATCCCATATCATTTGCAGAATAATCCCTGTGGGCTAGAAATGTTTTATTTCCTTCTATTAATCTGTCTATTCATGTGTGACTAGTAAATAATTAAAAATATCAAAATATAATAAGTTTTAATATATCCTTTTAAATTTTATTTTATTTTTGAATTAGCATACATTAATAATATGAGATTTCATTTTGATAATTTCATACAGGCATACAAGCATACTTTGAGTAAGTTCACTCCCTCCATTCTATTTCCATTCCATCTCTCTCTCTTCCCCTTCTTTTCAAAGCGTTTGGTAGATTTCACTATGCTCTGTGTGTGTGTGTGTGTGTGTGTGTGTGTGTGCTACTTTAATCCTCTTAACCCCTCAGTATCCTTTCCTCTGACAGTATAACTCATAATTGGAAAAAATTAACACACATAATAGGCAATATCAATTAATTATCAATGATTGAATGATCAGGGACAATGAATGTACAGTTCAAAGTTGATGCCCTGTACAATTTGCACTTGGGGCCTGGAGTAAATGATGCTTGAAAATTAGCAGACATTCTGCTTGCTAGTTGTGTGCCTCAGTGCAAAGTTATCCACAAGAAAGAGCACTGTTTTCTTCTCCCAAGGGGTGTCAGCATCCCCAAGCTACTTTTTTCTATTTCCCAAAAATCCTATTAGATTATCAATAGCCCTGTGAGTTACTCAATTTCATAGGATCTGATACAAGTTAGCCTCAAAAATACAGCTGCTCCTATGGTCTTAAACTAGAGGCTGTAAATTCTTATGATGGAAGCCCCAGCCATTCCAAAAGCATGGTCTTGAACTCACTATGCAGCCCAGGCTGGCCTCAAACTTTCCATCTTCTATCTCAGGCTCCTAAATGCTGGGATTACAGGCGGGAACCACCACAACTGGATAAATTTGTTTTTCAAAGTGAAAAGAAGGAAAGGAAGCAGGAGAAAAGAGAAACCATTTTTGTCTGCCAGGCTTTGTATAAAATCAGCTTAGACAATGGTGATTGTTAACAATAATCTATTGTTATCCCTGTTTTCTAGATGAGAAAACCAAAGTGGAGAGTCTTAGAGTACCAGGTACAGGGAGAAAGACCAAGGTCGGAGTTCCCCATGTCTGTATGTCTTCCATCTGTTTCAGTTGCTGGATTGTACAGCCTCAGTTTACATCATCCAGTTCCAGTCACAGACCCTGTTATCTTCCCCCACAAGAGAAATGGGTAGAGAAAGTGCCCAGTGGGATCTGAGTTCAAATGCCATACAGTCTTTTCTTAATTATACATCTGATCACCTTGTGATCCCAGGCAAGGGAACTTCTTTCCTTGAAGCTCAATGATTTTAATAAGAATACTATTTACTTCTCCCAAGTAATTAGAACACAGTGTGTTTCTTAAAGATAAAATGACAGATACCCTGTAAGTTCTTTAAAAATATGTCAACTCTTCTGCTATAGTTTGGATTGTAAGTATTCCCCAGAGGCCCATGTATTAAAAGCTTGGTCTTCAGGTGATGTAATTGGGAGGTGGTTCAAGAGGAGGAGCCTACTGGGAGGTCTTTGGGTCACTGGGGACATGTCCTAAAAGGAGATTGTGGGATTCTTGCTTCCTTCCCACCCCCCACCCTCTCTCTCTGGCTCATAATGTAAATGGTTTTGCTCCACTACACAGTGTCTCACCTTGATGTACTGCCTCACCACAGGCCCAGAGTCATGGCCTAAAAACTCCAAAATTATGATCCAAAATGAATCTTTTCTCTTTATAAATTGATTATGTCAGATATTTCTTTTTCAGTGACAGAAAGCTAAATGATACAACTTCTAACACACAGATGCACACACGCAGGCACACACACACACACAGGCACACACACACACACACACACACACACACACACACACACACATCACCCCACAGGAAAAGGAAACAATTATACTCAAAGCTTAGTATATGTAGAAAGTAACTGGATCCCTGCCACTTTTCATTTACTTATAGAAGGAGTAAAGGACAATCATTGTTTCCTTGACTTTGAGCATTATCTGAAAGCAAATCTCCTAAGAAGAAAGTTTACTACTTCTGTCTCTTCCCTTTAAACTTTCTGTCCTCACTTCACTGCCAGTTCCCCTGAGGGATCATCCAGTCTCTCATTTACTAATGACTTTGTTCCCAACAAACTGCCATAATCCCAGATAATTTGTTAGCTCAGTTATGCTCAAACAGCACCACCCCAGCCTGCAGCAATTCAGGAAGGCCCTTGTCCTTTAAAGAAATCCTGGGTTATATGCCATAGCCAGGAAAACAGCAGTCATTTGGCTGATTTTTGATAAATGTGATTGCAAATGTGTCTCTAGTCACATCGCCTGGGACTGTCAACTGAGAGAGGGCAAAAAATGTGTTATGTTTTACTAGATTAACACTGGGGAATAAGATCCAAAGGGAGCTTTTTAGTAGGTGGGGAGGTTTTGCAAGCACCCCTTAAATCATTCTAGTTTGCTGGGCCTATATTTAAGGCCAGCCCTGGATGATTCTGAAAAGCATGGAAGGCCCCCAAGAGTTCTCTGAAATCCTCAGCTGGAATGTCAACAGCAGGATAAGAGCCAAAGAACTCCTCCCAAGAATCCTGAAGCCTGGGGCCCATCCAAAACGGCTCCAGGAATACTGACAGGTTCCAAGGAATCCTGCCTGAGGAATTACTAAGAGGCCTCACCAGTATAGCTCCTGTCCTTTCCAAGGACCTGTAGGAGGTCAGGGCTACAGTGGAGGTTCTGGTCTATTCTGGTGCAGGGCTTCTCAAGGAGACAGAGGGAATGCACAGTGTTTATTGAGAAAGAGGAAAGCCATCGTGTTCATCATGGATAAAGCTTGAAAACATCTAGCTGGGGGAGGGGAGAAGAGGGAGAATGATGGAGGGGTAAATCTAAGTAAGATACATTGTAAGCACATACATTAACATCACAGTGTATCCCCTGTACAAATATTATATGCTAATAAAGTTTTAAAAGCAGAAAACATCTTGCTAAGTAAAGGAACCAGTCACAAAGGACCACATGTTGTATACTTCCATCCATATGAAATCCATGGAGAAGGGTAACAGACTGGAGAGGTACTGCTAATCTGTACAAGATTTCTTTCTGAAGTGCAAGAGTTCTTCAATTGTGACAGTAGCACAACTCTGAATATACTAAAAACTGTTGCACTTTATATGACTGGATTTTTTTGCCTGTGAATTTCTCAATGAAGAAGAAGGAAAAGGAGGAGGAGGACAGAGAGGGAAGAGAAAGAGGGGAGGGGGAGGGAGAGAAGGAGGCAGGAGTGCCTCACACTTGTAATCCCAGCTACTCTAGAGGTAGAGATTGGGAGAATTGTGTTCCAGGCTGGCCAGGACTAAAACACAAGATCCTGTACAAAAAAAAAAAAAAAAAGCTAGAAACAACAAGGGCTGGGGACAAGGCACCAGGTTCAAAACCCCAGTATCATGGAAGGAAAGGAGGGAGGGAGGGAGGAAGGAAAGCCCTTGGGTCCAAGTTCAGAAGAAATCCATCCAAATTACTCTTTTGAACAATCCCAATTCTAAATTCATTCATCCATTCACTCATGCACCCATTCTGAATGTACTAGTGAGCTCTCTGAGTGTGCAGAAACGGACCACCTTGTCAGCAACCAAACACCAAGTCTCTTCATTGCACCCACTGTAAGCCCGTTTGCTCGGTAAAGGGGCTCTTGATCACATAGGAGCAGGAAGAAGTGCCCTCCTGGCTCTCTGCAAATAAGGGCTCTGCTCTCCACCGAGCCATCAGTCTTACTCTCCTGGCCCCGCCTGCACCCCTACCAGCAGCGCACTCTCCAAAAAACTTCTTTCACTAAGAACGGGGATCTCAGCATCTCCAGAAGCAATTTTCAGCTGGAAATTCAGGCATCTGTGAGAGCTGCACACCCTAAGAGCAAGTCTCAAGCCCTCCAGCACCTAAACTGAGCAACCTTGAGCAATCATTCCAGGAGGCGCGCTTCCCACAGAAAACTTGAGAACTTTGCATCAAGATCCCAGCGCCTGTAGCCACAAATCTGTAGATCACAGCCCCTTGCTTGTGCCTGTGACCGTTGTAATGGCCCACGCCACTCCTCTGGATGGAGCACGAACCCTGATGTGCACTGCGCATAAAACCCAGCTTTCGCGATGCCTCTTATGAATTAGAAACGAATCCAAAGGGATAAGAGGGGGAGATGAGGGATGGAAAAGCTAGGACCAAGAGGATCCTCCCAACATCACAGCCTGATGATTCACCCCAAAGCTGCAACCTCCTGGCTTTAGACACGAAAGCACAGCGCTTTGAGCATCCCGGTTTCCTGGCGCAGAGACGTGGAGGAGAGCCTATAGGACCACCACCTTCATCTACCGGCTCTGCCTAGTGGCACCGCTTAGCGTCCAGCGCCTGGTCCTCAGCTGCCAAAATCTACCGCAGATCAATGAGTGGCCTGGTGAGTTTGGTGTCCCATGGTCTTGGGGCTGCTCTCCCAAGTGTTCTCCATGCGTACATAGCCCTTTAAGACAAATTACTAAGCCAGTTTCCTATCACAAAAGTCCCTTTACTAAGCCCTACTAAATGGAGATTCTTGAGCTGCCACGCCCTGCTTCTTCCCACCCCACACTCACGGCACCCAGTTAGCAGGGAAAGCCCACAGGAGCAACAATAGATATTTCCTCTGCCAGCGCACTCATCCCTCGGCGCCCTCGACCTCCCCACCCAGGGAGCCCCGCGAAGCTGCATCTGGGTGCAGCGCCCTGTGCCATCCCAAAGGTCCCCGGGCCAGCCTGGGCGCGTGCGTGCAGAGAAAGTTCAGGGAATTGCATTGCGTCTGCAGGTGGCTCGCTCTCTCCACTTTTCCTTCCTTGAATGGACTTTTCCAAACCCAGCCGAAGAAGAGCAAAGAAAAACGAACTGACCTGTGCGGGGCGAGATTCCAGCCCAGGTTGGGGACCTCTTAGCGCCTAGGGATGATCCACCAAGAGTTGGTTCTTAGCGGTGCACTGCCCTTGCTCGCTTCCACCAAGTACACTTTTTTTTTTTTTTTTAATTAGCCGCTCCCCCGCTCCTTGTCCCTCTCCCTCTCCTCGGTCTTTCTCCCTCTCCCTCCCTTGCTTCCACTCTCCGCAGCCTGGAGCTGCCTCCGCCTCCTTAGCGCTCGCCTCCCCGATGCGCGTCCAGGATCAGATAAGAGGAAAGAAGGGCTGCCTGTAGCCAATTATAAAGACGAAGGTGGCCACGGGGGCGGGAGGTGGGAGGCACACCCAAGTCCCCAACGCCCCCCACCCACACACACACTTTCTCTCCTCCTTTTCTCTGCGTCCCCGCCCCACGTGCTCTCCCACCCCAGACCTGGCCACCCTCCCAGGTGCGCAGTGCCGCTGTGTATAGTGCGCAAGGACCCGCGGATTTAACCCCTCCGCTGAGACAGAGGTAGTGCAGAGCTGCTCACCCACAGCCCCTGGTTGCTTTGAGAGGTCTCCAGCCCTCCTGTTTACTGGTGTCGTGTGCCCACATCGTTCCTAAAGAGCAGCCTTGCCTTCCCATGTTAAAGACTGCGTTTATGTAAAGACCACCTTGGTGGCCCCTTCCTCTCCCTTTCTTTTCTGAACAAGTCCAAGGGTTATAAAACAGCAAGGCAAAGACGCTCAGACTTTAAAGTGCAGGAGAATCATCTGACAATTTTCTGGTTATAAAAGGATGGATAAACCGGGTGCTGGTGGCTCACACCTGTATTCCTAACTACTTAGGAGGCTGAAATCCCGAGGACAGAGGTTTGAGGCCACCCTGGACAAATAGTTTTGGAGACCCTATCTCCCAAATAACCAGAGCACAGTGGACTGGAGGTGTGGTTCAAGCGGGAGAGTGCCTGGTTTGCAAGTGCAAAGCCCTAAGTTCAAATATTCAAACCCCAGTCTCACCGAAAAAAAAGAAGAAAAAAAAAGCTGAATAGCATCAGATGGTTATGAGGTTGGACCGCATAACTTGCAGATTCACCCAGAGAGGTTTTTAATTTACCAAACATCCTAGTGGCTCTGCTCCATGCCGGCCGCTGTTTTACAGACTCTGCCCTGAGACATGAAGAACCAGAGGGGCTCCATCCGGGTAGTGTTGCACACCTGTAATCCCAGCACTTAGATGGCTGAGGCAGGAGGATGGATAGTTCGAGGCCAGCCTGGACTACATAGCGAGATCCTGTCTCCAAAAAAAAAAATTTTGTTTTTAAAGTAATCTTTCCCGGTTTTGATCCATGCTAACAAATCCCAATTCTTTACAGCATAGCTTGTAATATTTGCTCACAAATATTAGGGGGCTGCATAGAAAATGAGAATTGAGCAAGATCCAGCTTTTATGAAAATAGTCTCTTGCTTTGGAAAACCGAAAGGGGGTCATAATGGAGAAAACGAAAACAGCGATTGGTACTCTTGGACGTCACGTAAGCTGTCTCCATCATGCCTATCTGAGAACCCAGAAAGTGAGACAGTGACATTTGACACCTGTCAAGGTGGTCCTTCCCACATTCCAATCGCCCAAACTGCTGTTAGCCACCCCTCTGCTTTGCTCGCATTTGCCTGTCCTTTGCATCCCTGAGGCGCCAGGTGAAGTGCAAAGGGCCGGGCCCAGCCCCCACAGCCGCCCCGCGTCCTGTGGTCGGGGTCGGAATTGGCTCAGCCTCAGCTGCTGGGAGCGGCCGGGGCCGGCGCCGCACTGCCTCCGCGCTCCACTGAACGCAGTGCTCTGGACTCAGAGCCTCGGGGCCAACTTCTAGGACTGGGGACGCCGTACAGCCAGAGTGACAGCGCCACCTGGTGTCTGCGCGGGGAGTGGGACAGGGCGGAAACCAAGAAACCTGTTCACCCTAGATTGACAGGTAGGGGACAGAATTCCCAAATGCAGCTTTATTTCTGGAGACGAAGAAAAGGATGGATAGTGTCAGGAGTTAGATCTCCTTTCCTCTGCTTCCACACACATACCTATCTATTATGATCCCCCTTTCACTACTGAAAATTTACTCTATTTTCTTCATTTTCACCCTGACTCCAATGACTGAGGTAAACTTTCCCCGTAATTCCCTTGGGGAGGTAGTTGCATGTTAGCATACAGTTGTAGGTGAAAGATGGAGGAAGAGAGTGCAGTTATTTAATTACAGAAAATTGAAAATGGGAGATTCCCTGGTAACTTTAAAATATGAAATATGTGTACAAAAATCCAAATAAAACAAATATGCATATCTGTTGGACAAAAATAGGATTTGTATTGATTTAGTAGCCATATAAAAAGTTAGTTTTAAAAATTCTAACTCATCTTTCCTTCATCTCTTCATCTGGAGTTTGAAGTCAGGAACTCTTGGGCCACAACCCTCAGCCCAGATCGCTTTAACTTGAATTCCTGCATTTCACTTTAAATGTAGATAAACTTCAGTTAATGTTGAACCAGAATGGCTGGTTTCAGTTAGTTTTCCACTTAGTTGCAGTTGTGTGTGGGTTTCCAACCCGTTCAAGAGAATGTTTATTCAATTTTCATCTTCAGGTCAGTGCTCGGGGTCTGGTAGAGAACTGATAATTGAATCATGGAAACAAGACTGCAAGACCTCACTAAGTCTCTTCTTCAATCTAGGGAAAACTGCACATACATATCTGGGACCTTGGCAAAAATTCCAGCTTCCCACAGTAATTGAGTCTCATTCTGAGTTTGTGACATGACTCTAATCCTAATTCTCCAGTGGGACTTCACACACACACACACACACACACACACACACACACACACACACACACAGTTGCCCCTCTCCTCCTCTCGGCCCCCTGAAGCCTTGCAAGAAGACTTTGAGCTTAAACCTAAATGAAAAGGCTCTACCCTTTACTTGTCTCACCTTGCTAAAGCTATTTTGCCTTTCTGAGCCTAACTACTCATGAATAAGAGGAGCATAGTTAATCACACCTTGGGAGACTGTCATGTGAATTAAATGACATGTACTCATGGAGCTAATCCATAATGGGTAATAAATGGAAGCTGTGTTTACCCACATGGGGATTATCCCCATTCTGCTCATTGCACATGGCTGAACGCTCTGCAGTAGTTCTTTCTAGAAGAGTTTTCTTTCAAGTTTTCTCCACAGAGGTGCTCTTAGTGTTTAGGGCAGGAGAGACTGACATTTCTGATTGTATCAACTAAATTCCAGAATCACCTACCCTGTTACCTAATCTTTATCAAAACCAATAATACAATCATACCTCATGCATGCTGCAGTAATCCACAGTTTCCAGATGTGTGAGTTATTTGTAATTCTACTCCAACCCCATTGTAAGCATTTTTTCACAAGCCCAACGTCCATGCCCCCACCATACTCAACTAGTAAACAGGCTCCAGCTGATAATAATACGCCGTTCCTATGAGCAAGAACTCTGGCCCAAGTTCCTAATACCTGTTCCCATGTTCTACACACACACACACACACACACACACACACCCCATGCTGACTACCACATTCTTGCTCCTGGGACTCCTGTATTTGCCCTAATCTTATCAGGATAGCTGGCAACAGATCACTAAACTCGGTAGAGTAGGGAGTCTTGGGGACCCTGCCCTACTCCTAACTGATTTGTACCCCTGCGGTACCAGTTGCTTAATACCTTGTATCTCACCCTAGAGTCACAGAGATTCAGCTCCTGTAGGAACTGTCTTCCACTCAATTGGATGCAGCTGTTGGGGCTGGGGGTGCCTGGCATTCAGGGAGCTCTGTTTCCCCAAGTGAAGTGTGGGAGATAATCTCTAAACTAAACCAAGTAGACTCTCTTTCCCTCAAATGTTGAGTATTAAGTGGTGGGACACAAAAGCAGAAAAAATGTCTTCTGAATTTTTATCTTAACTCATCCTGAAGGAACAGTACCCCTACATCCAGATGCAGCTCTTACATCCAGAAGGAGCACAACAAAACAGATTACTGGATGTTAAAATATTGAAATGCTTCCATAGGTAGTTAATAAGCTGCCATCCCACAAGTCTGAAGAGCCTGTCCACCATGGCTTTCCTGGAGCCATGACCTGTTGGATTATTCTTTGATCCAACAACTAAAGAGTTAACCCTTGGATCAGCTGAGGACCCCTAGTACCATCTCGAATTTGGCTGCAGGCATCCATTTTCATTGAACTGTCCCTGTGCCATCCTGGTTTTCAACCTCTTGAACCCACCCATGTCCTGAGCTCCCAAACACCTGGCTTTTATCCTTCTCTGGAAGCTTTTGCCTCTGCCCCCTGGGCAACCCTCATTATGCCAGGTTTGATTTCTTTCCCTGCTAATGGGATAACCTCAACCAACTCTTCCTTCAACTCCCTAATCATGAAGGGTGACAAAGGACATGAGAGAGTGTGTCCAAGTTCACCCAGGGTTAATAACTAAGTCAATACTAGAATTCAAATATCTTAACTACTGGGCCTGAGCTTTTCCCACTATAAAATACTTAAACAGGGCTTTTGCTTTATGAAATGCAGTCAAGTACACTATCCTATTTTAGTAACATTAGCTCTGCAAGGTAAGACCCATTCCAGAACTTCAAATGATATGGTCTCATTCTATCCTATAGTACTGGAGTCCACCTCTCTCTTTCAATCACCTCTCATGTTCCTCAACAAGTGATTAAGGCATTCTTCATCTTTTCCGTTCCACGCTCAAGATCAAAGTCATGACTTTAACAGCAGCCAAGTTTTTCATGTGTGACCGTATGCTGCCAGGGCGTCCATGTTGCACAAAAGGTTCTATTCATAACACAATAGTCCTGGAATGGATCTGCAATTACCTATGTGCCAAGCCCCCTTCACTCTACAAATGAAAGAACGGAGGTTCAAAGAATTAAGTACCCTGCCCAAATCCCCCAAAAAGTCAATGGCAGATAGTACTAGATCCAATGTCATCTAACAAAAAGCCAAGACTCTTTCCAGTTATTATAATATCATAAGAAGAATCTTTACCAAGAGCCTTTACCCAGACATGCTGAGAGAGCGCACATGGACTACTTTAGTTTTTTAATTATTATTTTATTAAAATAATTCATACATATCATTTTAAAGCCAGCAGTTCTGAAAACTTACAAAAAACAAATAATATTGTCTCACTCTCCAGAAGTAACCATTTTTTACTTTTTTTAACAGGTTTTGTCCTACATCTCTAATCTCTATACTTCTAAATAACACGCATGTTACTGGTATGTGTTGTTCATCAATTTGAAACATCATCTCTGTATTTTCTATTATGGCAGAAGATGATTTGCTCTCTTATACAGCAGTCCCTTTAAACTCTTCTATTTTCCCTAATGTGATTAGACAGCAATTTTGGCTAAACCTCCATTTACATGATACACAAATACGATTCATGTAGAAACATCAGAATGTACTGTTATTATTTTCCCTTTCTACTTGTAGTTCCCCAGAAGTTATCTTGGAAAAAGAAGGGAATAATTACTTTTCTTCCTCATTTGCTTAGTTTTCTTTTTTCTAGTTCTTCCTACTAGGATTTTAAAGACCGTTTTGTGGTACTGGGGGTTTAACCCAGGACCCCAAGCCTCCTGGGCAAGCACTCACTCTACCACCTGAGCTACACCTTCAGCTGTTTTGCTGATCGAAGGGTTAATTCTTCAGTTGTTGGATCAAAAGATCTAGGTCATGAACCCAGAAAAGCCATGGTGGACAGGTTATTGAAGCTTGTGGGATGGCAGCTTATTTACCACTGTATGGAAGCAAGCAAACTGCATTGCTGTGTTCCTTTGCATGTGAGAGCTGCATCTGGATGTAGGGGTTATTGTACCTTCAGGATGAGATCAGATAAAAATTTAGCAAACATTTTTCTTCTGCCCCTGTGTCCCATCACTTAATACTCTCATTTGAGGGAGAGAGAATCCAGTTGGCTTAGTTCAGCCCTTTCTGAGGTAGGACCTCATTAACTTTGCCTGTGCTGGCCTTGAACTCTCCATCCTCCTGCCTTAGCCTCTTAAGTAACTGGGAATACAGGTGTGTGCCACCAAGTCCAGCTATGGCATTCTTCTTTCTCTGGGGCGTTCCCTTTAGACCTATTGTTACTATCTTGGTCTTTACTGTTCTACCAAGTTGGAATTCCCTCTGCCTTTCTTCAAGACTGGAATCATTATTTCCTGGTTCCTCTCTTAGTCTATTGCTACCCTTGTTTGGTGAAGCACATCCTCCAGGAATTTCTCTGGTGAGAAAGCTGCTTATTAGTAGGAGGCATGGTGATATTGACGATCAACAGCCTGTCCCTGGCGTCATGCTGCTTCCACCTGAGTGTCTGTTGTCTTAGTCAGTTTGGACTGCTATAAACTGAAGGCCCTGGACAAGGTGGCTTAAACAGCAGAAATTTATTTCACACTTCTGTAGCCTGGGAAATCCAAAATCAAGGCAGCTACAAATCTAATATCTAGTGAGTGCTGGCAAACTGGTTTGCAGATAGTAAACCAATATGTTTCCTATGTCTTAAAATTTCTCAGTGATGTGGGTTTAGATTTATCTATTGTAATACGTATTTGATAGACATTCACTCTGGGAATTTATAGCCTTTGGTTCTGGAAAAATCTTATGTATTTCATTAATGAAATCCTCCCCTTTGTGTCTGGATTTCCTTTTTTTTCAGATAGTAAACCTCTGAGAATTATGCTACATTTTAAAAAACTTTTTCCATCCTGTTTCCTTTTTCTCTGCCTTTGTTCTTTTTTTTTTCTGGATTTTGTCACTGCAGACTTAAATTTTATTTTAGTTTCTAATTTCTGCTCTCATATTTTAATTTCTAAGAACTCTGTTTTGTGCGTGGTTAATGTTTTTCTAATAGCATCCTATTCTTGTGCCATGGGTTCAAGTTTCTTGAAGACATTAATGATAATTTTTCTCTTAGGCTTTCTTCATTCTGCATAGACTTTGCATTTTCCAAAAAGGCTTTTGTCTTTGTTTTCCATAGAAGTGTTACTTGGATTTCTGCTATTCCTTGGTAGTGTGCTCATTACTAAAGATGAAAAAGTTATATGGCTCAGGAAAAAAGTAGAAGTATATACAGAAGGAAAAATATAAAAATGTTAGCAATGTACTAATGTGAAGATTTTCTGTAAATTTTAATTTCTCAAAGTAAAAATCTGGGATAAGAAAAGAACAAGCATAGAGGGGGAGATTCGAGGTTGTGACCAAGCAAACGTTTGTGTTGAGTGGCCTCATTGGTGGGCCCTGCATTGGGAGCTCTGGGGGTGGGGGTCTGTAGTCACTCCTCTTGACCTGGCAGAGTCCCCAAGCCTGCTCACTCCTGTGAGGTAAAATCTGGCTGCCAGAGTTGTGATTGTTGTGCAAGAAAGTCGGAGGACTTGGCAATCAGCACTCCATATGCATGTGGTCACTTAATCCCTCTGCTGCAGTTCTATGCCCAAACTCCACTGCAAGAATCCGAATTTTGTTGTTTTGTTTTCATCTTAAAACATAAAGAAAGCATTTATTATTTCAAACCATTCTGAGGATGTGGAAACAGAAACAATTGAACTAGATCATTTGGGCTTAGAGTCTTGTACAAAGTTGCAATCAAGATAAGAGCCAAAGCAAGCAAGGCATAGTGGAGTACACCTGGAGTCCTTGGGAGACTGAGGTGGAAGATCACTTAAGTACATGAGTTCAAGACCAACCCGGGCAACATAGTAAGACCCTACCCAGAGACCCAGAGAGAGAGAGAGAAAAGAAGAAGGAGGAGGAGGAGCAGGAGGAGGAGGAGAAAGAAGGGGAAAGAGAAGGAGAAAAAGAAAGAAGGGGGGTGGAGGAAAAGGAAGAGGAATAGGAGGAGAAGGAGAAAGAAGGGGAAAGAGAAGGAGAAAAAGAAAGAAGGGGGGTGGAGGAAAAGGAAGAGGAATAGGAGGAGAAGGAGAAAATGAAAGAAGGAAGAAAGGGAGGAAGGAAGGAAGGAGAGAAGGAAGGAAGGAGGGAGAGAAGGGAGGAAGGGAGAAGGGAGGAAGGGAGGAGAGAGAGAAGAAGGAGAAGGAGGGGGAGGAAAAGGAGAAAGAAGGAGAAGAGGAGGGAGGAGAAAGAAGAAGAAGGGGGGAGAAGGAAGATAAATAAGGAGGAGAAGGAGAGAAGGAAGGAAGGAAAGAAGGGAGGGAGGAAGGGAGGAAGGAGAGAAGGGAGGAAGGGAAGCAGGAAGGGAGGGATGGAGGGAGAGGGGGAGGGAGGGAAGAAGGAAGAGAGGGAAAGAAGGGAGAAAGGGAGGAAGGGAGGGAGGGAGGAAGGAGAGAGAAAGGGAGGAGGGGAGGGAGGGAGGGAAGGAGGAAGGGAGGAAGATATGTTGTGCTTTTGCCCAGGGCATAACTTGAGACAGGATCCTCTTATCTCCACATCCTGAGTAGCTGGGATTACAGATGGGCATCACACACCCAGCTTGTTTTTTGAGATAGAGTCTTGCTAACTTTTTTCCCCATGCTAGGTTCACACCTTGATTCTCCTTTCTCTATCTCTCAAGTAGCTGGGATTATAGGCTTGTACTTCCATGAACAGCAGTACCAGTAATTTTTAGCTCAGAGCTATGGAATAAATGTTTTTGTTCTCCCTAAGATTATAAATTGAAGCCCTAACCCATAATGTGATATTATTTAGAATGCTGTCATGACAGTAGAGCCCTCATTGTGGGGTTAGTGCCTTTTTAAGAAGAGACTTCAGTCTCCTCTCTCTCCTTGTCATCTGAAGATACAGCAAGAAGGCAGCCATCTGTCAGCCAAGAAGCAGGTCTTCACCACACAGTGAAGCAGCCCATCCCTTCAACTGGGACTTCCCAGCCACCAGAACTGTAAGAAATAAATGTTTGCAGATATCCACTCTATGACCCAGCAATAATATGACCAACAAGATATATGTCCAAAATAAAAGTCCACATATCCATACAAAGACTTTTTAAGTGAGTGATAGTGTAGATTTAGTAATCCTAGCCCAGAAAGAAGGCAATTCAAATGTATATCAAGAGTATAATAGCTAAGTAACTAATGGTGAAATTACATAATGCAGTAGTTTACAGCAACGAAAGGAATAAATATGGCTATAGGTGACACCACAGATGGTCACACAACTAAAACTTTTGTGAAAGAAACCAGGAAGAAAGAACATTTATTATATGGTTTTATTCACATAAACTTCAGGAAATTTAATCTGTAGAGGTAATCTGGGCAGATTGGAAAAGAGTAAGGTAGCAAGTGGGAGGGACCATGAGGGGTGCCTAGAATGCTTTGTTTCTTGATTTGTATGGTAATTACTAGTATGTTCACATTGCCATAATCCCTTGAAAAGCATACTTAAGATTTATAAACTCTTTTGATTTTATGTTAGAATTCAGTAACATGTACCTTTAAAGAACAAAAGTAAAATATATGACAGTAAAGCATATTGATTCCAAACTGGGATAAAATTAAAAATCAACAAAAAGAAATAATTGTTTTCTGTTTAAGCCACCAGTCTCCATACTTGTACTGGGGCCGCTCATTAGACCCCTTGTTCTGAGGCTCCCAGCTTCTTGAACTGAGCAGCCAGTGGTTCTCCTGCCTCTCCAGCATGCAGATAGTGTGGTGGGACCACCCATCCTCCAACCGTGTAAACCAATCAGTAAATCCCCATATATTTTGTTAGTTCTATTCTTCTAAAGAACCCTGATTGATACAGATCTAATCTAAAAATCCACCACTGGTGGAAAAATGGAGAATTTCTCTACCCTGCAGTAACCTCCACATATAAGCTCGGAGGAAATCAAGCTAAAATTTCAAAATTACATTCTTCTCAGAGTCAGAGACTGATATTTTTGGTTCCCCAGCATTTAACACTGGGCTTTGTCAAGACTAACCATCCAATACATGTTTGCCTAATGAATAAACAAAATGAAGAAAGAATGAGCAAATCACCATATTCTGGTAGAATCCCATGATGGTTTAGAGTTTGTGTTCATCTCCAGGCTTTGTCCTCATGGGCAGAGTGACACTGGCTAAGTTATTTAAGATATGCCTTCTCATCAATTTATACAGCAGACACTTGCTGGACTCTGAGTGTATAGTGCTAAGCAAAAAAGCTCCCCAGCCTTATGATCTTACAGACCAGTTCCACAAACACTAACAAAATATGGAGTGAACTAAAGGTAACAGGTGAGGGTGGAGGCATGGAACTTCTTTAGGTAGAATGATCAAGAAAGAAAATATGTAGCTAAACCAGGTATGGTAGTGCACACCAGTAATCCCAGCAGTTGGGAGATGAGACCTGAGGATCATGAGTTGAAGGCCAGCCTGGGCTACATAGTGAGAATCTGTCTCAAAAAAAAAAAAAAAGCCTAGTGGCATGTCTCAAGCGGTAGCTAGAGCACCTGCCTAGCAGGTACAGAGCTCCTGAGTTCAACCCTCATTATTACCAAAAAAAAGAAAAAGGAAATTTGTAGCTGAGGAGGTGACCACTATGTTATAAAGAGACACAGCAAGCTGTGGGAAGAAACGATGCAAAAGCATTCTGGAAAGAAAGAATACTTTACACAATGTTCTTGAACAGGAGAGAGCTTGAATAGATCCAAAGTATCTTCAATGGGCAGAGTTTGGTGAGATCAGACAATAGGTATTTAAGATGAGTGTTGTGAGATCAATTTCAGGAGGTGAGCAGGAATCAGACCTTGAACCACCTTGTATGCCACCATAAGCATTTTGACTTCATCTTGACAAGGAGAAGTTTCTGAAAGATTTTGAGCAAATGAGTGAGATGAACACTAGCAATTCTTATTTAACTGACTAGAGGAAGGAGCAGGTATGAGCATTTTACTAGAAACTCCCCAATAATTCTAACACATAGCCACAGGATCAATGCGCTTCTCACCACATAATTCTTTTTATTATTATTATTCATTTATTCTCTTGTGCATACATTTTGGGCCATTCCTCCCACCTACCCCCCACCTTCACCCTCTACCCTCCCACCCCCCTTGCTTCCAGGCAAAAACTGTTCTGCCCTTAGCTCTAATTCTGTTGAAGAGAAGACATAAGCAATAATAAGAAAGACAAAGCATTTTTCCTAGTTGAGTTAAGGATAGCTGTACAGAGAGATTCCTAGCATTGCTTCCATGCACAAGTGTATTACACAACCCAAGTTGATTCATCTCTACCTGACCTTTTCACTAGTTCCTGATCCTCTTCCCATATTGACTTCTGTCACTTTAAGGTTACTGTATTAGCTCCTCTGGAGTGAGGACATCAAACACTTTCTAGTTTTGGGTTTCCTATCTATCCCCATATCTCCCATATGTGCTCTCCCCTTGTCTTGTGATTCAAGTCCAACCACATTGCTGTATTTGCCCTAGATCTAAAGTCCGCATATGAGGGAGAACATACAATTTTTGGTCTTCTGAGCCTGGCTAACCTCACTCAGAATGATGTTGTCCAGTTCCATCCATTTACTTGCAAATGATAAGATTTCATTCTTCTTCATGGCTGAGTAAAATTCCATTGTGTACAAGTACCACATTTTCTTGATCCATTCGTCAGTAGTGGGGCATCCTGGCTGTTTCCATAACTTGGCTATTGTGAATAGTGCTGCAATAAACATGGGTGTGCAGGTGCCTCTGGAGTAACCTGAGTCTCATTCTTTTGGATATATCCCCAGGAGTGGGAGACCATTTCTTTTGTTGTGCAGAAGCTTTTTAATTTTATGAAGTCCCATTTGTCCATCCTCTTTCTTAGTTACTGAGCTGCTAGGGTTCTATTGAGGAAGTCCTTGTCTATACCTATTACTTCCAGAGTAGTCTCTGCTCTTTCCTGTATCAACTTCAGAATTTTGGGTCTGATATTAAGGTCCTTGATTCATTTTGAGTTGATACTAGTACAGGGTGATAAACATGGATCTAGTTTCAGTTTTTTGCAGACGGATAACCACTTTTCCCAGCAACATTTCTTGAGGAGGCTGTCTTTTCTCCATCATATATTTTTGACGCCTTTGTCAAAAATAAGGTGGGCATAGTTATATGGATTCCTATCTGGGTCCTCTATTCTGTTCCACTGGTCTTCATGTCTGTTTTTGTGCCAGTGCGATGCTGTTTTTATTGTTATTGCTTTGTAATATAGTTTGAAGTCCTTCTTTTTGCAGAGTATTACCTTGGCTATTCGCAGTTTCTTGTGTTTCCAAATGAACTTTAGGGTAGATTTTTCAATCTCTGTGATGAATGTCATTGGGATTTTGATAGGAATTGCATTGAACATTTACATTTCTTTTGGTAATATAGCCATTTTTACTGTGCTGATTCTACCAATCCGTGAGCACGGGAGATCTTTCCACCTTCTGTAGTCTTCCTCAATCTCTTTCTTCAGGGGTTTGTAGTTCTCCTTGTAGAGGTCGTTCACATCCTTTGTTAATTTTACTCCTAGGTATTGGATTTTTTTTGAGGCTATTGTAAATGGAATTGTTTCCATATATTCTTTCTCAGCTTTTTCTTTATTGGTGTATAGAAAAGCTATATATATACATATATATAATATATATATGTATATAGATATATAAATTATATATAGGTATTTAGATATATAAGTTATATATCTATACATCTATATCTATCTATCTATCTATCTATCTATCTATGTATATATATATAAGTTGATTTTGTATCCTGCTGCCTTGCTATAGCTATTGATGGTGTCTAGAAGCTTCTGAGTAGAGTTTTTTGGGCCTTTAAGGTATAGCATCATATTGTCTGCAAATAGGGATATTTTGACAGTTTATTTATCTATTTGTATTCCTTTTATTTCTTCTTCTTGCCTAATTGCTCTGGCTAGGAATAGGAGTGGGGGTAGTGGGCACCCTTGTATCATTCCTGATTTTTCACTACGTATTTCTTAAACATTATACCTGCTTAACTCATGTCACCTACCAGCTACGAACCTTCCAATGATGCCTTATTCATAAGAACAAAGTATAAACATGTCATCTTATTAATCAAGTGCCTCCAAGTCTACCCTAGCCTGACTTTCCTGTCCATGTTCATTCACCTTCTTTTTTTAAATGATTTAATCTATTTTTGTGATACATTATTACACCAAGGGTACATTGTGACATTTACAGAAGGTCTTACAACATATCATAGTTGAATTCACCTCCACCATCATTCTCCTTTATCCCCTCTCCCCCAATTCCTGAAACAGTTTCAACAGGTCTCATTTTCCATTTTCATATATACATAGTATTTCCACCATATTCCCTCTCCTACATCCTCCCCCCCCACTGGTACCAACCCTCCAGACAGACCTGCATTCACTCAACTTCTTAAACAAATTGCATTACATGGATGGAAGGTGTGAGCTCTGAAGTCAAATAGAACCAGACACGTTACTGTATCCACATTGCACAATGGTATCTTAGTGTTTAAGAGATTTTTAATTTGATGGCATATGGAAAGCTCTTCACCTATTACTTAGTAAGAACTTCCTTAATGAAATTATTCCCTGCCCCCGGCCCCCATTAGCATTTACATTTTCCTAAGTCTGCTCTTGTCTGATGCTGGCCCTTCATAATACTTTCTTACTTCTGTCCATCTAAATAAGCCATGACCTTCTTCAAGTGCCTGCTCAACTCTCCCCAAAGAAGAATTTACCTTTCCCTCCTTTGAGCTCCTACAATAATTATTATTTATTTGTAGGAAAAACAGTAATTTGAGACCACTCTCTTTTGTGTAGTTGTTTTGTTTTGTTTCTGTCAGACTGGGGATCGAACTCAGGGCCTTGCACTTGCTTAGGCAGGTGCTCTACCACTTGAGCCATTCCACCGAGAACTCTTCTATTGTTGTCGACTCTGATTGATATTTAGTGTGCCCATGTATGCTTCCTTAGGGGTAATATAATATAGTGGTTAAAAGCATGGATTCTGGCCAAGTCTGGGGGCACAAGCCTCCTATTCCAGTACTCAGGAGGTGGAGGCAGGAAGACAGCAAGTTTGAGACCAGCCTAGGCTATAAAGTGAAACAATATCTTGAAACAAAACAAAACAAAAAAGCATGAATTCTTGTGAGAATTTGGCATCACTACTGACCTGGTATAAGTACATGACCTCTTTGTTCCTATTTTCTAGTTTGTAAAATGGGAATAGTGAGAGTACCTATCTCATGGGCAAGTTATGCTACTAAATGAATCAATCTACCTGTGTTTGTCAGATTTTTTGTTGCTATGACAAATACCTATGAA
Organism: Castor canadensis; assembly: GCF_047511655.1. Classification (NCBI taxonomy): domain Eukaryota; kingdom Metazoa; phylum Chordata; class Mammalia; order Rodentia; family Castoridae; genus Castor; species Castor canadensis. Next base: position 178,739,346 of record NC_133388.1, on the reverse strand, counting down.
AATCAACTTAAGGAAGGATTTATTTTTGGCTCTTGGGTACAGAGGATTCATTCCATAGTCCACTGGCTCTGTTTCTAGGCCTGAGGTGAGGAGAGCATCATGGCAGAAGGATGTGGTGGCTTAGAAGCAGAGAGAAAGAGAGAATGCCTGTGCTAGTGGATTTTCTTCTTCTTCCACTTTTGTCCATCTGGGCCCCCTCATCGACTGAATGGGACTGCCCACATTCAGGGTGGGTCTTTCCCCCTTAGTTAATCATCTCTGGAAACACCCTCATAGTCACACCACACCGAGAGGTGTGTTTTACTGGTCTCCCAAGCACTTCTCAATCCAATCAAGCTGACAATCAAAATTAACCATCACCAGGAACCAGTGTGTCACACCTGTAATCTTAGCCACTCTGGAGGCAGAGATCTGGAGAATCATGGTGTGAAGCCTGTCCTGGGCAAATAGTTCATGAGAACCTATCTTGAAAACATCCAACAGAAAAAGGGGCTGGCAACCCCAGTACCACCAAAAGAAGAAGGAGAATGAGGAAGAGGAGGAGGAGGAAGAGGAAGAAGAAGGAAAAGAAGAATAATGATGGAAGGAAGGAAGGAAGGGAAGAAGATGGCTGGCAGAGTGGCTCAAGTGGTAGAACACCTACCTAGCAAGTGTGAGATGCCGAGTTCAAATCCCAGTACCATAAGAAAAAAAAATATTATCTATCATGCCATCCCATTTAAAAGCCCTTCAATCAGACTCAGACCCAGTGTATTCTCACTGCTAGCCAATATTAACTGCGCCTTTGTACAAATACTGCACTTGCTTTTACTCAATGCCTTATATGACAAGGTCCTAATAATGTGTACATTTAAATTTTACTGTTATGCAATGATATAAGAGGATAAACTGTCAAACCTTAATGAGGAACAAAAACATTTTTCTGATTAGATCTCAATCAAGAGTGCACATTAATGCACAGTGTAGGTACATGACTCTTACAGAATTCTAACAGCTTTAGTATTTGTACTTCTGGAAGTACTCAGGTTAATGCAATGCTGCATACATCTATAATCTATGCTCTATTGTTGCAAAGACTCTTTCCTGAAACAGATTTCCTATTATTTAAAGCTGAAAGAGTGCCACTATTGTGCAGTGTGTCAACCGAGATTCTTAGCAACATAGCACCTTGCTCATAGTAGGGGTGCAGCAAAGGCTTGTCAACTTAATTTATTTCAACAGAAATCAGGAGTCCCAACTGGCTGAGGAAGTCTATCTGCTTTGCTTTTCTTGTGTAGAAACCATCAATTATAAGCCTTCTTTAGAGAAGCAGATATGCTAATATCAACTCCAGCACACACTCCTAATAGGGGCGTAGTAAATGTTTTCCTGCATTGAATAGAATGAAATTAATCAGTCATGACTCTTCAATTCTTCCCACATGGCTGTCGTCAGTTGTAAGGCATCTACTTAAATCCATGTGGGCACCATATGTGTGACTGGCTGACTTAAGAGGGCAGGTGGCAGAGGACTCAGGAGCCATGCATTTATTTACATATTTATTCAGTCAGTAGACACTCATTAACCACCTTTGACCTGCCAGGTGGGATTCTAAGGTGTCAGGGGTGTATTGTAAAGTTCCTGCTTTTAGAGCTTACTCATGGGGGATACTGACAGAAAAACTTAACAATATGTAGCACAAGACCACTGGTAAGAGCTGGAAGAACAATAAGACAAGGGAATGGAAACAGACACAAGCTCCTCTTGCATGGGATGTCAGGGTGAGTAGCTACTGCATGAAGCAGGGAACCTGCCACACAATAATGGAGGAAAGACAGAGGGAACCACAAACTCAAATCTCTTCAATTTGGGGGAACAGTAAGAAGGCCATGAGGTATCAGAGGAATGAACAAGAGGGGTGCAGTAAGGGAGACATTAACAGAGAACGCCCAAGTGGTAGCTGGTTACAAATACTGTAAGAATTGTGGTTAGAGTCCAGATATTGTAGACAAAGAGCAGGGGACTCTGGACAGAACAATGATATGGTCAGATTTAATTATCAGTTGGATCACTCAGGCATGCAGATCTGACTTTCAGATGTGCTTTCCTTATGAAAGTTTTGTTTCCGAGAGTGACAGTAGTAATTTTCCTGAAAGAGTTATTTTGCTTTTAAAGTTTCATGAAGTAAATGATCACACAATTCTCACCACAAACCTATATTGTGGAAAAAGTGCATACTATCATGCCTTCAGGAAAAATGGAGGTACAATGAAAAAATAAGACAAGGGAGTCTCAAACTGGGCATGTAGTGCACACTGGTAATCCCAGCTTCTCAACAGGTTGAGGAGGGAGGATTACGAATTTGAGGTCAATCTGGGCAACATAGCAAGACCCCTATATAAAAAAAATGTGATTTTTTTTTTAAAAGAAAAAAGAAAAGGGTATCTTATGACCATGTGGCAGATTTCCAGGAAGCACCCTCACAATTATTCAGGTCAACTTGCTGGATTTCCCAAATGAGATAAAACACTTGCATTTAGAAACCCAGAAGAGGTCCAGGTCTGCTAGGATTAGTGCTGGTCTAGCAGTGTGCTGCACAGGAACTCAACCTTAAGCTAGGGAAGAAATGCTGATGAACTTTCAGCAATTCCAAACCTCCTAGTAAGTGAACTTGCCAAGTCTGATCTGTCAACACTTGTGATGATGAAGTAATTTCTGCAACCTATGATGATAGAATTGAACAAGATTTGAAAATATTTTCTTACTACACAGGACCAAAATGCATTTTCAACTAAGAGGTCTCAAATCAATGACCAAAACAAACGTATCTGTTTGATCTTTGAAACAAATGTGTGTGGCATAGTTGATTTTACTACTGGGTGCAATTAATGTTCATTTATAACACTGTAAGAACTTTAATCTATTTTATTCAGTGTCTTAACTCACCCACATCTTGGAGAAGTAAAGAATTCTGCTGTTGCAGGTGTGGAATTGCAATAACCCTGACTCATGTTTCACAAAGAAGTTGTCTTTTAAAATTACAAATACAGTTTATGTACTTGTACAGTTGAACTTCACAAGTAAAATGACTGCAGGTCATCAAGTCTCAGGTTTTATCTGAAAGAAACCCCTGAAGTTGACTGGGATGACATTGTACATTCTTTCCATTTTATATATAATTTTATGATGTATGCAAGCAGAATTTTCCTAGAATCTCAAGTGTGTTCTTTTTGTTTTCCAAACATCATTGTACAACAACAGCTGCTTCCGCACACCGTTGATCTTGCTAGAGTGGCATTTTCTTGCACATTTTCCCAGAAAAGGGTCTGTTATTATGTCCTCAGAGCTCATAAACTACTGGTTTTCCACTAAATTTTTGTTTATACATTTCCCTGATCAATTCTAGAAAGACTCATTAACAAGATCAACTCTAAAATAGTTGAAAGCTATAAGATTCTTCATCTGGAGTTAGTTTCCTATAATGAGGTAGTGGGAAGAAAAATAAAAGATAATTCTAACCGGAGGACACCCCTACAAAATAATAGAATCATCCTCTGGAAAGCATTTCAGAGATTATCTCTGTTTTCTGCTGCCAGGCAAGACATCACACAAGACATTTCAACTCCTCAAACTACCCTCAAACTTTTGAGAGGCTTCCAAGAGTGAGAATCACATCCTCGGCTCCCTCTCCTTGGACAGCCCCATTCCTGGGAAAAGCTTTTCATTTCTAGAAATCAAATAGCTCCACAGAAGACAGAGACCTCTACCTACTTGATTTTTCCCAGAGACCCTCAAAATGCATAGCTTTGCTTTTTTTTTTTTTAACATGAACAACAAAACAGCTTTAGGTCAAAGCTGGTAAATTGTAAAAGATACTATTGAAAAAGCTCACACTATTTCTATTTAATATTGAAATGCTTCATTTCAGATGCACAAGATTTTTTTAAGTAGGTTAAATTATTTTTAGGCAACAATCTTTGTACATTATAGAAAATTATAGGCACATAAATTAAAGAGAAAAGAATTATCCACAATTCAACTGCCTGAGAAGTCTTACGTAAAACTATGCTCTCTGCATACAAGGATCTCTGAATATTTGATAATGATGAGCTCATACCTTTTTACAACTTTGCAACTCTTTATTTTCACTAACCATTATACCCCCATCTTTCTCTGTTTCTGAATAGATATCTATATCATAATTTCAATTAGCATATATTAGTCATGCAAAATAACAGGTTTATTATGGCATTTTCATACATGTATTGTTAATTTAAAATGTACTTGATGCTTTGGGAAACACCTTAAACTGCCAAGTCCGTAAAGGTAATATAGCTTGGGTCTTCTTAACAACTTTCCACTGAAAGCAACCAGAAAGCTATAAACATATTTTTGTTTTTATAAACATATTTCAATACAAGCTTTTAAGATGCATTTTAAAGCTAGAAAGAATCTTTAGAAATTAAAAATTAATAAAAGGCAGGAATCCAAGGAAGTACGCAAATATTCAAGCATGTTTTTGTCCTAGGCCATCTGCCAGACTCTGGAGACCAGTCTTTGCTTTGGCAGCCTTTCAAATTGAAGACTACTCCCAAGAGAGAATTCTTCTAGGAAGCCCTCATTGAAAGCTGGCAGCCTAAAAGACTATGCTACCAATGAAAGAAAGATCCAGAAGTAAGTCTGCTCTCAGAGTAGACAACAAAGTTGTTTTTTTTTTTTAATCTTGAAACTGGGTGAATGAATGGTGAAAGATTTTTCCCCAGGGAATTTATTGCTTTAAAACAACTTTCATTCAGGGTTGTGGCCTGAATTCATATTATCTACCTGACTTTCAAAGGCTCAGGCTAAGAATAATTTTTAACTGGTCCTTAGCAAACTCAGTCCTTTCTGGAATATTTAATTCTAACACAGTTCTCAAGGAATTTCCCAGAGCTTAACATATATGAATACACAGTTAAAAAAAAAATCAGATTCTATACAAGGAAATAAGAGACCATAAGCAATCACCAACAAAAATAAAACAAATAGGCAATGAAATCAGATCTGCACAGACTTTAGAGAGCAAGACCTTAACACGCACACAAGCTACATGCAAAATATTTAAAGAAATAGCTGAGCGCTGGTGGCTCATGCTTGCAATCCTTGCTACTCAGGAGGCAGAGATCAGGATGATTGTGGTATGTTTCAAAGCCAGCCTGGGCAAATAGCTTGAGAGACCCTATCTTGGGAAAAAAACCCATCACCAAAAAAAGTGCTGGTGGAGTGGTTCAAGGTGTAGGCCCTGAGTTCAAATCCCAAAAACAAAAAAAATAAATAAAAAGAAAAGAAAAGATTTAATTAAAAAATGAGTAACAACAAGAGATTATAAAAGCAATGAAGCAGATTTGGAAAGAAAAAAAAAGATTCTAGAAAAGAAAAAGAAAAACCAATACTCATCGGATTTGGTGGCACACACACCTCTAACCCCAGCACTCAAGAGGCTGAGACAGGGAGGATAGTAAGTTCAAAACCAATCTGAGCTACACAGTAAGTTCTAGACCAGCCCGGGCCACATAGAAAACAATTTTTTAAAAAATAAAAAACTCAAGTAGATCTAGAAAAATCAGTAGTAAAGCACATACAAACTATTTTAAAAATCAGACAATGCTATGGTTTGGATGGTGTCTCCCAAAGGTCCATAAATAAAGGTTTGGACCCACGGTGGCAGCATTGGAAAGTGTTATGGAGCTTTAATCGGTAAAGCCTATAGGAAGTCATTAGATCACTGAGGTACCCTGGAAAGGATCCAAGCCCAAGCCTATCCTCCCCACACCCTTTCTGACTAGAGATGGCAACACTTACTCTAACACACTTTTCACCAAAGGCCTTGACTCAGTCATGAAATGTTAGAAACTCAATACATGTAGAAAAATTGCATGAATTGTGATGTGCCCATGTGGTAGAATAATGTGTATCTATTAAAAGAATAAGGAACACCTAAACAGATAGATGATAGGTAGATGTGGATTTATATGGACTAATTCCCAGAACTTTTCTTTTTTGATTACTCAAGATGGTATTGCTATGCAGCCTTCTGCCTCAGCCTCCCAAGGACTGGGATTTCAGAAGAATTTATATGCAATAATGCTACCTTTCCTAGAGAGGAAGGGAAATAACAATAGGAGAGGTTTGTGGGAATTGCTTATTTGTTTATTATAAAATGAAATTGCTTAATCACAGAGGCAAATTGAAAAAAAGTTATGGGGAAGTATGAGAGCCCTTAAATGCACCTTTTATTATGGCTTTTGTTTGTTTCTTTTTTAGTGGGACTGATTGATATTTCCACACACAAAGAGAAAATGAAAATAGTCCAAATAACTTCTCTACCTCTGTTCTTTGTTTGCATATCAGTAATATAAAAACAAAAGAACTACAAAAAGGCCAGATGGTGGCTCACACCTGTAATCCCAACTACGCAGGAGGCAGAGATCAGGCGGATTGTGGTTCAAAGCTGTCCCAGGCAAAAACTTTGTGAGTCCCCCATCTCAACAAACAAACTGGGTGTGGTGGTGTGGGCCTGTGATCCCAGCTACTCTGGAGGTGTAAGTAGGAGGACCTTAATTTAGGCCAGCCAGGGGAGAAAAAGGCAAGAACTTACCTGAAAAATAACTAAAAGCAAAATGGGCCAGAGCCATGGCTCAAGTGGTAGCACACCTGCCTAGAAAGCATGAGGCCCTGTGTTCAAACCTCAGTACCATCACAAAAAGAAAAAAAGAGAGAACTACTAAGAAATCTTGAATTCTACTTAGTGGGTTCACTATTGGCAGTGGTATGGGCATAGTGGTCGTGCTGCTATCTCCTGTGTATTGTAGGACTAAGTCAGGACATCCATTGACGCTTTGGGAGTCATGTTTCTCACTGTGGAGCAGGGAGATGGAAATATGGAAGCAGGGAAGCCAAGGAAGAGCCCTGTGGGAGTGAACTGGAATAGCCTCAAAACAATGGTGGTGCCCAGAGCTTGCTTTCTGGCTCCTCTGCCCCAGTGAAGGAATCCATTTGGAGAAAGAGTTGATTCCAAGATGAGAAAAGGAAAATACACAACCAGCCTGGAACATCTTGTTCCAGAAAGTAAAGGAATGGCTCAAAAATTGATGAGGTCATGTGAAAAGGACACACAGACTGACTGAAATGGTTCCACTGGCCAAATCTGGAATAATGTAAGAATAAAAATGAGTTACCATAGTAACAAAGATCCATGGGTTTAGAGATAGACAGGCAGACACCAAAGGATAAGCTTTCCTTGCTGTGGAATGCTGAGGCTGGAGAATGTCTCTGTACTTTGCACCAGACATGGTAAAAACCGGCCAGGCAAGAACATCACTGGACGCTAAGGACGTTAGATGGTGGAACTTCATGGCAAACAAGGTATTTGGCACATTGCAAATCAGTGACAAATAGGCTGGGAGGTGTGGTGATTCACTGGGGATAAGGAGTGTGGATCCCACAGCTAAAGTGTCTGGCATTGAATCCTTGCCTCTGCTTCCTGTTTACTTCCTCTGACCATGAGCAAGCTACTTAACCTCTCAAAATTCTCTTCCCTTTTCTGTAGCACAGGGATAAGAATGTAAACTACCACAAAATGTCTTCATGCAAATTAATGCTACTATTTGTAAAACATGAAAGGGTTCCCAACACACAAAAAACATTGCATATGTGTTTCATAAATAAATTTGAAGAAATAATAAATTTAATCGCTGCTTCACATCATACTAAAAATTACTCACAGGTAGATTAAAGACTGAAACTAAAAAATAACTTTGGAAGACAATATGAAAAATACATTTTACTTCTTGGGTAAAATACAAATAATGAAAACCATAATGGAAAATATCAATAAATCAAATTATATGAAAATCAAGAGTTCAAAAAGCATTTGAAGCCAGGCATGGTGGCACACACTTGTAAACCCAGCCCTCAGGAGGTGGAGGTAGGAGGATCATTAGTTCAGGGTCAGCCAGGGCTACATAGTTTGATCCTGAATGCCATAATCCTCGTCACTAAGACCTTCAACCTCCCCACTCTTGCTTACTCCACTAAGCTCTATTCTACAGTGAAATCAAATTGAGCTTTTAAAAATGTCATCTCACTGCTGTTAGGATAAAGTCAAATATTTTCTCTCTCTTCTCTCTTTGTGTGTGTGTGTGTTGGGGGGGGTTGGTTTGAATTCAAGACCTTGCACCACTTGCTACACAGGTTCTCTATACCTTGAGCCACACCCCCAGCCTTTTTTGCTTTAGTTATTTTTCAGATAGGGTCTCTCATTTTTACTCCAGGCTTGCCTCAAACCAAAATCCTCTTACCTAAGGCCTCCAACAAAGCTGTAGTCACAAATGCATGCCATCACTCCTGGCTGATTGATTGAGATGGGGTCTTGCTAACTTTTTCCCAGGCTGTCCTTGAACTTGGACCCTCCCAATCTCTACCTTTAACATAGCTGGAATTAAAAAGTGACCATAATACCTGGCATTCAGATTTTCCTAATATAGCCTGAAAGATCTAACATAGCAGATTCACTCACCAACTCATCTTACTCCTTGCACTCTCACACTGCCTCTACTCCAGTATTTAACTTTTCAATCCCTCAGAGCTCCTCCTCTGACAGGCTCTTACACTTTTAATCTGGAGTATTTGCCCCTTACTTCTCATCTAGTTAGCTCCTATTATTCTTCAAATCTCAAGCAATTATCACCTTCTTGGGGGTAAGTTTTCTGGCTCCTTAGAAAACTCAAATCCTCCCATTGAGAGGATTTCTGTAGAACCTATCCTTATAAATGTTAAAATTTCAAAGTAATGTATGTCTTCCCTCACTAGAATTCAGTCTCCAAGAGGTTAGGAATAGTTCAATCACCATTAGTATTTACCATGTTGGCCATAATCCTGAGCTGGTGGATTTGACAAAATAATAGCTTTCTAAAGGCTCAGCTCTGGTTCCAACTAGGTTCACATCTTGTAGGGGGCGCGAGAAATGCTAGATGATCTCTATTACTCCATTTTCTGTTGCTATAACAAAATACCTAAGACTGGATGCTTCTAGGGAAGAGAGGTTTATTTTACTCACTTTTAGAAGCTAAAAGTCAAACTGCATGGTTCCAGCTCTGGTACAGGCTCCCTGGCTACATCATATCCTGGTTGATCACATGACAGGAGCACACATAGGAGAAGAAGATTGTATGGTAAGATAGGAAGCCATAGAGAGTTTAGAGAAGGTCCAGTAATGACCTCTTGCTAGGCCCCATCTCCCAAATATCCTACCACGTCAACACCTTCACACTGAAGATCAACACATCCAAACCCCAGGATGCTCTACATCGGTCTCCAGCATGCAATGCTTTTTCTCCTGTAGCCAGTATTCCTTTTTTTTTTTTTTTTGGTTGTTGTGGTGGGGGTACATTGAGGCATTTACAAAAGTTCTTGCAATATATCAAATATATCATACTTGAATTCACCTTCCCCATCATTCTCATTTTTCAACCCTCCCCTCATTTCTGGGATAGTTTCATCAGGTATCATTTTTCCATTTACATACATGTACACACAGTATTTACACCATATTCACTCTCTCACACTCTTTTCCCACCTCCTTTCCCCTCACACTGGTACCAACCCCCTGGACAGGACCTGTTCTTCCCTGTTGTTCTCTGATTTTGTAAAAGGGAAAAAATGACATCTTTGTTTGTTTAAAGATAGGGCGTTTCCTCGTAACATTGCCGTGTGTGTATGTATGTATTATAACCTGAATTGGTTCATCTCCTCTGTTTTTCTCCTTTCTACCTTAGTTCCCTTCTTATGGTGATTTCAACAGGTTTATAATTCATTCTTGGAAGCACATCAACCACATTCATCTTCTTAACTTCTTTAGTTTACCCTCCCTGTCTTGTAGGTGACCTCCTCTTAGTGTGAACTGTTTTTCGTAATATTGCTTGTATTTGTATTAGGTCTATATTTCACATGAGAGAGAACATGTGGCCTTTGGCTTTCTGAACCTGTCTAACTTCACTAAGGTGATATTCTTCAGTTCCATCCATTTACCTACAAAAGACAAATTCATTCTTCTTTATAGCTAAATAAAATTCCATTGTATATAAATACCACATTTTCTTAATCCATTCATCAGTAGTGGGGCATCTTGGCTGTTTACATACCTTAGCTATTGTGAATAATGCTGCAATAAACATAGGTGTATAACCTGACTCACATTCCTTCAGGTATATCTCTAAGAGTGGTATTGCTGGATCATATGGCAGATCTATTTTTAGTTTTTAAGAAGCCTCCATACTGTTTTCCAAAGTAGTTGTACTAGCTTACATTCCCACCAGCAGTGTATGAAGGTTCCTTTTTCCCACATCCTCACCAACATTTGTGTTGTTTGTGTTCTTGATGGTAGCAATTCTAACAGGAGTGAGGTGGATTCTTAATGTGGTTTTAATTTGTATTTTCTTTATGGCCAGGAATGTTGAGCATTTTTTCATGTGTTTTTTAACCATTTGGACTTCTTCCTTTGAAAAAGCTCTGTTAGTTCATTTGCCCATTTCTTCATTGAGTCACTGATTTTTTGGGAGTTTAGATTTTTGAGCTCCCTGTATATTCTGGTTATTAGTCCCTTGTCTGATGTATAGCTGGCAAAGATTTTCCTCCCATTCTGTGAGTGGTCTCTTCAATTTGGTAACCTTTTTGTTGTTGTTGTTGTGCAGTAGCTTTTTAATTTCATGCAGTCCTATTTGTCAATCCTTTCTCTTAGTTGCTGAGCCATTTGAGTTCTATTTAGTAAGTCATTGCTTATGCCTATTAATTCCAGTATATTCCCTGTTCTTTCATGCACAACTTCAAAGTTTCAGGTCTTATATTAAGGTCCTTATTCCACTTTGAGTTGATTGTACAGGGTAAAAGACATGGATCTAGTTTCAGTTTTCTGCATTCAGATATCCAGTTTTCCCAGCAACTAACCTGTTTTCTTAAATCCAGAAATGTATGAGTGGAAATGGAAGTGATTCCTCCATTCCTACCCTCGGTGCCATTAGCAAAATCTTTGCACACCATCCCTGGAACTTGAGACTGTTGTTCTAACAGACTTATTTCCTAAGGAAGGAATGCTTCCACAAAGGATCCATGGTGATCCCAGTTCAGCGGGCTCCTCATGCCAGTGAATCTATAGGCAAAGAAGGGGGGGGCCATACTGGATAAGATGACTGATATCACCATCATGGGGAAACTACCCAAAGGTCGGGAAGAAGAATATGTTTAGAATGAAGGTAATCTGCTGGGGAATCTCTTAATATTTTCATACTCTGTGATCAAAGTCAATGAATGTCTAAGAGTGTAGAGCACTTGCTTAGCATGTGTGAGACCCTGGATTTAATCCCCAGAACTGAAAAAATAAATAAATGCATGTTGATGAAAAACCTGTAACTATCCCATTGAGGCAGACTGCTAATGGCCCAGACCCCTCAGGATTAAAGGTTTGGGTTGCTCTACCAGACTTTATAATGTACCCACTTGGCCAGACTGAACTACACTTCCCAGAATTCCCTTCCCTATAAGTTGTTAGGGTAGCCTATGAAACAGTGAGTGAGTGAGAGAGAGAGAGAGAGAGAGAGAGAGAGAGAGAGAGAGGGACTCGTGGATATTTAGAAGGCCAGAATGAAGTACCAGTCCTTTACAGTATTCACATTTTGCTGCTGATATGTGGCTTACCTCATCGGTATGCACCAGTGGCTAGATCTGAATCTGTTCTGCTTTTTCTGGAATTTTCTTCAGTTTCTCTGATTTCTGGATATGTGTTTTGAATGACCAAACGTTGTCTTTTATGAAATAGTTCCTCATCAAATGAGGAAATGTCCTCAATTTTGATTACAGCAGAACAACAGCAGTGCTGTGAGCCCTGTATGTATGGGAACTGAAGAGAAGACCCTCAAAATACATGCACTGTGTGCCTCAGGAAGTACAAACACTTTGCTTACTTCTAGTAATTAACATATGGAAAGCTAATGATTATATGTGAAGTTTAAGACACAAAAATAGGCTGGGTACCAGTGGCTCACATCTGTAATCCTAGCTACTTGGGAGGCCAGTGGTTTGAGGTAAGCCCAGGCAAATAGTTCACAAGACCCCCATCTCCAAAATAACTAGGGCAAAATGGACAGGAGGTGTTTTTCAAGTGGTAGAGAACCTTCTTTGCAAGTGCAAAACCCTGAGTTCAAGCCCCAGTACCACCAAAAAAAATAAGAATCACAATAACAAAACAAAACAAATTATATTTTTCATGCAGTAAATAGATCTGGAAGAATATACATCAAAATGTAAACCACGATTTTCTCTGGGTGATGAGCTGATGGGTAATATAATTTTTTTCTTTCTTTTTATTGCTAATGTTTTCTACAATTATTTTGCCTTGCTTTTATAATTTTTACAATGATTATTTTTATTTTTTACTCATGTCTTTTCTGAGTTTGAAAGCATCTGACAATGTTCTCTGTTCTAGGAGCAGGAATGAACATTTCAGGAAAGAAGAAACTAGTTGCAAAGGGGAGGGTTGGAGAAACAGTAAGTTTGGAATTTCCTCCCATTCTTAGACGGCCTGTTCTGACATTTGTCAGGGTCTCCTTCACTCTTCTGACTTCCACTGTGTCACATAGACACCTGCAAGAGGCAGAATGAGACTATGTTTGGGCAAAAAGCCTGGGGAAATAAAGGGAGAATCCTTGCCAAAAAGGAGTTTAAATTCTTTCTGAGGTTAATGGTTTTCCATTTCACCATGATTAGATGACATCCTTGCCTTCTGCTTTCCAAGAATTTCCCTGAAGCTCAGGCACTTAGTCAGGTCTCAGGTGTTAACCATCTGGAAACAAACCATCCGGTGAATCAACATTTTCCATATCAAACATGTGTCAAACTCTGAGTCAAGTATTAGCTCTGGTCCCTCAGCAGGCCTAAGATTCCCCAAGTGTAGAGAGAATGAGAAAGCTGCCATGATGGATGGTATGTGAGAACCAGGTGGGAAGGTCAGTGGAGTCCAGTCCAACATGGGTAGAAGCAGCAAAAATGCATTTCACTGATGTTTTATAAATTAAGAGACATGGGGAAAATTCCAAGATGGCGGCTAGAGGTAGGAAGCAGAAAGCGACCCTCCTATAGTGAAATCTTGGAGAGACGCTGGAGACACACTTTGCAGGCATAATCACTGAGAAAAGGCATAACTTTGACTCCTCCACATCTCCAGCCGGCATAGAGAATCTCCACTTCACGTTAAACGGAGAACCGAGGAGGCCCCCGGGGCCGCCAGTGGCCGGCGCCCATACGGCTTGGGAAGACGCGGACCAGGTGAGCTTCACGGTACCGTGGTAGCCCCACAGACAAGCCTGGGCCAGAGCAGCATAGCCCCCTGGACAGACTGACCTCCACCCGGGAAAAAAAAGAGAAACTGAGTACTAAGCAATAAGAACAGTTAAGACATGCTGGAAAGAGGGTGGGGCGCCCTGAGCGCTGAAGATTGGGGGAAGGGAATCCTTCCCGGGACTGTAAATAAATGAGCCCGGCGGGCCAGAGAGCCTCTGGCGGGAGCGGGGCGCGCCCAGCAACCAGGAGCAGGGACGCTTGTGAGAGGAGGGAAGACCCACTTCCCACGTGAACTGTAAATAAACACGCAGTCCCACGTGAACTGTAAATAAACACGCAGGCCTGACAACGCGGGGCAGTGGCACCTTTCCCAGTGCTTGGAAAGGGGAAAGCCTGTAGCAGAGGCCCCCCGCACAGGAGAACTCTGAGCAAACAAAGCCTGTGGGACCAGGTGAGTGCTAGCTCACCCCAGAGATCTGCATAAATAACGCCAGCTACAGGCTGAGAGCAGCAGGCAGGCAAGCCACAGTTGCAGATACCACTCTCAGAACTGCCTCCAGACGCTTTTTTTTCTTTTTCTCCCTACCTTTGATGAGAGAACAACCGAATTATACCTGCAAGCCGAAAAACTTACTGAAACTGTATTGCATTTGAACTGGGGACACTTGGTGGGGTTTTTTTTTTTTTTTTTTAATCCTCTGTGTGTGTGTGAGTGTGTAGTTTTGTTCTACTTTATGCATCCTCTTTGATGAGACAACTACAGAACAACATCTGAGGCACCAACTCCAGGACTGGAGATTGAGACGGACATCCAAATTATTAAGACTGAAACTGCATTGGATATAAACTTGGAAGTTTTTGGTTTTTTGTTTTTTTTCTTAATTTTCTATTTTCCATTTTATTTTAATTCATTTTTATAAATAGATATTACTTTCATATACTTATTTTTTATTTTTTTTATCTTTGATTTTCAATCCTCTCTCTGTCTCTCTATTGTCTGTTCAGCTTACTGTCGATTAGTACACTAACACTCCCTGTTTATACCTTTGAAACTCTCTTGTCTGATACCTTGTTCTGCTTTCTCCCTCTTGTCTGTATATTTGTTTTCCCCTTTTCTTTAACTTCTTGCTTTCCATCTCAGCTCACTCTTCCATTCTCAATATTACCATTGTTATTATTACAAGCTAGAAAATACTTAATTGCACACAGTACAGGGACAGTAACAACACCAAGGACAATGACAGGAAGACAGAAAAAACAAGGAAACCAGTTTCCCCACAGCAAAAAATTAGTACAGGAACCAGAGGGGAATGAAGAGAACAGAAACTCAGATCCAGACTCCAACAAAATGAAGATAAACTATGCCAAAGGACCCAATGAAGCCCACAAGAATAATTTAAAAGAAGACATACTACAAGTACTAAACGAGAATTTTATAGAGATGATACTGGATAGGGTCAACCAAAATGTACAGGAGACACTCAAGAAATTCCAAGACAATAAAAATAGAGAATTTGAAAAAGCAAAAGAAGAAATAAAGGAAACCATAGAAGCACTGTATAAACACCAAAGTGAAAGAGAGAACACAATGAATAAATGGATAAATGAACTCAGGACAAAAATAGACAACAATAAAAAAGAAAACAGCCAGGAAATGGAAAACCTCAGAAAAAAGAATGAAACAGAACTGCAAAACAAAACGGAAGGCCAATCCAGCAGAATAGAACAAACAGAAGACAGAATCTCAGAACTTGAAGATGAAATGGTAATTAAAGGAAAAACTGAAGAACTATTAATTAAACAACTCAAGACCTGTGAAAAGAAAATGCAAGAACTCACTGACTCCATCAAAAGACCAAACTTGAGAATCATGGGCATCGAAGAAGGAGAAGAGGTGCAAGCGAAGGGAATGCGTAATATATTCAACAAAATAATAACGGAAAATTTCCCAAATCTAGAGAAAGATATTCCCATACACATGCAAGAGGCCTCCAGGACACCAAACAGACCAGATCAAAATAGAACTACTCCACGACATATCATCATTAAAACAACAAGTTCAGAAACTAAGGAAAGAATATTGAACGCTGTAAGAGAGAAAAAACAAGTAACATACAAAGGTAAACCCATCAAAATCACAGCAGCCTTCTCAACAGAAACATTAAAAGCAAGAAGAGCGTGGGGTGAGATCTTCCGGGCACTGAATGAAAATAACTTCAACCCCAGGATACTCTACCCAGCAAAACTATCATTCAAAATAGATGGAGCAGTAAAAGTCTTCCATGATAAGCAGAAACTAAAACAATATGTGACCACAAAGCCACCATTACAAAAGATTCTGCAAGGGATCCTGCACACAGAAAGTGACACCCAACTTAACCATGAAAAGGCAGGCAGCACCAAACCACAGGATAAGAAAAAGCAAGACAGTAGAGAGTAACATCAAGTTAGGTACACACAATCAAACCTTCAAACAACTAAGATAACTAAATGGCAGGAATCACCACATACCTATCAGTACTAACACTTAATGTTAATGGACTTAATTCACCCATCAAAAGACACCATTTGACAAAATGGATTAAAAAAGAAGATCCAACAATTTGTTGCTTACAGGAGACTCATCTCACCGACAGAAATAAGCATATGCTTAGGATGAAAGGCTGGAAGAAGATTTACCAAGCCAATGGCCTCCGAAAACAAGCAGGAGTAGCAATACTTATCTCTGACAAAGTAGACTTCAAACCTACATTGATCAAACGAGATAAAGAAGGACATTCCATACTAATAAAAGGGGAAATAGACCAAAAGGAAATAATAATCATCAATCTGTACGCACCCAATGTCAACGCACCCAATTTCATCAAACATACCCTGAAAGACCTAAAAGCATATATAAATGCCAACACAGTGGTTGTGGGAGACTTTAACACTCCATTATCATCAATAGATAGGTCATCCAAACAAAAACTCAATAAAGAAATCCAAGATCTAAAATATGCAATAGATCAAGTGGACCTAGTAGATGTCTACAGAACATTTCATCCAACCTCTACACAATATACATTCTTCTCAGCAGCCCATGGAACCTTCTCCAAAATAGATCATATCCTAGGGCACAAAGCAAGCCTCAGCAAATATAAGAAAATAGAAATAATACCATGCATACTATCTGACCACAATGCAGTAAAAGTAGAACTCAACAACAAAAGTAAAGACAAAAAACATGCAAACAGCTGGAAACTAAATAACTCATTACTTAATGAAGAATGGATCATCGATGCAATAAAAGAGGAAATTAAAATGTTCCTGGAAGTCAATGAAAATGAAAACACAACCTACCGGAACCTATGGGACACAGCTAAGGCAGTCTTGAGAGGAAAGTTTATAGCCATGAGTGCATATATTAAAAAGATTGAAAGATCCCAAATCAATGACCTAATGATACATCTCAAACTCCTAGAGAAACAAGAACAAGCAAATCCCAAAACAAATAGAAGGAGAGAAATAATAAAAATAAGAGCTGAAATCAACGAAATAGAAACCAAAAAAACCATACAAAGAATTAATGAAACAAAAAGTTGGTTCTTTGAAAAAATAAACAAGATTGATAGACCCCTGGCAAACCTGACTAAAATGAGGAGAGAAAAAAACCAAATTAGTAGAATTAGGAATGCAAAAGGGGAGATAACAACAAACACCATGGAAGTCCAGGAAATCAGAGACTACTTTGAGAACCTATATTCAAATAAATTTGAAAATCTAAAAGAAATGGACAGATTTCTAGATACATATGATCATCCAAAACTGAACCAAGAGGAAATTAATCACCTGAATAGACCTATAACACAAAATGAAATTGAAGCAGCAATCAAGAGTCTCCCCAAAAAGAAAAGTCCAGGACCTGATGGATTCTCTGCTGAATTCTATCAGACCTTTAAAGAAGAACTGATACCAACCCTCCTTAAACTGTTCCATGAAATAGAAAGGGAAGGAAAACTGCCAAACACATTTTATGAAGCCAGTATTACACTTATCCCAAAACCAGGCAAAGACACCTCCAAAAAGGAGAACTATAGGCCAATCTCCCTAATGAACATTGATGCAAAAATCCTCAACAAAATAATGGCAAATCGAATTCAGCAACACATCAAAAAGATTATTCACCACGACCAGGTAGGCTTCATCCCAGGGATGCAGGGGTGGTTCAACATACGAAAATCAATAAACGTAATAAGCCACATTAACAGAAGCAAAGACAAAAACCACTTGATCATCTCAATAGATGCAGAAAAAGCCTTTGATAAGATCCAACATCATTTCATGATAAAAGCTCTAAGAAAACTAGGAATAGAAGGAAAGTTCCTCAACATTATAAAAGCTATATATGACAAACCTACAGCCAGCATTATACTTAACGGAGAAAAATTAAAACCATTCCCTCTAAAATCAGGAACCAGACAAGGATGCCCACTATCTCCACTCCTATTCAACATAGTACTGGAATTCCTAGCCAGAGCAATTAGGCAAGAAGAAGGAATAAAAGGAATACAAATAGGTAAAGAAACTGTCAAAATATCCCTATTTGCAGATGACATGATCCTATACCTTAAAGACCCAAAAAACTCTACTCAGAAGCTTCTAGACATCATCAATAGCTATAGCAAGGTAGCAGGATATAAAATCAACATAGAAAAATCATTAGCATTTCTATACACTAACAATGAGCAAACGGAAAAAGAATGTATGAAAACAATTCCATTTACAATAGCCTCAAACAAAATCAAATACCTAGGTGTAAACCTAACAAAAGATGTGAACGACCTCTACAAGGAAAACTATACACTTCTGAAGAAAGAGACTGAGGAAGACTATAGAAAGTGGAGAGATCTCCCATGCTCATGGATTGGTAGAATCAACATAGTAAAAATGTCGATACTCCCCAAAGTAATCTACATGTTTAATGCAATTCCCATCAAAATTCCAATGACATTCATTAAAGAGATTGAAAAATCTACTATTAAATTTATATGGAAACACAAGAGGCCACGAATAGCCAAGGCAATACTCAGTCAAAAGAACAATGCAGGAGGTATCACAATACCTGACTTCAAACTATATTACAAAGCAATAACAATAAAAACAGCATGGTACTGGCACAAAAACAGACATGAAGACCAGTGGAACAGAATAGAGGATCCAGATATGAAGCCACACAACTATGAGCAACTTATCTTTGACAAAGGAGCTAAAAATATACGATGGAGAAATAGCAGCCTCTTCAACAAAAACTGCTGGGAAAACTGGTTAGCAGTCTGCAAAAAACTGAAACTAGATCCATGTATATCACCCTATACCAAGATTAACTCAAAATGGATCAAGGATCTTAATATCAGACCCCAAACTCTTAAGTTGATACAAGAAAGAATAGGAAATACTCTGGAGTTAGTAGGTATAGGTAAGAACTTTCTCAATGAAACCCCAGCAGCACAGCAACTAAGAGATAGCATTGATAAATGGGACCTCATAAAACTAAAAAGCTTCTGTTCATCAAAAGAAATGGTCTCTAAACTGAAGAGAACACCCACAGAGTGGGAGAAAATATTTGCCAATTATACATCAGACAAAGGACTGATAACCAGAATATACAGGGAACTTAAAAAACTAAATTCTCCCAAAACTAATGAACCAATAAAGAAATGGGCATGTGAACTAAACAGAACTTTCTCAAAAGAAGAAATTCAAATGGCCAGAAAACACATGAAAAAATGCTCACCATCTCTAGCAATAAAGGAAATGCAAATTAAAACCACACTAAGATTCCACCTCACCCCTGTTAGAATAGACATCATCAGCAACACCACCAACAACAGGTGTTGGCGACGATGCGGGGAAAAAGGAACCCTCTTACACTGTTGGTGGGAATGTAAACTAGTACAACCACTCTGGAAAAAAATTTGGAGGCTACTTAAAAAGCTGGACATCGATCTACCATTTGATCCAGCAATACCACTCTTGGGGATATACCCAAAAGACTGTTACTCCAGAGGCACCTGCACATCCATGTTTATTGCGGCACTATTCACAATAGCCAAGTTATGGAAACAGCCAAGATGCCCCACCACCGACGAATGGATTAAGAAAATGTGGTATCTATACACAATGGAATTCTATGCAGCCATGAAGAAGAACGAAATGTTATCATTCGCTGGTAAATGGATGGAACTGGAGAACATCATTCTGAGTGAGGTTAGCCTGGCCCAAAAGACCAAAAATCGTATGTTCTCCCTCATATGTGGACATTAGATCAAGGGCAAACACAACAAGGGGATTGGACTATGAGCACATGATAAACGCGAGAGCACACAAGGGAGGGGTGAGGATAGGTAAGACACCTAAAAAACTAGCTAGCATTTGTTGCCCTTAATGCAGAGAAACTAAAGCAGATACCTTAAAAGCAACTGAGGCCAATAGGAAAAGGGGAACAGGTACTAGAGAAAAGGTTAGATCAAAAAGAATTAACCTAGAAGGTAACACCCACGCACAGGAAATCAATGTGAGTCAATGCCCTGTATAGCTATCCTTATCTCAACCAGCAAAACCCCTTGTTCCTTCCTATTAATGCTTATACTGTCTCTACAACAAAATTAGAGATAAGGGGAAAATAGTTTCTGCTGGGTATTGAGGGGGGGGAGTGGGAGGGGGTGGAGTGGGTGGTAAGGGAGGGGGTGGGGGCAGGGGGGAGAAATGAACCAAGCCTTGTATGCACATATGAATAATAAAAGAAAAAAAAAAAAGAGACATGGGCTTCCTTTAGAGAGAAAACATTGGGAGATGCTCAAACTTTTCCGGAAGATTCTCCCTTTGGAGAGCAGCTGGTAAGCAAACCGACTTGTGTTGGACTCTTACAAAAATTATGGTTGTGCAAATAATCTTGTCTCTGTCCCCAAAATCATCTTTTGCTTTGCTCTATTTTAAACCAGTGATGTTGTCAGTGAATATATCAGTGTTTTTAAACTTTTTTAACCGCAATAAAAACTTCACTACGTCATATAAAATCACACACATTCTAAAACACATGTACAAAAAAAAATTTCCCCAAACAATATTTGCAAATAGATTGCAATTATCCTATACTATTTCTCTTTTTTATGATGCTAATTTTGACCCACTACATATTTTCACAACCCAATAATAGAGCCAAACATACCTACATCATTTACATAAGTTGCTTCAGACAGTTTTTTTTCTGAAATTAGCTTTTTGAGTTTTTATGGGTTTCTTTTCCACACAAAATTATCTTTTGTCTCATGTTTTTCAATACTGCTATCATCACTACAAAAGACAGAGTTTACTCTGTCACATTGTTAGTAAGTTCCTCATTCAGACAAAGCCTTCTCAATTTTTTGTCAATAAATATTGTGTCTTTAACTGCTTGCGTAAAATTCCGATTGCATGGATGTTGCAGGCATTGCATATTGAGTCGTTCATATTTCTAGATCCAAGGAACAAAGTCTCTAAGGACTCCTATATAAAGTGAGTGAGTAACAGCATGTTCCCAAAATAAAGCATCCCATTCTCAGTGTGATCATGGGAAAGTCATGGAACATCTCCGAGTGACAACTTCATCTTCTACAAGAAGCCTACAACTTATAGGCTCACAGGGAAGTTAACTTAATGTAATTCCAAGAGAGGCCTTGGCTCAACACAAGTTCATTTTCAGACAGGAGCTATTAGCATTATTTTTTTTTGTTACTTGCCTTCTAATGTTATTATTTTAAATGACTCTCTTGTGTTAGACTAAGTCCTGTAGAAAAAAAAAAGAGTTTGAAATAAGATTTAAGATTCTAACACTGGCAAAGCACTGGTGGTTCATCGTGTAATCCTAGCTATTCAGAGGCAGAGAGATCAGGAGGATCGCAGTTTGAGTCCAGCCCAGGCAAAATAGTTCTCGAGACCTCGAAAATACCCAACACAAAAACAATGGCTGGCAGAGTGGCTCAAGTGATAGAGCACCTGACTAGCAGGGGTGAGACCCTGAGTTCAAACCCTAGTACTGGAAAAAAAAAAAAGATTCTAACAGTGTTTTGGGGAAGTAAAGTTGAGGAGAAGAGGTGAGGTGTGGAAGGAGGCAAAGTTGCACAGTGAGCTATGTTCTGGGCTGGCTACTGTTTATTGCACTGCATGTTGCAGAGAGGCACAGAAAGTTTGCTTTGCCTTCAGGACTTCTCCAAAAGGGATGCAAGGAAGAACCGCATCTTGGAGTCATCTGTGGCAAAAAGACTGAGGAGGAGTTTACTCACCCTATTTCCTTGTCTCCCTTTGTTTCCACTGGTCATGCTTCACACTGTAAGCTGCTAGTGCCCCCTTTGCTTCCTGGTTGTGGGATCTAACCCCTGGGCAGCTGCTCTGTGCAGTGGGGTTTCTCACTTCAGCCAAGTGAAGACATCAGATGAGGTACTGCAGCAGGAGGAGGGCCAGAAAAGAAGCAAGCAAGTCTGGGTTCTGATAATGTAGCAGTGGGGAGGGGATGGCATTGCAGAGAGATAAAACTTAAAGAAATTTAAACGCGAAGAAGGTCACATAGTACTAGTGGGTGAAGTAGCCAATGGAATTGCATGCAACCATATACGGTTCTTGCATCTGCAACCTGCTTGCTAGGGTACATAAGGTAAGGCCCCTTTGTTCTTGGGGCTCAGCCTTTGGACTCTGGACTCTGCTGAGTCTGGCACAATAAAACTTTGCCTCCTGCTGAACTGCTTCAGTGTCCTGTTTCCCTGTCCTTGAGTATCCTGCAAGGGTACCACTGAGAGAGAAGAGAATGGAGATAATTGAAGGTAATACCTAAGCATGTGTGAAAAGTCTGGTGCTCAACATTTCTGATGTGCTCTTCTTGATTCAATAGTTCATGACGCACCACCATCATTGTTTCATGCATGTCCATTTTTCTTAATATGCTGTAATAAAATAAAATGACATCTGGGAATTCATCGCCAAGCTGAGAACTAGAGTAGTAATAAATTACAAATATATATCTATACATATACATGTATAATTACATGCACACATGTATGAATATATACATACTATATATGCATATATAATTACACACATACACATAGATAGGAGTATATACACACATTCTATGTATTTAGCTTTAGTTACTTTGAACATTAAAAGTCAATATTAGAGGAATTTCTTCATGTTGGCACATACATTCTATTCAGTGATTCATAGCACTCAGTTGTAGAACTAAAATGTATTTACTTAGTCATTCTCAGAGCAATGGTTTTCAGGTTGTTGTCTGTTTTCTTTTCTTACAAATATATATGACATTAAAGTAAATAAGCACAGGAGAGTTTATTACAGTCATGTTACAGAAAACTGGGGTCCGGAAGAGCTAAGTTCCTTGACCAAGACTTTACAGCTACTTCATGATAGGAACTAGGATTCAAAATTAAGTCAGCCCAATTCTAAATACACAATGACAAAAGCAAGTGAGATAGTTTGAGTCATGGAAAATATTCTTAGAGGGGTCTGGCAGAGTGGCTCAGTGGTAAAGTACCCGCCAGCAGGCATGAAGTCCTGAGTTCAAACTCTAGTACAGCCAAAACCAAAACAAAACAGTAAAGTTTCTTAGGCACTAGAAAGTTAGAATCTACACATTTCTACCACCATGTAGGATCTCATTATGCCATCTAGTGGTCTCTCCATCAATCTGAGTAAGTACTGCTCAGAAAGGAACTTCTCAACAACATTTGTAATAAACTCTGTTGTCTTAAGTCTTTGAGAACTTTTCTGCAATAAAACCTAGTGTCCCCTAATTGGTACAGGAATAATGAGCAGGAATAATGAGCAGTTTAATAGAAGAGTTGGCACTAAGACTCCACTATTATTTCTGGTAGAGGATTGGTGGTTCAGTGTTACATGCAAAAATGCTGCCCCTCCAAAACCACACTCCTGGCACCTACTGGACAGTCTGTTCAGGCCTGGGTTTGCCTTGAGGAATGAAAGAAAACACATAGGCTTGGCCATTGAATTATCTACTTTGAATTCTTGCTCCATTGCTTAATAACTGTGTAATCTTAGGAAAGTTATATCAGTCTTTGAGTTCCAGTTCTATTAAAGAGACATCATGGTAGACCTTATTATATAAAATACTTATGGGAACTAAACTAAGGAACACATAGTAAGTGTTCATAGAAAGATCGGCTATCTCTTTCCCTTATTTGTATGGTATTTTGCTCATTATATTCATGGAAGCACAGAGGTGTGGCAGAACATATGTAATGGGGGATCTGTACATGTCTCATAAATACCGTCACTCCATTGTCTGAACTTAAATGAGTAAGTATCTCTCATTTCCAAAACCAATAGTAAAATACTCCACTGGGTGAAGCAGCTCTGATGGACATAAAGGAAAAACAACACACACATACGCATACATGTATACACGTATACACGTATACATATACACGTATCTATGGGCAAACCCCCCCTACCCCCCCCGCATGACTAACTCTTGCCAAACCCCAAAAACAAGAAACATGCTCTACCAACAAACTTTTACACATCTACCGACCCTTAAACCTCGCATTTTAATCCTTTATTATACACGTTCAATTTATTAATGTGCCATCTGAGTATCTTGTAAATTAAATCACACAACACACAATCCAACTCCTAACTCCCTCCCACATACTAATAAGATACCTGAAATAACCAACCATATAAAAGAAGAACTGTCTTAAGACACAAAAGTTAATGTAGCTTATATATCAAAGCAAGGCACTGAAAATGCCTAGATGGATTGCATAATCCCATAAACAGATAGAGGTTTGGTCCTGGCCTTTTTATTGGTTTTCAGTGAAATTACACATGCAAATATCCATGCCCCAGTGAATATGCCCTCTAAGTCTAACAGACCAAAAGGAGCAAGAATCAAGCACACAAAACTTGTAGCTAAAGATGCTTTGCTTTGCCACACCCCCACGGGACACAGCAGTGATAAAAATTAAGCAATAAACGAAAGTTTGACTTAGTTACACTGACTATAAGGGTTGGTAAATCTCATGCCAGCCACTGCGGTCATACGATAGACCCAAACTAATAAACTCCGGCATAAAGCATGTTTAAGAATCCCTACCTTCAGTAAGAATAAACTTTATCTAGGCTGTAAAAAGCTATAGCTAAAGAAAAAATAACTTATGAAAGTAATCTTAACAAATCTGATAACACGACAGCTAAGACCCAAACTGGGATTAGATACCCCACTATGCTTAGCCGTAAACCTAAATATGTAATCCTAACAAACATATTCACCAGAGAGCTACTAGCAACAGCTTAAAACTCAAAGGACTTGGCGGTGCTTTATATCCATCTAGAGGAGCCTGTTCTATAATCGATAAACCCCGATTCACCTCACCATCTCTTGCTAAATCAGCCTATATACTGCCATCTTCAGCAAACCCTACTTAAGGCACTTAAAGTAAGCTAAAACATACAACATAAAAATGTTAGGTCAAGGTGTAGCCAATGAGATGGGAAGAAATGGGCTACATTTTCTTACCCTAAGAAAATTAATGGAAACTCTTATGAAACTGAAGAGGATAAGGAGGATTTAGCAGTACATTGAATTTAGAAAGCTCAATTGAACCGAGCAATGAAGCACGCACACACCGCCCATCACCCTCCTCAACATTTTTATTACAAAGCTTACATAAACTGTTACCAAAAAATTAAGAGGAGATAAGTCGTAACAAGGTAAGCACACTGGAAAGTGTGCTTGGAACATCAAAATGTAGCTAAGCCACAAAGCATCTGGCCTACACCAAGAAGACTTCACACAATGAACATTTTGAGCTAATTCTAGCCCAAAAACCAACAACCACAACTACATAAAACCCGTAAAATAAAACATTCACCAGTCCGTAAAGTATAGGTGATAGAAATACGTACCAGGAGCTATAGAGCCAGTACCACAAGGGAAAGATGAAAGATTAATTCAAAGCACTAAAAAGCAAAGATTACACCTTGTACCTTTTGCATAATGATTTAACTAGAAAAAACTTAACACAGAGAACTTCACTAATCACCCCGAAATCAGATGAGCTACCTAAAGACAGTTATTTATGAACACACTCATCTATGTAGCAAAATAGTGAGAAGATCTCTAGGTAGAGGTGAAAAGCCTACCAAGCCTGATGATAGCTGGTTACTCAGAACCAAATTTCAGTTCCACTTAAAATTTACCACAAGAAACAATACTCCAACATGTAAATTTTAATGTTAGTCTAAAGAGGGACAGCCCTTTAGATACAGATACAACCTTATATAGAGAGTAAAATAACCCGCACAGCCATAGTTGGCCTAAAAGCAGCCACCAATTAAGAAAGCGTTCAAGCTCAACCACACCAACTCCTAAATCACAAAAGCCAACATGACCTCCTATAATACAAACTGAGTTAATCTATTCACCAATAGATGAACTAATGTTAATATTAGTAACAAGAAAAAATTCTCCGAGCACAAACTTATATCAGACCGAATGAATCACTGATAGTTAACATATATATAGGAAAAAAACAAAAACAAGCCTAACCTATAAAACGTAATGTTAACCCAACACAGGAGTGCTATAAGGAAAGATTAAAAGAAGTAAAAGGAACTCGGCAAACAAAAACCCCGCCTGTTTACCAAAAACATCACCTCTAGCATTACAACTATTAGAGGCACTGCCTGCCCAGTGACGATTGTTAAACGGCCACGGTATCCTGACCGTGCAAAGGTAGCATAAACATTTGTTCTCTAAATAGGGACTTGTATGAATGGCTTGACAAGGGTTTATCTGTCTCTTACTTTTGATCAGTGAAATTGACCTTCCCGTGAAGAGGCGGGAATAAACCAATAAGACGAGAAGACCCTATGGAGCTTTAATTTTTCAACCACAATTATACAATACACACTTACCCCTAATTGGCCTAACCTTATAATTTCTGGTTCAATAATTTTGGTTGGGGTGACCTCGGAGCACAAAACAACCTCCGAATGATTTAAATCTAGACTAACAAGTCAAAATACAGGAAAAAATCATAAATTGACCCATCACTTGAGCAACGGACCAAGTTACCCTAGGGATAACAGCGCAATCCTATTCTAGAGTCCATATCGACAATAGGGTTTACAACCTCGATGTTGGATCAGGACATCCCAATGGTGCAACCGCTATTAAAGTTTCGTTTGTTCAATGATTAAAGTCCTACGTGATCTGAGTTCAGACCGAAGTAATCCAGGTTGGTTTCTATCTATTTACAAGTTTCTCCCAGTACGAAAGGACAAGAGAAACAAGGCCAACTCCCCATCAGTGCCTTAAGTCCAATAGATGCACTAACATCAATCTAGTAAACTATACACTCACCTACTTTAGAACAGGGTTAGTTAAGGTGGCAGAGCCTGGTAATTGCATAAGACTTAAAACTTTACCCTCAGAGGTTCAACTCCTCTCCTTAACACTCCATGTTCATCATAAATGTCCTCACCCTAACTATCCCCATTCTACTTGCAATAGCATTCTTAACCCTCGTAGAATGAAAACTCTTAGGATATATACAATTACGAAAAGACCCAAACGTAGTAGGCCCCTACAGCATCCTTCAACCATTCACCGATGCACTAAAACTATTCATTAAAGAACCAATACGACCACTAGCCTCCTCCCCACTGCTATTCTCCATTGCCCCAACCCTAGCCCTAACACTGGCCCTTATCATATGAATCCCATTTCCAATACCACAACCCCTAATCAATATAAACTTTGGCATCCTATTCATTCTAGCAACCTCTAGCCTATCCATCTATGCCATCCTATGATCAGGCTGATCATCAAATTCTAAATATGCCCTAATTGGAGCACTCCAAGCTGTCGCACAGACAATCTCATACGAAGTATCCCTTGCCATCATCGTTTTATCAGTAATACTCATAAATGGGTCATTCACTATATCCTCACTAATCACAACACAAGAACATATCTGACTCATCATCCCAACATGACCACTAGCAATAATATGATTTATCTCAACACTAGTAGAAACTAACCAAGCCCCATTCGACCTAACTGAAGGGGAATCCGAGCTAGTATCCGGATTCAACGTAGAATATGCCACTGGACCATTCGCCCTATTCTTCATAGCAGAATACATGAACATCATCATAA
Source organism: Castor canadensis (assembly GCF_047511655.1). Classification (NCBI taxonomy): domain Eukaryota; kingdom Metazoa; phylum Chordata; class Mammalia; order Rodentia; family Castoridae; genus Castor; species Castor canadensis. The sequence goes on along the minus strand of NC_133388.1, from coordinate 178,711,781 downwards.
TAAATGCTCTCACAACAATCATGTTCCTAGGAGCATTCCACAACCCCCTAGCCCCAGAGCTATACACTATCAACTTCACCATCAAAACCCTCTGCCTCACCGTACTATTCCTATGAATCCGAGCATCATATTCCCGATTCCGATATGACCAACTCATACACCTACTATGAAAAAACTTCCTCCCAATCACTGTAGCCACATGTATGCTATATGTATCCATCCCAGTTGCCATATCAAGCATCCCCCCACAAATATAGAAATATGTCTGACAAAAGAGTTACTTTGATAGAGTAAAATATAGAGGTTCAAACCCTCTTATTTCTAGAGCTAAAGGAATCGAACCTAGTCCTAAGAACTCAAAATTCTTCGTGCTACCATATCACACCCAACTCTAAAGTAAGGTCAGCTAAATTAAGCTATCGGGCCCATACCCCGAAAATGTTGGTTTATATCCTTCCCGTACTAATTAACCCCACTGCCAAATTAATTATCTTACCCACTGTAATTATAGGAACAATGATTACAATACAAGCTCCCACTGACTAGTAATATGAGTGGGTTTAGAAATTAATATATTAGCAATCATCCCCCTACTAATCAATAAAGGAAGCCCACGATCAACAGAAGCAGCAACCAAGTACTTCATGACACAAGCCACAGCATCTATACTGCTACTAATAGCGATTGTAATCAACATGCTAGACTCAGGCCAATGATCAATCACCCATACACAAAACCACATCACGTCATTCATAGCCCTAATAGCACTAACCATAAAACTCGGATTAGCTACATTCCACCTATGAGTACCAGAAGTCACCCAAGGAGCTACCCTGATGTCAGGAATACTACTACTAACATGACAAAAACTAGCCCCAATCTCCATCCTACACCAACTAACACCATCAATCAACCATCAACTCCTCATATCAATAGCCCTACTATCAATTATAGTTGGCGGCTGAGGAGGACTAAACCAAACACAACTATGCAAAATCATAGCCTACTCATCAATCGCCCACATAGGATGAATAATAGCCATCATCTCATATAGCTCAATAGCCTTTATACTAAACCTAATCATCTACATCTTACTAACCATCACCATATTTACAATAATCAACTACAACACAAACACCAACACACTCACCTTGGCCCACTCCTGAAATATAACCCCAGTAATTACCCCAATACTACTCATCTCACTACTATCACTCGGAGGACTCCCACCACTAACAGGATTCCTACCAAAATGAATCATCATTGATGAACTGACAAAAAATGACCTAATCTTAATACCAACAATCATAGCCATGCTAGCCCTACTAAACTTGTACTTCTACATACGACTAATCTACTCAACCACCCTAACCCTATTCTCAACCACAAGCACCACAAAAATAAAATGACGACACCCCCAACAACAAACCCTCAATCCTTTTACCCCCACTTTTCATTATTACAACCATAACCCTACCCCTAATACCCATCATATTCACCCTAAGCTAGGAATTTAGGTTAAATAGACCAAGAGCCTTCAAAGCCCTAAGCAAGTTAAATAAACTTAATTCCTGCAATAAGGACTGCAGGATACCACCCTACATCTCATGAATGCAAATCAAGCACTTTTACTAAGCTAAGTCCTCACTAGATTGATGGGATTCAAACCCACAAAATTTTAGTTAACAGCTAAATACCCTAAACAACTGGCTTCAATCTACCTCTCCCACCGTCTAGAAAAAAAAGGCAGGAGAGGCCCTGGCAGAGTTGAAGCTGCTCTTCTGAATTTGCAATTCAACATGATCCATCACCTTGAAGCCTGGTAAAAAGGGGACTCGACCCCTGTGTTTAGATTTACAGTCTAATGCTTACTCAGCCATTTTACCTATGTTCGTTAACCGTTGACTATTCTCAACAAACCACAAAGACATGGGCACCCTGCACTTAATATTTGGGGCCTGAGCAGGAATGGTAGGAACTGCCTTAAGCTTACTAATTCATGCAGAACTAGGACAACCAGGAACCCTATTAGGAGACGACCAGATCTATAACGTCATTGTTACAGCCCATGCTTTTGTAATAATTTTCTTCATAGTAATACCAATCCTTATTGGAGGATTTGGTAATTGACTAGTGCCATTAATAATTGGGGCCCCCAATATAGCATTCCCCCGAATGAACAACATGAGCTTCTGACTTCTCCCACCATCTTTTCTCCTCCTACTAGCCTCCTCAGTAGTAGAAGCTGGAGCAGGGACTGGATGAACTGTATACCCCCCACTAGCAAGCAATCTAGCCCATGCAGGAGCATCAGTGGACCTCACCATTTTTTCTCTTCACTTAGCTGGTGTATCCTCAATCCTTGGTGCCATTAATTTTATCACAACAATTATTAATATAAAGCCCCCTGCAATATCACAATACCAAACACCATTATTTGTATGATCCATTCTGGTCACTGAGGTCCTTTTACTACTCTCCCTCCCCATCCTAGCGGCCGGAATTACAATACTCTTAACTGACCAAAACCTAAACACTACTTTCTTCGACCCTGCAGGAGGGGGAGACCCAATCCTCTATCAACACTTATTCTGATTTTTTGGACACCCCGAGGTATACATCCTAATCCTTCCAGGCTTTGGCATAATCTCCCACATTGTTACTTATTATTCTGGCAGAAAAGAACCATTTGGATATATAGGAATAGTATGAGCTATGATGTCTATTGGCTTCTTGGGATTCATCATATGAGCACACCACATATTTACAGTTGGAATAGACGTTGACACCTGAGCCTACTTCACATCCGCCACTATAATTATGGCCATTCCCACAGGAGTAAAAGTCTTCAGTTGACTAGCCACACTCCACGGAGGCAACATCAAATGATCCCCAGCCCTACTTTGAGCCCTAAGCTTTATTTTCCTTTTCACAGTAGGTGGCCTAACAGGATTGTCCTGTCCAACTCATCTCTAGATATCGTACTGCACGTCACATACTACATAGTAGCCCATTTTCACTACGTTTTATCAATAGGGGCAGTATTCGCAATCATAGGGGGATTTGTACACTGATTTCCACTATTCTCAGGCTATACACTAGACCAAACATGAGCAAAAATCCACTTTACTATTATATTTGTGGGAGTAAACCTAACCTTTTTCCCTCAACACTTCCTCGGCCTATCCGGCATACCACGACGCTATTCTGACTACCCAGATGCCTACACAGCATGAAATACAGTATCATCAATAGGCTCCTTCATCTCCCTAACTGCAGTAATTATTACAGTTTTCATAATCTGAGAAGCATTTGCCTCTAAACGAGAAGTAGGGGTAGTTGAACTTACAGCAACAAACCTAGAGTGACTCCACGGATGCCCACCACCATACCACACATTCGAAGAGCCCACATATGTAAAAACACACTAAGAAAGGAAGGAGTCGAACCCCCTAGAACTAGTTTCAAGCCAGCCCCATATCCCATATGTCTTTCTCTATACAAGATATTAGTAAAATAATTACATAACTTTGTCAAAGTTAAATTACAGGCTAATCCCCCATATATCTTCATGGCTCACCCTCTACAACTAGGCCTACAGGATGCTACATCACCCATCATAGAAGAACTACTAAACTTCCACAATCATACACTAATAATTGTATACCTCATTAGCTCTCTAGTGCTTTATATCATTTCACTCATACTTACCACTAAATTAACACACACCAACACAATAGACACCCAAGAAGTAGAGACTATCTGAACAATCCTTCCAGCAATTATTCTCATTATAATTGCCCTCCCGTCTCTACGAATCCTATATATAATAGACAAAATTAACAACCCAGTGCTAACAGTAAAAACCATAGGACACCAATGATACTGGAGCTATGAATACACCAATTATGAAGACCTAACATTTGACTCCTACATAATCCCAACATCAGAACTAAAACCCGGGGAACTCCGACTCCTTGAAGTCAACAATCGAGTCGTACTACCAATAGAAGTACCGATCCGAATACTAATCTCATCTGAAGATGTACTACACTCATGAGCCGTCCCATCACTAGGCCTAAAAACAGACGCCATCCCGGGGCGCCTCAACCAAGCAACCCTCACCTCCACACGACCAGGACTTTACTATGGCCAATGCTCCGAAATTTGCGGCTCAAACCACAGCTTCATACCCATCATATTAGAAATAGTCCCACTCAAATACTTTGAAGGCTGATCCTTATCTATACTATAAGTACATTATGAAGCTACCGCAGCATTAACCTTTTAAGTTAAAGACAGAGAGCTAGCTCTCCATAATGATATGCCACAACTCGACACATCCACAGGATTTACAACAATCACCTCTATAATTCTCACCCTATTTATTATCTTCCAATTAAAAGTAAAAACATTCAACTTCTCGCCCAACCCTGCACCCAAAAATGTCGAATCTATAAAACAAGAAAACCCTTGAGAAAAAAAATGAACGAAAATCTATTTACCTCTTTCATTACCCCTACTATAATAGGACTCCCTATTGTTACCCTAGTAATCCTCTTCCCAAGTATCATACTCCCAGCTCCAAACCGATTAATTAATAACCGACTAACCTCAATTCAACAATGAGTAGTCAAACTAATCACTAAACAAATAATAACAATGCATAACTCTAAAGGACGTACCTGACCTTTAATATTAATATCACTTATTATCTTCATTGGATCAACCAACCTACTCAGACTTTTTCCATACTCCTTCACCCCAACAACCCAACTATCAATAAATCTAGGAATAGCTATCCCACTCTGAGCAGGGACTGTAATTCTAGGATTCTGCCATAAAATAAAATCATCCCTAGCCCACCTCTTACCACAAGGAACCCCAATCCCCTTAATCCCAATACTAGTCATTATTGAAATTATTAGCCTATTTATCCAACCAATAGCACTAGCCATTCGACTAACGGCCAACATCACAGCAGGCCACCTATTGATACACCTAATCAGCGGAGCCACACTAGCACTATTAACCATTAACCCAACCACAGCTTTCGTAACATTTATTATCCTAGTCCTCCTCACAATTCTCGAATTCACAGTAGCCCTAATCCAAGCTTATGTATTCACACTCCTAGTTAGCCTATATCTCCATGACAACACATAATGACCCACCAAGTCCACGCTTACCACATAGTTAACCCAAGTCCATGACCACTAACAGGAGCATTATCCGCCCTCCTAATAACATCAGGCTTAGCACTATGATTCCACTTTAACTCTACATTTCTCTTAATACTAGGACTACACACCAACTCACTAACCATATACCAATGGTGGCGGGACGTAGTACGAGAAGGCACATTCCAGGGTCACCACACCCCAGTTGTTCAAAAAGGACTATGGTACGGAATAGGACTGTCTATCATTTCAGAAGTATTCTTCTTCGCTGGATTTTTCTGAGCCTTTTACCACTCAAGCCTAGCCCCAATCCCAGAACTAGGAGGCTGCTGACCACCCACCGGCATCAACCCACTGGACCCCCTAGACGTCCCTCTTCTCAACACATCAGTTCTTCTTGCATCAGGCGTATCCATCACCTGAGCCCACCATAGTCTAATAGAAGGAAGCCAAAAAAATATAATCCAAGCACTATCAATCACTATCCTACTAGGCATCTACTTTACCCTCCTACAAGCCTCAGAATATTTTGAAACCTCATTCACAATCTCCGACGACATCTACAGCTCAACCTTCTTCATAGCAACAGGATTCCACGGCCTACATGTAATTATCAGCTCCACATTCCTACTAGCATGCCTAACTCGACAACTAAAATTCCATTTTACATCAAAGCATCACTTTGGTTTCGAGGCCGCAGCCTGATGCTGACATTCTGTCGATGTGGTATGAATGTTCCTATACGTCTCCATCTATTGATGAGGCTCATGCTCTCTTAGTATTAATCAGTACAGCTGACTTCCAATCAACTAGATTTGGTACAAACCCAAAAGAGAGTAATCAACCTAATCATCGCATTAACCCTAAACTCCCTCCTAGCAACCCTCTTAATCACCATCGCGTTCTGAATCCCACAAATCAACAGCTACAACGAAAAATCAAACCCCTATGAATGCGGATTTGATCCCATAGGCTCAGCACGACTCCCATTCTCAATAAAATTCTTCTTAGTCGCAATCACCTTCCTCCTATTTGACCTTGAAATCGCCCTACTCCTCCCCCTCCCTTGAGCACTACAAACAAACAACCTCTACCCAGTTATCCTCATAGCACTGGCTCTAATCATCATCCTATCACTGAGACTAGCATATGAATGATCTCAAAAGGGATTAGAATGAAATGAATATGGTGCTTAGTTTAACACAAAGCAAATGATTTCGACTCATTAGATTATGAACTACTCATAAGCACCAAATGTCCCCTATCCTAATTAACCTATTCCTAGCCTTCCTAGCATCCCTATTAGGAGCACTAATTTATCGATCACACTTAATATCCTCACTCCTATGCCTAGAGGGTATAATACTATCAATTTTTATTACCGCAACCCTAATCACCCTGAACTTCAACATCACACTATCATTTATATTCTCCATCATCATCTTAGTTTTCGCAGCCTGTAAAGCCGCAGTAGGACTAGCCCTGCTAGTCACAATATCAAACACATACGGAACGGACTATGTACAAAACCTAAACCTCCTACAATGCTAAAAATCATTATACCAACAATCATACTCATCCCCATAACATGATTCTCAAAAAACAATATAATCTGAATCAACTCCACTGCCTACAGCCTACTAATCAGTATACTATGCCTATTCACCCTAAATCAATCAAACGAAAACAGCCTTAACTTCTCATTATTATTCTGCTCGGACTCCCTCTCAACCCCTCTCTTAATCCTAACAGCCTGATTACTACCACTAATAATTATAGCCAGTCAACAACACATGAACAAAGAACCAGTAGAGCAAAAAAAAATGTATAATACTGTACTGGTACTACTACAAATTCTACTAATCGTAACATTTACATCCACAGAACTAATCTTATTCTACATCCTATTTGAAGCCACGCTAATTCCCACACTAATTATCATTACACGATGAGGAAACCAAACAGAGCGACTTAACGCAGGCCTATACTTCTTATTTTACACACTAATTGGATCCCTACCCCTTTTAGTTGCATTAATCTACCTACAAAACTTGCTAGGATCCCTAAACCTTCACATCCTAAACAACTACTCAGAACAACTAAACCTATCATGATCAAACGACCTGCTATGACTAGCATGTATAATAGCATTTATAGTTAAAATACCATTATATGGGCCACACCTATGACTACCTAAAGCCCATGTTGAGGCATCCATTGCCGGCTCCATAGTACTGGCAGCAGTTCTACTAAAACTAGGAGGATATGGTATAATATGAATTACCATCCTCTTATCACCCATCACAAACCACATGATATACCCATTCATACTGCTCTCACTATGAGGAATAGTAATAACCAGCTCAATTTGTTTACGACAAACAGACCTAAAATCCCTAATCGCATACTCATCAGTCAGCCACATAGCACTAGTAATCGTTGCCATCTTGATCCAATCCCCATGAAGTTTTATAGGGGCCACAGTACTAATAGTAGCCTATGGCCTAACCTCATCAGTCCTATTCTGCCTAGCAAACACAAACTATGAACGAGTACATAGCCGAACCATACTCCTAACCCGAGGCCTGCAAACAATACTCCCACTAATAGCCCTATGATGACTTACAGCAAGCTTAACCAACCTCGCATTACCCCCAACAATCAACCTGATCAGAGAACTAATAATTATCACCTCCTCATTCTCATGATCCAACTTCACCATCCTCCTTATAGGAACTAACACACTAATCACAGCCTTATATACCCTATACATATTAACCACAACTCAACAAGGCAAACCTGCCTATCACATAAATAACATTCAACCATCATTCACACGAGAAAACTCCCTAGTTTTCCTCCACCTAATCCCCCTAATCCTACTATCTTTAAATCCAAAGATCATTCTCGGCACAATATTCTGTAAATATAGTTTAACAAAAACACTAGATTGTGAATCTAGAATCAGAAAGTAAAACTTTCTTATTTACCAAGAAAGTATGCAAGAACTGCTAACTCATGCCACCATACCTAAAAATATGGCTTTCTTACTTTTAAAGGATAGTAGTTATCCGTTGGTCTTAGGAACCAAAAAATTGGTGCAACTCCAAATAAAAGTAATAAACGCACTAACCTCATCCATAATCATAACATTTATCATCCTCATATACCCCATCCTAATGTCACTAACAGACTTTTACAAAAACAAAAACTACCCTGAGTACACCAAGACCTCAGTAAAACTAGCATTCATCACCAGCACAATCCCCATGATCATATTCATTCACCTAGGCAACGAAACCATCGTATCCAACTGACACTGACTCACTATCCACACCACAAAACTCTCACTCAGTCTCAAACTAGACTATTTTTCATTACTATTCGTACCAGTAGCCCTATTTGTAGCATGGTCAATCATAGAATTCTCCCTATGATACATACACTCCGACCCCAACATCAACCAATTCCTTAAATACCTACTATTCTTCCTTATCACCATACTAATCCTAGTTACAGCAAATAACCTATTCCAACTATTCATCGGGTGGGAGGGAGTAGGAATTATATCATTCCTCCTCATTGGATGATGATAGGACGTACTGACGCTAACACCTCCGCACTACAAGCAATCCTATACAACCGAATCGGAGACATTGGATTCATCCTATCAATAGCATGATTCTTAATTTACTCTAACTCATGAGACCTTCAACAACTATTCATGGACCCTAAAATAACAACAATCCCCCTACTAGGCCTACTACTACTGGAAAATCAGCCCAATTCGGACTCCACCCATGACTTCCCTCAGCCATAGAAGGCCCCACACCAGTATCAGCCCTACTCCACTCAAGCACAATAGTTGTAGCAGGAATCTTCCTCCTAATCCGATTTCACCCCCTCCTAGAATCCAGTCAACTAATCATATCAACTATACTATGCCTAGGGGCTATCACAACCCTCTTCACAGCAATCTGTGCTTTAACACAAAACGACATCAAAAAAATCATTGCATTCTCAACCTCCAGCCAGCTAGGCCTAATAATAGTTACCCTAGGAATTAACCAACCCTACTTATCATTCCTCCACATCTGCAACCATGCATTCTTCAAAGCAATATTATTCATATGCTCAGGATCCATCATCCACAGTCTCAACGACGAACAAGACATCCACAAAATAGGTGGATTAGCCAAAGCAATACCATTGACAACTTCCTCTCTAACAGTAGGAAGCCTAGCACTTACAGGTATGCCCTTCCTAACAGGATTTTACTCAAAAGACCTTATCATTGAATCTGCCAACACTCGTACACCAACGCCTGAGCCCTACTGATTACACTCATTGCAACCTCCCTTACAGCTGTATACAGCACACGAATCATTTTCTTCGCCCTCCTAGGACAACCCCGATTCTACCCACTCATCAACATTAATGAAAACAACCCACAACTTACAAATTCTATTAAACGACTACTCGTAGGAAGCATCTTTTCTGGGTTTATTATCTCAAGTAACATCACCCCCATAAACAACCCCACATTAACTATACCCCTATACCTAAAACTAATAGCCTTAGGAGTCACTATCCTAGGTTTCACTATCGCAATAGAACTAAACAACATAACCTACAACCTAAAACTAAACCTAAACTCCAACACCAAGTCATTTTCTACAATACTTGGATTCTTCCCAACCATCGTACACCGTACTTCACCCAAAAATACACTAGTACTCAGTCAAAAAGCAGCATCAACCCTCCTAGACACAATCTGAACAGAAAAAATCACACCCAAACTGATAGCTAACATGCAGATTAAAGCCTCTATCACTGTGTCCAACCAAAAAGGAATAATCAAACTATACTTTCTATCCTTCCTACTATCAATAGCCTTAGCACTAACAATTATCATTTAACGACCACAAGTGATCTCAAGAACAATGAAAATACTTACAAACAAAGACCAACCAGCCAACACTGTCACTCAACTTCCATAACTATAAACAGCCGCAACACCCATAACATCTTTATTGACACACTCAACCCCCTCACGACTATAAATAACCCAATCACTTGTATTATAAACACCCCCCAATACATCCACCTCATCATTCTTCACCAATAAGACCAAAAAAATCAACTCAACAAACAAACCAAACACCAAAGCACCTCAAATAGCCACATTAGAACCCCACGTCTCAGGATAATCTTCAATAGCCATAGCCGTAGTATAACCAAACACCACTATCATCCCACCTAAATAAACCAAAAACACCATCAACCCCAAAAAAGAACCACCAAAACTTAAAATTAACCCACAACCAACCCCACCACTAACAACCAACCCAAAACCGCCATAGATAGGAGAAGGCTTAGAAGAAAACCCCACAAAGCCCAACATAAACATAACACTCAACAAATACATAGAATAAGTCATAATTTCCGCATGGACTCAAACCAAGACTAATGACATGAAAAATCATTGTTGTAATTCAACTACAGAAACTCTTAATGACAAACATCCGAAAAACACACCCATTAATAAAAATTATTAACCACTCATTCATCGACCTCCCAACGCCATCCAATATCTCAGCATGATGAAACTTCGGGTCCCTACTAGGAATTTGCTTAATCCTACAAATCGCAACAGGACTATTTCTAGCAATACACTACACATCGGACACCACAACAGCATTCTCTTCAGTCGCACATATCTGCTGAGATGTAAACTACGGTTGAATCATCCGATACCTCCATGCCAACGGAGCTTCCATATTCTTTATTTGCCTGTTCATACACGTAGGACGAGGAATTTACTATGGATCATACACCTTCATAGAAACATGAAATGTCGGCATCATCTTACTATTCACAGTTATAGCCACCGCCTTTATAGGATACGTTCTCCCATGAGGACAAATATCATTCTGAGGGGCCACAGTAATCACAAACCTACTCTCAGCAATCCCGTATATCGGGTCCGACCTAGTAGAATGAATTTGAGGCGGCTTCTCTGTAGATAAAGCCACCCTAACCCGATTCTTTGCATTCCACTTTATCCTACCCTTTATTATCGCAGCACTAGCAATAGTCCACCTCCTATTCCTACACGAAACAGGATCAAACAACCCATCAGGAATCAATTCAGACTCTGACAAAATCCCATTCCACCCATACTTTACCATCAAGGACTCCTTTGGATTCCTACTTCTATTCACCCCTCTCCTAGCACTAGTACTATTCTCACCAGACCTGTTAGGAGACCCAGACAACTACACACCAGCCAACCCCCTAAACACACCACCACACATTAAGCCAGAATGGTTCTTCCTATTCGCGTATGCAATCCTATGATCCATCCCCAACAAACTCAGCCGAGTCGTAGCCCTAGTACTGTCAATCCTAACCCTAGCAGCCTTCCCGCTCCTCCACACATCAAAACAACGAAGCCTAATATTCCGCCCAATCAGCCAATGCCTATTCTGAGCACTAACTGCAGACCTCATGGGTTAAGTGGATGGCGTGTGTAAAGTGCCTGACACATAGTGGGTGTGGAAAGAGGCTCATTTTGTGTCCAAGCTACTACCCTTCCTCTCTTATCCTTCTTCCTGCTTTGCATTCATCATTTGTTCTCACACCCCTATTTCTCTCCTATTTAATCTGGCCATAAACACTGCCCTGGGCCACATCTGGCTACAATAATAATGTCTAAGCCATTCCAAGCTCACCACACACTGCCATATGCCGAAGAAACTGTCAAAGGTAAGCAAGCAGTGATGCAGTCAGAAGTGTATCAGAGACAGCCTTGAAGAGACTATGAAGACATCTCTTAAATTTCTAAGTTTATGAAATGGAGAAAATGTCACTTTTCCAGGGAATGAGTGGACTCGCCTGACCTGGCAGTCACTCCTCGGAAGAAGCACTGAGTGCTGGAGATAGGACTATTAGTGACAGTGACAAAGTGGAGCCTGAAGAGAAAATCTAGAGAGAGGGTAGAAATCCAGGGTGCACTCTTCAGAGAAGCTGTTAAACATCACATAATTCCAGGTGTGATTAAACTTGTGATTTAAAAAAGGCGTATAAAGTTCTGCTCCCAACTAGAAGTGTTCCAGACAGAGGAGACTAAGGAGAACTAGCAAGTAGATGCACTGGGGTATTCGGCAAAGGATCCTGGAACAGAAAGAACACAATAGTTGAAAAGCTGATTTAGTTGGAATAAGTTCTGCATTTTAACTAACACCTTAGTTCCGTTTTTTCAATTTCCTGGTTTTAATCATTGTGCTCTGTAAGATGTTAGTATAAGAGGAAGGTTATTTTGGGCCAACCCTACCATGAATAAATGAATAAAAAGCTGGAATAAATGATTAATAATAATTTGCATATAGCAAAATGAACAAATTTAAGTAAAGAGCTTGCAGATTTTTGTGAGTATAATATAATCATGTGACATCACCCCTCAGGCCCAACCTAGATCAGGACATGGACTGCTTCTCGCCCTCCCATCATAAGTTCATGGCATTAGAAGTTAAAACAATGAAAAAGGACCAGAGCAATGATTAGGAAGGGAGCCTTCTGGAGCCCTGTAATGTCCTTTTTCCTGAGCCAGGTGTCAGTTTTAGGGTCAGGTTATAGGATTAGAACAGTGTAATATCATTTGTGTATTTCTTCTACATGTAGATTGTTATTCCATAAAAACATTTATTTTGAAAGTATTTTGGTAATTCTTTTTGGTACTGGGTTTTTGAGCTCAGGGCCTCATGCTTGCTAGGCAAGCACTCTACTACTTGAGCCATATCTCCAGCCCTTTTTGCTTTTAGCTATTTTTCAAATAGGTTCTGGTGCTTTTACCCAAGCTGACCTCAGACCACAATCTTCCTACCTCTGCCTCTGGTGTAGCTAGGATAACAGGTATATGCCACCATGCCAAGCTTGTTCTTTGAGATGGAATCTTTCCCGGACTGGCCACGAACCATGATCCTCCTATATCTGCCTCCCAAATAGTTGGGATTATAGTCATGAGTCCCTGTCCCTATTTTGGTAGATTTTTTAATTATAAAAGAAGAGATGTAGCATCCACGGAGTCTGGCTCAGGAAACTGAGCAATAGAAATCATTTTAAAGCTCTTGAGTACACGTAGACACTGGAATTTCTTTCTGGGTCGTGTTTTCACAATTCTTCAAAGGACAGGCATCTCCAAATGACATACAGTCCAAAACAGGGTAGTTTACCTATGTAGCTTCAGCATCCCAAATGAAAGGAAGACCACTTCAGCAAAATGAGGCTGGCTTTTAGAAAGGGACTTCATTCTTTTCTAAACCAAAGGTCAGGAATGTTTGGCCTAGAAAATGCTGAGCAGGTCTCAGTCCACTGCACATCCAGGGAAGAGTCGGTCAAGAATGAGAAACAATGGTTGCCTTTCTTTCTCATTAAAATGGGAATCATTGTGTTTACATTTCCCCTAGGGATATTGTCAAAGAAATTTCCACTCAGTGAGTAGCTATGATCCTACAACTCCTAGCTTTGTGTTAGCAGTTGAGAAGATGAGTCTGCCTTAAAAAAAAAAAAGTTATCAAAACAAAGTTTTAACAGTCAATGGTTTTAAGATTAAGAATTTATTTTAAAATAAAAACAGCTACCAAGGACACACCTCAAAACACAAGGGGGCAGCATTTCCTAACATTAGAAATGAAGACTGCAGAATAGATGTGTTTTTCTTTCTATGTGGATTGTGAGTAGACCTTAAAAAGAGCATTTTATCTAATAAGGAAACCAGAGTCCAAAGAGGTTATTAAGTGAGTGACCCAATGTGACCTTAAGTCCAGAGCTCAGGAACAGCAGAACAATGTGCTTCCCACCGTAGACTGTTTTTCTGCCCTATTATTGTCATATAGCCACGTGCTGAAAATGACTGACTTCTCACCGAAAGACCCCTGGTAGGGTCTCCTTTTCTGTGGATTAGGGTATGAAACCTCATCACTCAAATCAAAGAGTTCGATTCAGCAAAATATACCTCACCTTCCAGACAGAAATATGTTTCCAATGTAAATACATGCCAAACTTCAGCATAATGGGAGTCTTAAGGGAATGGTTAGGTTGTGACAGTTCCAAAACTGTTTTGCAAATGTTAAACCCCAATAAAATATGAATCATATTTTATGATGAGGTGAGGCATTCTCTCACCTCTGAGGAAGAGCCATTCTCTGAAACCTCAGGTAATAGAAATAGTGTACTTGCCCTCTTGAGAAAGAGAACCAATTTGGCTTTCTGGAAAGAGAAAATGAGGCTTCGCTCTAGTTCTTTATCTATAGAGCCCATTATTATATCAAAGGCAGACCTGGTGGACTAATTTGTAGAATTTCTCATAGCAGTTTCCCTTTCTCCAATGACAGCCTTGCTGTTCCATGTACAAGGTGGCTCCAATGTCAGGGAAATAAGAGAAAATCTTGCCTCTTCTAACACCAAAGGAATCGTAGGAAGAAGGTGAATAGAAAGGAAGGGAAAGGATGATGTGGTCAGTGTGTGTCCTGATTTTACCTCTTCTGGATGAAGCCTGCAGCATGGAGAAGAGAGCCAATGAGAAGACAGAGTTCTCCCCTCCTTAGCCAGGACTCTGGAAGCCACAGCTGCTTCTCAGGCTGCACAATTTGGCAAGGGCCACCTCAGAGTAAAACCTAGCAGTCTATCACAGGCAGTTTCTAGGGAATAACTGACTTTTGAGCTTCCCTAGGCAATTCTCCATAGAGGATCCAACAGTTCCTTGAGCTCCTGGAGACAATGGAAGGCAGCAGAGTAGAGAGGGACAGGGACGGCCTACAGACCCACCACATACCCACTGTGACAAAGGGTGAGGCTGTTCCAAGGCAGACTGTGAGCCAGAAGCAGAATATGTGGTGGAAAGCACGTGATCTGGATGGTCAGAAATAGCCAAAGGAGACTAAAATAAAGAGAAACCCAGGCCCTGGCCAGAAAGATAGAACACAGATTACAAATGACAACCACTAGAGCCTATTTAAAGGCTGAGACATAGAAATGTCCTCCCACTTGGACCAAACTCCTTTATTAAGTCACAAACAGGACAGCATTGCCACCTCCCCTTCCAAAGGGTGCCTATTAGCCTATCTCTTCTTTTCTATTGAATTTATAATACTCTCTTTGCTTCTCTGCTTCCTCAGAGACCTGATATCAAGCTCCTGCAGTATTAAAGCAGAAAACAACTTGAATGGCATTGACCTCAAAACTGTCTCTTTGTTAATTCCCAGATGGTATCCCAAATTTATGTACCCTAAAACATTTTCACCAGTCAGGGCAAGTACCTTACATATCTAGATGCTATCTGGACAGTCAAAAGGAAGCCACTGGTTTCCCCATTGTTTGGGGAATCTTAGCCTTGGAGTCCAGCCATCAGTTCTAATTCACCTGCATCGGGTGCTCCCTTCTTTACAATAACAGGACTCTCATCAGCTACCCATGCATAGCTTGGGCATTCCTCCACATACTCAGGGAAATAAGTGGCTGCAAGCATGCACCTAGACCTCGACTCTGAGCCTTTACCCTTGTTCTGAAGAACTTCAACAGAAATATTAATGCTGCCACAAGAAACAGAGTTCAAGGGACTACAAAGATCCAGATCCCAATCCTCTTCCTACCAGGCAGTGGGGGTGGGGATGCCTGCAGCTCTAAGCCTCTGCGTAACTCCCTCCACTGGCCCTGGTGAGAACACAAGATGTTTGTGTTGGTAAGGCAAGGTATTTGATGTTAGTTAGTTAATTAGTTAGATTTATGGATGATAACTTGGCCACACCCCCTTTTTATTATTTTATTTTTTGTTGTTCATTTACTCACATGTGCATGCATTGTTTGGGTTATTTCTCCCCCCTGTCCCCCCTTCCTCCCCTCCCCCTCTCAGTTCCAGGCAGAATCTGTTCTGCCCTTATCACTAATTTTGTTGAAGAGAAGACATAAGCATAATAAGGAAGACAAAGCATTTTTGCTAGTTGAGTTAAGGATAGCTATACAGAGAGATTCCTAACATTGCTTTCATGTGCCCATGTGTTACAACCCGTGTTGATTCATCTCTAACTGATATTTACATTGGTTCCTGATCCCCTGCTCATGAAAACCTCTGTTGCTTTAAGGTTTCTGTATTAGCTCCTCTGGAGTGGGGACATCAAACGCTTTCATGTTTTGGGTTTTCTACTTATTCCTATATCTCCTGTATGTGCTCTCCCCTTGTCATGTGATCCAAGTCCAACCACATTGCTGAATTTGCCCTAGATCTGAAGTCTGCATATGAGGGAGAACATAAGATTTTTGGTCTTCTGAGCTTGGCTGACCTCACTCAGAATGATGTTCTCCAGTTCCATCCATTTATCTGTAAATGATAAGATTTCATTCTCCTTCATGGCTGAGTAAAATTGCATTGTGTACAAGTACCACATTTTCTTGATCCATTCATCAGTAGGGGGGCATCTTGGCTGTTTCCATAACTTGGCTATTGGGCCACACCCCCTTGATTCATCTTTGCCACTTACTGAGTGACTTTTGGAAAGTCACCTACCCATTCTATGCCTCAGCATGCTCATCTAAATAATGAAGGTAATAACACCACCAATTTTAGAGGGTTGTTGCAAGGATTAAATGAGGCAGAATGAGATAATCCATGTAAAGCATGTGTCACCTGACCAAAAGAAAGGACAGTAAGTACTACCTGTTATTATTATTGGCTTAATGGTGTTCACTTTCTTAAAGAGGCAAAGTTTAAATAACTTTTTTTTTTTTTTGGTGCTAGGGATTTAACCCAGAGTCTTGTTTGATAAGCATTTGCTCTACTGCTAAATTACATTCCCAGCCCCTAAATAACCCCTAGAAAGAAATATGTCTTCATACCTAGATAGAATTGACCAATACAAAATTACCTTTAATTTATATTTATTGGTATAGTTTCTAAACTCTAACATACTAAATAACCAAATCTGACTATAATTAATATGATTCATTCTACCCTCATCTTCAGGAAAAATTACCATACTGTTCTTTGGTAAATTACCTGAGCAATACTGTGCTTAGGATTGACGTGACAAGTACAAGGAGCACACCATGGAAGAATTGTGACCTTTAGATGACAAGGAAGCACAGATTTTGCCAGCTTCTGACTTTCAATCAGGAGCTGATAGGAGCCTTGGGCCTGCAGAGGTGTTTTGTTTCATTAGCACCATGGCTTTGTTCTATTTTAACTCAAGCATTAATGTGACTTTGAATGTTTAGCAGCACACATTCCTCAGCTAACTGCAGCCCCTCTGCTCACTGTCACCTGAGTCCCTGTCTCTTCACCCACTTCCCTCTGCACCTGCAATTAGGGCATTTGAGTTTACACTTCTTCAAAAAACAAAATAATGCTGATGGCCCAGGACCACCTGAATTACTATAAGCAGTGTCCTTGTTGCAGAAAGCCTGTCATTCGTCTTCTCTCAAACATAGAGTCCACATACAACAGACACAACCAGTCCCTAGACCTACCTGTTCCTCTTCCCTTCTTCACTGTTCACTTTCAGCTCTCTAACCAGGTTGCAGGGTTGGGTTCAGCAGAAAGGACAAGTTTCCATTAATCTTTTCAATGTTTCTCATTCTTGAAACACATAAGACAAATTACTTGCTTCTTTTCATAAATCTTAAAGGAAGTCACTCTTGGCTTGGACTTCCCTAAGTAAAGAATGTCTAATGTCTTCTGATTCAGTGGGAAGTTGTAAAGGCAGAAATAATACCAGCTGCTGGACTGCCTGGGAGAAGCTTCTGGATTTTAAGACTCTTCTTGCTTCCATGTTTTTTCAAATAGAGCAAATACTCTTGGTGATGTTATTTTTTGTTTTGTTTTGTTTCTTTTTTGGGAGGTGAGACAAAGTTTCACCATTTAGCCCAGACTTGTCTCAAACTCACAGTCCTCTTGCTTCAGTCTCCTGAGTGTTGAGATTATAGGTGTATACCTCTATACCTAGCTTGGTGTCACCTTTTCTAATTTTTATACTCATGTATCTTAAGTTGTGTCAAGTTCCCTGGAACTGAGCTGGTATAATTACTGAGAATTTAGACATTTCTTCTGTCTTTACATACCTATGTTCAACAGTACATTCTCAGTTTAAGAATTTCAATTATTGGGGGAAGGGAGAATAAGCGGCTAATAGAGGGGTAAATATCATCAAAGAATGTTATATGCATGTATGAAACTGTCATAATGAAACTCATTTATTTGTACAATAAATGCACTGTAATTTTTTTAAAATCCTAATCATTGCATTGCTACAAAGACTTTCATTCTGACTCCTCTTCAACAAGAAGTAAACAGGAGAGTAGATAGAAAAACACTAGCCTAAATTACAGTGATGTAACAGGCTTCGTCTCTTGCTGTGACACTTTAGTTGTGTCCCCCACAACTGCCTCACTAAATCTCATTTCCTTCACATGTAAATAGAGTTAACTAATATTTCTGAGCCCGTCATTTTGTGGTAGAGCTTTTATTGCCTGGTAGAGTCATGAAAAACAAAAAACAATAAAACCTCACAGGGCACATTCTATAAGGAAGACTGCTTATTGCTTATTTGACCAAGTCTACCACATTGCACAACTCCAGGAGCTATCATTCTCCATGGTGTGTGTGACTACCTTCCCCACAGTTGTGCAGTGTGCAACCACCATGACCTGCAGGCACTGCAGGCACTGGCCATGAAGACGTGACTTTACAGGCTCTGCATCTGAATGTATCTACCTTAAATTGAGAAGGTCTGTCTGTTCCGTTTGTCTATTTGTAATCATTCCTAGAGAGATTCTTCAACATGGGACTTTAGGAAACAACAATAGAGCTCATCATATTTTCTTTGTGAGTAAATGACATACTGAATAAAAAGTTTTCAGTACAGTACCCGGCCCAATCAGTGGTAAGAGGCAAGAATCAGTGTAGCACAGAATTTTAAGATCTTAGAACCATTGAAATTCTGGAACAGTTAATTCTTTGTTGTTGGTATGTTTGAAGGGTGGCAGGAGGCACTGTTTGGTGTGTTGTAGAATATTTAGAAAGGACTTTAGAGTGGCTTGGCTCAATACAAGGTGTAGAGACCTTGATCTAGACCAAATGGATTTTGTTGAAGGGGCATCTTGTACTTTGTATAATTCTTAGCTGTACCCCTATCTCTACCTACTAGTTATTAGTAGCACCCAGTTTATGCTAACCAAACATCTTTCTAGACCTTACCAAATGCCCCCTGGGAGAAAATTCAATCCTAATTGAGAACAATTGGTAAAGAACCTGTACTTTGAATTTTTTAGTTACTTCTTCCTATAAAACAACAAAGGCAAAAACATAAAATGAAGTCAGACTCTCTGATAGGAATGTATCTGAGCTTCCTTTTTATTACTTTATTGAAGCTACCTGACAATGTCTGTCTGATTTACTAGGTCAAAAACTCCAGAGGGTACCGTGTCTGTCTTGGTTTCTGCTATGTCTCCAGAGCGCAAGTCACTCAGCACGGGGTTCCTACAATGTTAACAGGTAAGACCAAGTTTGTGGAAACTACCTTATCTCCCTTCTTCCCCATGTCTAAAATAAAGAGATTCTCTTAAGAAAGCCTATTCTTTTAATGCAACATTGTCTTCTCCTGGGCACACATGCACAGATGGAAGCCTTAAATGGATAAAATAGGGTCCCAGTTTCTTTCTCTTAAGAAAGCCTATTCTTTTAATGCAACATTGTCTTCTCCTGGGCACACATGCACAGATGGAAGCCTTAAATGGATAAAATAGGGTCCCAGTTTTTTGGTCAGCCATGCAGACCTGAGGGCCACCATTAGAAACCCCTTTCAAATAAACTAACAGGCAAGCAGGATGTAGAGTAGTTTCAAAATTCTCTGTGACAAGTAAGGACAGGACAGGTCCACCACTGAGCCTGAGATATGGAGAGGACCACTTCTATAGACAGTCAGAATGAGGTTGCAAAGTCAGTACAGATTTGACTCCAAGCCCCTCCTGCTGCTCAGGGTTATGGGCTACTGTCCAGGAACAGTGCTGCCTAAATAATGATGCTTTGTATTCTAGGTCACTCTGCCCTGGTTATTTATCACATACGGTGGATAAGTGAGCCTGAAAAAAGTTTGCACCCTCTCTTTTGCTCTAAAACCATGCTATTCATTTACTCATCTTGCAACTCTGCCTGCATACATAAAACTAACAACAACCATTCTGTTTCATTCTAATCTCTTTTTTGGACCCTATCCAGGAAACACAGCCTTTTCTAACTATTCTGGCAATCATGAAAACATTTCTCATGTACGCAGGGTCTCATCAGTTGAGTGGACTCTTGTGATTCTTGCTGGAACCCACCCAAAGTCACCACTTTTCTTTCTTGAGTCCAACAGCTGGACCCCATCTGTGTTCATGGCTTCCTCCCCCTCCTCAGTTTACCTACTCTCCATGAGTCTGTGACTTTGCTGTTGTGAATAAATCTTATTTCTATTTCCTTTTTCCCACAGCTCTGAAGCATGTGTTCATCATCTCCTACATATTTCCCTGGATGCTGTCTCTTACCTATCCCTTACTTTTGTCCTTCAACAAAATACCACTTTTTCTTCCCTTCACCAAAGATGTTGTCGGAAGGAGTTCCCAATAGCCTGTGCTAAAGGCTAATAGCCTGTCTTGATAACCCAACAGAAAACAGGCAAAGACCTGAACTATCCAACTGACAATAAACTTAAGATAATGTGCTCAGTTTCATTGGCTCCAAGGAAATGCAAATTAAAGCCACAATATACAGTCACCATACACTTACCATAGTGAGTGAAATGAAAAGGATGGGAAACACCAAGTGCTGGTCTTACTACTCATGCCCTCAGGTGGCAGTATAACCTGGTATAGCCATTTTTGAAAACTGGCACCACCGAATCTAATAGAACTAAATCTATGCAGTTCCCCCTATAGCAAGGAGTGCATATGTCCATCCAAAGACATCTCCTAGATTGTTCATTGCAGTGTCATTCATAGTTACCTCAAACTTGAATGTCTTAAATCTTTATCAACCAAAAATATTAAAAACATAAACTCTAATATTCTCACAAAAGAATACCGTATAACAGTGGGAATGGATTGCACACAATCCCATGCAGCAAACTAAACAAATCTCACAAACCAAATGTTGTCCACTGGATGCCAGATACAAAAAGAATGTATAAGCCAGGCTCGGTGGCTCACACCTGCAATCTTAACAACTTGGGAGGCAGAGATCGGGAGGATCGCAGTTCAAGGACAGCCCCCACAAAAAATTCTCAATGCCCTATCTCAACCAATAGCTGGGTATGGTGGCACATGCCTGTCATCTCAGCTATCAAGGTCCAGGCCAACCTGGGCAGAAAAGCAAGACCCTACTCCAAAAATAACTAAGAGCAAAATAGGGGTGTTGCTCGAGTGGCAGAGCACCTGCTTGGCAAGTGTAATGCCCTGAGCTCGCCTCCCCCTAAAAAAGAAGAAAGAAAAAGAAGGCATGTTATATGATGCCATTTAAATAAAGCACTGAAACAGCAAGACAAGTCTATACTTTTAGAAATTATAATAACAGTTACCCTTAGTGATGGGAAGACAGCATGTGGGATGTCTCTTGATTTGGGTGTTAGTTGTACAGGTGGCTTCATTTCAGAAAAATTCTTAAGTTGTACAACTATGGTCAATGCACATTTCACTGCCTATGTTTTATGGTGTCAGAGGTCAGTCACTTGAAAGCAGACTGAGCTAGATATCTGTGTATGAGTTTTTTGGAGTCAGGTGCTCTTAAGTATTTCTGTGAGAAGAGAAAGGCTTGATGAGCAGAAAGGGCAGGCAAATTGTAAAACAGTCACCCCAAAGGCCTCAGGCCATCCCACAGGGGACTCTGTGGTTAGGATAGCCCTGCAGGGTCATCCTAAATTAAGGTTGAGGAGTTGGGTCTTTACATGTCCACAATGATCACATATTCTCTTTCAAGAAGGGTCTCTTTAATTCTTGTAATTTCTGTTACTTAAGCCAGTCCTTTCTTTTAAAATGTGGGCTGCTGGTGGGAAGGGAGCATGGCTTGGGTGAGGTGTCTCTCTTTAGCAGAGGGGGTACAATGAAGAGCGCTTGGCCAAGAGCCTCCAGACAGGTAAATCAGTGCCTCAGTTTGAATGGGGACCACAGCCATCACTACATACTATAATGAGAAGTTTTAAAATGGTGAAAGATTTATGAAATCTGAAGAGAAACCAGAATATTTGAACTCTTGTTTAAAAAGATAGATTCTGACTTGAATGATAGAAAGAGAGAGGAAACATTTGAAAGAAAAATGAGTAAGACAGGACAGGCAACCTGCACTCTGACCATACACCAGCACTGGAATGATTATATCAGCAACCAGGAATTCGTCTTATTATCCTGAACTGTAGGTCAAGATGAGCTATGGCATATTTTGTTATCGACTTACTACAAACAAATGCTAACATGTGTTCCTTTATTTATACACTGCTTAGTTCCAAAATACTTGTAACTCAATGAAACAGAATTTACCTATTAAATTGTGTAATCCTCCATTTATAATATGGAGTCCCAAAGAACAGTTTTGAGCATTTGCAGGTTTGCTGGCTATTTCCAATGTGCAGGGCTTGCAGGGGACATTCCTGTTGCTCCTTGCTGTGGCAAGGATAACCCTATCTGCTCCAACAGGGCTTGGGCTGAGTGGGCTGATTATTTATCAGAGTCAAGACTGCAGTTTTCTGGAGGCACAGCTGACTTGGAGATTGAAGAGCTCTCTCCAACAAACACTGTGTTCCCTGTAATGACAAGGGGCTCATTGCGAAATCACAGTTCATTGGATCTCCTCCTCCTTCCTGCCACTGGACTGAGTTGCCTCTTTGTTGGGACGCAGGGTGTCCACAGCCACTCAGTCAGCCTCCCACACATTCATCCAGTCTTTTTTTCTCCTAGGGAAGGGCTGAGATGGGGGAAAGCAGATTTCTGTTGCGTTTTAGCCAGCAAGAAATCCTCTGCAAGATGGTAAAAATCATACCAGAGTGGAAAGCAGCATATCTTTGTGTTCCAAGTTTCATGTTAAAGGGCTGGACTTTCCAACAATGGAGTTGAAACAGGGAGCCACAGAGGCAGAGCTGGGAGCTTGGTTAATCTGGGATGGAAAGAGAGTCTGTTTCTAGCAAATTTCAACTCTCTTCTATGGATTCCTCACTTCTTTCCTGTTCCCCAAGTCCCCATTTTAAAACTCAAGGTGCCCAGTATGGCTCTACCAATGGATTTTCAGAGCAAAGTCAAAAGAGAAAAACATCTGAGCACTGGTGCCTAAATTACGCCTATAATTCTAGCTACTTGGGAGGTCAAGGCCAGTCAAGGCAAATAGTTTGAGACACCCTATCTCCAAAATAACCAGACAAGATAGACTGAAGGTGCAGCTCAAGGGGTAGAATGCCTGCTTTGCAAGCATGAAGTCCTGAGTTCAAACCTCAGTCCTGGGGCGAGTGGGGGAGGGTAGAAGGAAGAGAGAAAGAGAGAAAGAGAGACAGAGAAGCAACACAGTCTCAAGTCTGCCCTTCTCCCTATGTCTACCTTCATTTCAACTGAGAGGTGCTCAGCTCTTAGGAGCACTGAGCTCTGGGGCTTTGCATGTCTTTAATGGAGTATTCTATACTAGATTACAAAAGGATAGAACAGTCCTGTGGCTCTTTGCTAAAGCAGGTTGTAGGATTGGGAGTGTAGCTTAGTGGTAAACACATTACGCACAAAGCCCTGGGTTCAATCTTTAGTGTCTCCCCACCCCCAAAAAGCAGATTGCAAAGAGTTAAGGGGTTCATGGTTTTACCCTCTCCCAGGTAGCTCCAGTGTATTTTATGGAACAATTAATAGTTCCCATCCTGCTTGTGGAATTGACAACAGGCACTCTATAAAAGCATTGTCTTAGTGGATATTTATGGTTTTGCCTCCCACGATAGCATTTTTCTTTAAGGAAATGCAGTTTCAACTATTTGAATATTAGATTTATAGCTCTCCTATGTCTTCCACACAAGAAGAACATATGTATGCTGAAAGATGAGCCAATGTCAGGAATCCATGCTTTTATCGCAGAGATTGATCCAAGGATGCTCATGGCCAGACTACTTGAACTTCACGGACAAGATATTTCACCTGGAAGCAAATAGAACAGCATCCTTTCCTTTCTAATTGATAAGCTGAAGAATTTGAGCCTGGAGTTTCTGCCAATTGTGATCCCTGCTATATAGCCTTCTGTAAATAAGCTCACACAAGACATGAAAAAGAGAGAGAGAGAGAGAGAATGAGAAAGAGAGAGAGAGAGAATGAGAGAGAGAGAGAGAGAGAAAGAAAGAGAAAGAGAATGAGAGAGAAAGAAAGAGAAAGAGAATGAGAGAGAAAAAATGAGAGAGAGAAAAAAGAGAGAGAGAGATTGAGTTTTCTGGCAGCCTTTTAAGTGATATTCTCCTGATTTCCTAACATCGGGATCAGCAGAACTCCTCAGTTTGTATAGCAGTCCCAGTTTACACTCTGTTGTCCCAACTTAATCATTAATGGTTCCTTCTTTCATTCTCAGAAATACTCCAGGTAAATGACAAATTATTATTATTTTTTGGCAGTACTGGTTTTTTGTTGTTTTGCAGTACTGGGGTTTGAACTCAGGGCCTACACCTTGAGCCATTCTACTAGTCCTATTTTTTGTGTTGGGTTTTTTCCCTAGATAGGGTCTTATGAACTATTTGCCAGGGCTATCTTCGGCACCAAGATCCTCCTGATCTTTTCGCACCGAGATCCTCCTGATCTCTGCCTCCCAAGCAACTAGGATTGCAGGCATGAGCCACCAGCACCCGGCTTGGATGATAAATTATTTAACCATTATTTACATTGCAATGTGACTAACGAAAGCAGTAAGTCTGGTTTCCTGTCTCTTGCAATGAAAAAAATTCTCACTGATCTACCATTCTTTTCTTAATTAATCAAGAACTCTTTCTTCAGTACAACATCTGAACTTGATAGCTTACACTTCTGCTTGAACTCACTGACAGATACCTGATTCTGTATGTTGTGCTTGCTTGGTTTTCATTTGCTTTGCGGAATTGACACCTTGTCCTCTTCCAAGCTTCTCAACTACCATGGCCTGATCCCTTTCTTCATACCTCTCCCAAGGTCAGCATAGTGCACAGATTTTATCAGGAGGCTCTGGGACCACGCTCAGAGGGGAAAAAAGCAGGGGTAGAACTGACAGATCACCTGGACAAATGAATTTCAACTGTTTTCTGCACCATTGTGCTCAGAATTCAAAGTCCTGGAAGCAAGGGTCAACTGGTATAATTTGGGTTTGGGGCCCATTTGTTCAATAAGAGATACTAGGATGCCCATGATAACTACACTAAATGAGAGAGAGGCAACCACACTCCAGAATTATAAATTATATTAGCAAAAGAATGGGAACTGGTGGTAGGAGATCAAAAATATATTCAATAATGCACAGTTACTAATGCAGTGATATAGTCAGCTATTTGTTCATTTATACCAATGGGAGCTGAGTAAGTTCTTAAAATATATGTGATTGGTGCTCAGAAGAATTGGAGATAAGGTTAAGGGACAGATAATAGGGTATAGGCAGTTAGAGAAAGATGGCAGATTCCACATGGCACTGGTGGCACAGGGGCTTCTTCTTCCCAGAATGCCCTGGGACTGGAGGGACCCCTGAACTTCTGTTCTCCTGCAGTGCTCCTGCACACAGATGGGGGAACCAATCAAAAGGACACCCCCCACACTGGTCCACACA
Source organism: Castor canadensis (assembly GCF_047511655.1). Taxonomy (NCBI): domain Eukaryota; kingdom Metazoa; phylum Chordata; class Mammalia; order Rodentia; family Castoridae; genus Castor; species Castor canadensis. Next base: position 178,685,783 of record NC_133388.1, on the reverse strand, counting down.
GGCGGGGGATCCAATCAGGAACAGAGAAAGGCTATGTGGACAGAGGGTGATGGAAGCATGGGCAAACTGAAATGGAGGGTATACCCCCACGCCTCCTAGGGGAGGGGAAAGGGAGGATCTTAAAAGGGGAAATCCCAAGGACATCAGTAGACTACTGGTTTCCGGGTCCACTTCCCATTGGTGAAGTTCCTATTTTATTTTCACTTTCTATTTCCACAATTAATCTTTGCTAAATTCTCTCACAGTTTTTCTGCCTCTTAATTCTTTATCTGGCAGAGAAAAGGAAGTTACCTCTAGACAGTAATGAGGTAGTTTATCTTTTCTGGAATAACTGAGAACTCCAAGTCTGATCACTCAGAGTGCTAATGGAGCTTGTTTTATGTATTGTGCATTTCTATAGTCCATAATTATGTCATAAAAGTTTTGGGCTAGTACACGTAGGACATCTTTTGAAGTTTCCTGTTATACTTGTACCTCTGTTGGGTCCTGTCCATCAGGGTTGTCTCCTTAGTCAATCACAATAAATCCAGCTTCCTCCTATGGTACCATCTTCAGCTTGAGCCTCTTTTCTGGGTGTGAATTTCACATTCTACACATGCCCTGTTTCCATCTTTTGGTTTTTGACCATGAAATCATGCACATCTCACCACTCTGACCTCTTAGCACTGTATCGAGCTTTGCACCATCCATCATCTACAAAAGCCTTTGGCTAATCCATAATTCAACCTGGTTCAGTCTCTGAGACTTTGTGCCTTAGCAGTGATCCTTGCAGAAGGCAACTTTGCTGGTTCTTCCAAAACTGCTGGAAAATGTAGTGAAAGGAAGAACTGCTCCTGAGGTCACATCTCCTGATTCATGTCCCAGCTCTGCCAGCATTGTCACTATGCAAACCCAAAACTTAACCTATCAGCAGAATGATATGCTATAGATTTCCAAAATGTTCCATTCAGTTTTGTAGATTTGTTTTGTATGCAAATCTACTTTAGTTAGCAATTATTTGTTTGAAAGCAAATACCTATTTACTTTCCTTTTCTTTAACACCTTTATATTAATCAGGATATACTCACATATGCTACAGCAACAAGTGAATGTCTCCCACATCTCAGAGACTTGACACATGAAAGTGTTTTGTTGTTGTTGTGTTTTGTTTTGTTTTTCAGTACCAGGGATTGAACTCAGGGCTTCACACTTGTTGGACAAATGCTCCAGCACTTGAGCTATACTTTTTCAGACAGGCTTTCATGCTAACTTTGCCTACAAAAGCCTCAAACCATGATCCTCCCACCTCCACTTCCAAAGTAGCTGGAATTACAAACAGGTATCACACACCCAGCCCTAAAAGGTTTTTTTCTGCTCACATTGTGGCCTAACATGAATCAGGACTCTTTTCCACAGATGATTTAAGGATCCAAGCCCTTTGGATCATGTAACCCCTCTGTCAGAGAATACTTCTCTTCCCACTCCATGTGAAAGGAAAAGGGAGTGTAAGAGTTCACAGGGTATTTTATAGCTAGCCTCATATACATAACTTCTGCCTGCTTACCATTGGCCAGAACTGAATCACATTGTCCCACCCAGCTGTACAAGGAGCAGACAAATGTAAATTTCCTGTGTGGCCAGAAAGAGGAAGCAGGATTGGTGAACAAGTGTCAAGTGTCTGACTAAAATATCACTGTGTCTACCACAGTCTCATTTTACAGTTAGTATGGGCTGAAAATGAAACTGCATAATGATATTTTAAGATTATTATAATAGGTAAAACAATATTATGCATTTATATGTCAAACATGTAGTAAGCCTTTTACATGAAATATTTCATTTAATGTAATTTTATAACAATTTTCTGAGGTTTTGTAAAGATTAAACAAGGCAAATGTGGAAATGACTAGTGCCAGTAATAACTCATCTCATTTTTTTTGTGCATTTCACATTCTACAGGGAAACTGCCCAAGTCAGGATATGAAGATAGCACTTGAGAACTGTCTTTAATTCATGTTTGAATCACTTTGCTATGGAGTTACATGCTAAATATTATGAGATATATGTGTTAGTTTTTCATCACTATAAGAAATACCTGAGAAAAACAACTTAAAAGGAAGATATATTTAATCTGTCTCACAGTTTCACAGGTTAACATCCATTTTTGGCTGGTTCCGTTGTTTCTGGACCTGTGGTGAGGCAGAGCATGACGGCAGAGAGGTGTGGTGAGGCAGAGCATGACGGCAGAGAGGTATGGTGAAGCATAGCTGCTCACCTCATAGTGCCCAGGAAGCAAAGAGAGATAGACAAGAAGGGGCCAGAGCAAGATAATCTTCAAAGACATGGCCTCAGTGACACACTGCCTCCAACCAGGCCCTGCCTTCTAAGTCTCCACCATTTCCAGCAATGTCATCAAAGTATGACTCCATCAGTGAATTAATCCAGTGATTAAGTCAGAGCCCTCATGATCCAATCACTTCCAAGAAACTCCATTAGCTGGCAACCAAGCCTTTGATACATGAGCATTCAGGGACATTTCAGATTCAAACCATAAGATTATACTGAGATGAGTCTCCTAGGGTCTTCAAGTACAAAACAAAACACCTATGTAAATAGAGTAAGTACAAAACTGACAATTGGAAGAGAATAAAGATCTGCTTAAATTATGTGATTTAACTAGAGTTGAATCACAAGACTTTTACTAGTTGATATAGAGTAGAAAAAAAATTCTAGATGATATTACTCACGACAAAAGGCCTTTCATCCTCTTCCATTTTTCTTTTTCTCCAAATGCATTTTGTCTTTCATGGATTGTGATTTTTGGCTCTATCTCCAAAGGAACACCCAGACTTGCCACTTGATACTTCCTCCTGTTGCCTAAGTGCTGACCTTAACTCTATTTCCTGTTTGTCATCCTACCTGAACCCTATACAGTCTCTCCACATGTATTATCCCAGTACTTCTTCTGTTACATATCTTCGCATCCATACTCATATTTATGCTAGCCCCATTGCATCAAGCAACCCATAGACAGAATTCAGCATTTAATGAGTGCTAGACGAGGCTGCTAGAAGCTGATAAGGAAATATAACAGATTTTGAGTCAAAATGGGGAAGGAAAGGGTAAGAAAGGACAAAGTCAGTTTGTGGTTAAGGATAACAAAAGGCAAAGAGGAGCGAAAAGAAATAGACTTGCATTCTAACTCTCAGAATTTTTTTTTGAATCTTTAAAAAAAAAGAAGCATAATTTACTTGAACTTAATCTAGAGTCTAGACACTTACTATGAAGAAAATTTTCCACCAAGAAAAGAGTTTATTGCATGAGAAGCTATGTGAGCACTATTCTTACTTTTGCAGTAGAATTCATTTTAGGGTGGCAGGGTTAGGAGTGGCTGAAGACTCCAGCAGGCACATGAGAAGCAGTCTCTGTTCATGCAAGTGGTGGTCTCAGCCCTTATAGAACCTTCCCATTGTCTGACCCCGCAAGACTTGTTGGACAAACCAATGCATCCTTTGTTTCTGGATTTACTTGTTTTCATATTAGGAGGGTTACATCATCTCAAGACATCCACGATGTAGATGGTGTGAAAGGAGTCATTTGCCAAGAAATGAGAAGAGCCCTTTAGCCCATGTCAAAACTGGCTGACAGGAAATGTGTTCATTTTGCTCCCTTCATATAGTCTGGACTGGAGTCAGGAAGCTCCCTAACAATTGTGTGCATTGTGTTATGCAACCATCATTATGCAAAACTATTGAGGTTTTCTTTGCTCTGGGCACTAATAATCTTTGATTTTTTACAGCCATTTTCTCTCCTGATAAAACTCTGCTATAGTCAATAACTTAGCTAAACTAAGGAGGTAATTTTCAAAAGCCCTTTGACATGTGCAGTTTTCTAAATGAAAACTGACACATTTCTTTTGACTTCCAGTTGGTTCCAGAAAAGCACAACAACAAATCCAAGAATGAAGAATTTGTCGGGAAGGAATAATAAAAATGCAAAACAAAACAAAAAAACTTAGCAGCTCTGATAGCCTAAATAAGAATAGTTTTTCCCCTTTCAAATGTGTGTATGTGAGTGTTTGTATGTGTGTGACTGTGTGTATGTGGGTGAGTGTGTCTGTGTGTGTGTGTGTGTGTGTGCGTCTGTGTGTATATGTGTGAGTGTGTGTATGTGGGTGTGTGTCTCTGTGTGTGAGTGTGTGTGTGTCTCTGTGTGTCTATGTGTCTGTGTGAGTGTGCATCTGTGTGTGTCTGTGTGTATATGTGTGTGTCTCTCTGTGTGAGTGTGTGGGGGGGGAGTGTGTGAGTGTGGCTGTGTGTGGGTGTGCATTGTGTTAGTGTGTGTGTTTGAGTGTCTGTGTGTGTCGGTGTATGTGAGTGTGTATGTGTGTGAGTTTGTGTGTCTGTGTATGTCTGTGGGTGTCTGTGTCTGTGTGTGTGAGTGTGTGTCTGTGTATGTGTGTGAGTGTGTGTGAAAGTGTGTGTCTGTGTGTGTTTGTGTGTGTGTTGACTGTGTGTGAGTGTGTGTGTGCATATCTGTGTGTGTGTGTCTGTGTATAAGTGTGTCTGTGTGTGTGTGAGTGGAAGTGTGTGAGTGTGTGTGTGTGAGTGCATCTGTGTTTGTGTAAGTGTGTGTGTGAGTGCATGTGTGAGTGTCTGTGTGGGGGGTATGTTTCTCTGTGTGTGTGTGAGTGTGTGTGTGTGCATATTTATGTGAGTGTGTGTGTGCATCTGTGTGTCTGTGTATAAGTGTGTCTGTGTGTGTGAGTAGAAATGTGTGTGTGTCTGTGTGAGTGCATCTGTGTGTGTTTGTGTAAGTGTGTGTGTGAGTGCATGTGTGAGTGTCTGTGTATGGGGGGGTATGTGCCTCTGTGTGTGAGCGTGTGACTGTGAGTGTGAGTGTGTGTGTTTGTGAGTGTGTGTGAGAGAGAGAGAGAGGAAGAGTCCAGCTTTACCAAGATACCCTGGCCTTATGACCTAGTTGGTTTGCATGTTAGCGGTCACAGAGGAGGTCGGTTAAGGTGGAGTTGAAGCATTGTGAGAGGCATTAGGAAGTGATTACTTACTTGGGACTAAGTACACAAAGTAAATAAAACAGTATAACATTTAGCATGTGAATTTCACATAACAGATATTCAATAACCATTGCTAGCATCAATGAATAAAACTGTTTCTAGAAGTCTAGAATCCTGAGGATTTGCCTTGATTCATTTCATGGAAGGTGGGCTAAGTGTTCTAAAAAAAAGAAAGTCCTCTGCCCTTCCTCCATCTTTGCTATAAACTGACTTTACTTTCTCTTGTGCTCCACCAGGTGTCAGTCTGGCCTTGCTGGTGCCTGTATGAAGAAAGACCTAGGGAAGGCAAAGACAAATCAGTTTCCAGGAATGAATGGAAAACTGGAGTCTCTGAATCCACCGAGAAAGGAAGCAGGAGACAGACATCAGCCAGACTTCAATTCTAGACTCTCTTACATTTTGGGGACCTGGGACTGTGTGCTGGGTACCTTACTGCACCCTGGAAATATAAGGTTTCCTTGATGAAGTTCCTATCCTTCAGAGTGCCCAGGCTTGCCAGGTTACTTTTTGGTTTCCCACCAATAGTGATTGGTGATTCCCAATATGTAACAGCAATGTTGATAAGAGGTACAATTATTGTAGTGGATGAAATAAAATGCATACATGAACACAAGGGCCTGGGTGTTTGCTTGCAAAGGGAGTTGAAAAAATTATTATAACTCCATTTGAAAGAAAAAAGAAAACTCTTAGAGGAAAGCAGGTGGAATCACCGGTGTGTGGCAGAAAAGCAAGGGAATAATGGCATCCACCAGGTTAGAGGTATGAATTCTACATCCTCATTCTTCACGATGGTGCTGAATATGGTCCCCAGTGGCAGCATCAAGAAAGTGAAGGGACTGGTGGAGTGGCTTAAATGGTAGAGCACCTGCCTAGCAAGCATGGTCCCCGAGTTCAAACCCCAGTACCACCAAAAAAAAAATGAGGTGCTCTCAAGGATCAAATTCTTGTTCTAGATTGTTCTCTAGAATACAAGTATGACCTTGTGTAGTTTGGCAAACTAGATGGCACAGAAGGTGGATAACCTCAGTAGTCAGTACTGGGTTCCAAGACTGGCCCCACCACTTGACTAGTATGTGACCTCATGCCACCGACCTAAGCTCCATGTAGAGCTGCTGTCCCTGCCTATAAACAGGGATTTTATTAGTACCTATTTCACAGAGTGGCTGTGAGGATTAAATGAGATTATCCATAGAAAACAGTAATTGTTTTAGCAGAGTATCTAGCACATTCTAGAGTGCAATAAATACTAGCTATTATTTTGTGTATGCATGTGTGTGTGTGTGTACTGGGGATTGGCCACAGATTTTGCACTGCTAAGGAAGTGCTCTACCCCTGAACTACATCTCCAAATCCCAAATTAGTTATTATTAACTATTTCTGAGAATGACAGAGTGACCCAACAAATATACAAGGTCTCTCAGAAATTTAGAAAAATGTTCTACTAGTTCCCATTTTTTCCCATTCATGGAATAAGGTGGGAGTGTATGGAGGACTGAGGAGAAAAGAAGTGAAGAAGGTGGACGAGTGAGTAAGTAGGGAAGTCCATGAGTGGACTACACTGTGCTTGTGACAAGAAACAACTTGTGCTTTAATGAAGTAAGGTGGCATCCTACTTCATCCTGCTCCAGAGCAGTGCTAGAAAGTGCTAGAAGGTTTTCACAGCTGATGCAGGTCAGACTGGCTGCAGAAAACCTGAAAAAACCAAGGGTTCTTTGTCTCAAACAATAGGCTACCCTGAACATGGACTCCCATGTTCCTTAAACAAGAACTCCCTTTCTGCTGATCTGGCAGTCTATCTGCTTAATTTTTCACTAGCTTTGATGTTTCCATGCCACACAGTTCATGTGTTTTCCAGGTTCAAAAGTAAGGGCTAGGATTAGCTTCTTTACCTTGTACAGTGGGGAACACAGCCAGATCTTAAGACCCGGGGCTCACACGTGTGCAAACGTGAGGTAACAGAGCAACCTCAGAGCTCTGGTGCCTGATGCCCCAACCAGTCAGGGTGGACCTCACAGTTCACAATCCACCTTCATAAAGCTTCTGTTATGAATTGACCTTTGTGGACCCAGGTATCTCAGATTTCCAGAAATGAGTTTAATATTTAACCCTCTGAGAGATCAAAGGGCATTTAGAATTAAGAAATGGAGTCCCAGAAGGCAAAAAAAAAAAAAAAAAAGTGTCACATAGGCAGAATGCCAGCAAAGTAAAAAGAGCTGTCAAGTCCTGGAACTAATGAAATAAGACACTCAGGCCAAGATCATTACAGAGCATTTCTTTATTTTGCTGGGTGTATTCGTCAGCTGTACTTGGCAAGCAGCAGCCTGTGCTTCCACTTTCTAGCCACGGAAAGCTTGTGGGAACAGAAACACAGGGATGTGGTGTTGCTCACATAATTCTAGCATGAATCTCCAACCCCTCTAGACTTAGGTGGTTGCCTCAGAGGCATGATGTCTCAATCAAGGTGTGATCAGGAAAAGAAAGTTCTCTGTAATCAGGAATACATCTCCAGTATATTTGTAGGATATACTATCTTGTACAAATAGGTTGATTACTGCTTTTCTAAGAGGTCATAAACTGCTATGAGCCTGATAAGGCAGGGAATAGATTTTATTATGCAGTTCTGTGAAATTAGTCTGTATAAAATTTTAAATTTTAAAGATTATTTTTGGCAAGTTATTTCTATGTAATTATAATTTCAAAAGCTAGCAATCCAATGCAAAATTATTTTTGTCTTCTCCCAATTTGTAACCATAAAACCAGAGCTGTATTATCTACTAAACTGTGAATCTCCTTATCCCTTAATACCTGAGGAAAATCAGGAAAGTGAAGTGGGGGTTGTTATTAATGTTCTCAATTGAATACCAAATAACAAAAATTTGTAGGAGGTTCCTGAATATATCATACCAACTCCCAGTAATCCTTGTTTCAGTTGATTCACAGGGTTGTAGGATAAAAAGTTTCGGAAGGTCCTGAACATCATGAAGGCGTAGATGTAGTAAATTAGGATGGCAATCTATTTCTCAGATTTTATGTGCTTTAATTTAGGAGTATTATGGCATCTTAGACACCTCAGTATCATTGACCAAATAGACATTTTACTTCACAAAAACTACAAAGTTTCAAAACATCAAGTAGTGCTGAGGATACTAAACAACATACATCACTTTTATATTTTGGGTCATCTCATTTGGTGGCTAGTCAAATGTGACTTTGTAAAATTGAGTGTTCACATTTCCTATGATTTGGCAATGCTCTCTCTTTTTCTCCCTCCCTCCCTCCCTCCCTCTCTTCTCTCTCTCTTTCTTTCTTTCACAGGGTGTGTACCACCCTACTCACCTATTCTTTTCCTAAGCAGATACCTAAGAGAAACTCCTTCACTTGTTCCCAGGAGATGGTGCTGAAAGCATCAACAATGGAAATGAACTGACTATAGACAGAAAAATAATTTTTGGCCTGGAAATTTACGAAGCTGTGAAAAACAAATGAATTACAACTATACACAGAAATCTGGAAGAAAATAATAGGTATTGGATTAAAAGCCAGGAAAATCCCAAAAGGTAACTTGAAGTGTTTAGCGGGACATGGTGACTCATACCCATAATCCTAGCTACTTAGAAAGTAGAGATCAGGAGATTGAGGTTCAAGTCAGTTCAGGCAAAATGTCCGTGAGTCCTTCTATCAACCATTAGCTGGGGTATTGTGGTGCTCACCTGTTATCTCAGTTACATGGGGAAGCACAAATAATATCACAGTTCAGGTCAGGCTGGGCATAAATGTGAGACCCTATCCCCAAAATAATGAAAGCCAAAAGGGCTGGAGGTGTGGTTCAAGTGGTAGACTGCCTAACAAACCCCAGTACTGCTCCCCCTCCAAAAAAACAATACAAATCCTTGAAGCTCTTTCAATGTTCATTTAAAAAATTTTAAGAACACAAAAAGCAAGAAAATGATTAACTCCATGCTCGTTATTGTGTTTTCTCCAAGTAAGGGAAAGTAAGGGACAGGGTTGGGAAGAATAACAGTTAAATGTAAACTATTGTCCTAGGTTGGATGGTAGTGTCCAACATTAAATCTCATTCCTCTGTATCTACAGAGAGGCCATCTAAGGGACAGGCTCGAAGGTGACTCTTGCAGGAGGACCTAGATGTGGGAGCATGTCTGCTCATTTGGCATTGTTAGTGTCTGCAAGCAGTGCCTAAATTCATGTCTCAGTAAGTTTTCTTAATTCTATTTTTTTTTTTTTGGTGGTACTGGGGTTTGAACTCAGAGCCCCATGCTTGTTTAGGCAGGTGGTCTACCACTTGAGCCTCTCCACAGCCTTAAACAAAGAGTTGGCTCTTTTTTGTTTGGTTGGTTTTTTTTAGAGGCACTGGGGTTTGACTCAGTAAGGTTTCTTGAATAAATGATGAATGAATAATTAAATAAATGACAGAAAAATTTAAAGTCTTTCAGATAATGCGGAATATAGATAGCTGAACAACCACTCTCCCCATACTCTACACTGCTCATTCGACACAGAATTAGTTAACTCATTTCCCAGTTCACTGAAAATTTTTGAAGAATTATAAGCACATGGTATTTTCCCATGTAGAATATCTTACAGTGCTCATTGCGTAGGGAGGCAATGATTCTGAATCATACCATATAAAAGACAAAAACCAAAACCAAAGAAACCCCACCTTTTTAATGCATTTCTTTTCAGGCAAAAAACTACCAGAAAATATCCAAGTAGATTCACAAATGGCACTTTTGGCTACATTAGTGAATTAAATATGAGTTCCATGTGTTTTCACTGATAAGTAAGCAGATCAGCTTAAAATGTAATTCTTGCTTTGCACAAAAATTGGTCAATTTGTTTGAAAAGAGAGAAAGCTAAAAACCCTAAAGTCATTGTTTTAAAAAGTGCAACATTTATTTCATGCTGTACTCCTGCGTTTTCATACAGTAATTTTAAGTATTATGGTACAATTTTTAATTAGAGAGCAAATAAATCTTATCTAATTTTAAAATAAAGATATACATTGAGAAGATTCATTAATTCATTTATCAATACTGGATGTTATCTTTGATGGTGAACTTCATTTTGGTACACAGCATATTTGTCCTTTTGGTACTGAAACTGATGGAAGTCATGGTCAATGTCAGCAAAGGCCTTCAACCAATTAGCAAAGCTGAAATGTTCTAGAGTTATTCTGATATTCTGTAATCAAAATGAAGCAGGATTTATACTCAACAGGAAAGAACAGTTAAAATAACAGTTAAAATAAGTCCTGAAAGCAGAGTATTTTCACAATATGTTTGAGAGGAAAGACTATTTGGAAATTTAAGACTCCATTTTGAATGGAAAACAATGACATTTCTAATACTAACTTTTGCCCTCCGGTGCAATCCTATTTTATAAGAGGCTGTAAAGTTGATCTCATCTCATCTCTACAAACATGGGCATCTTCTTCATGTTACCCATCACTTCTCTACACTGTTTTGAGACAGGGTCTCATTGAAAGATCTGGACTGGCCTTTCAATCTTGCCTCAGTCTCCTGAGTGCTTGGATTACAGCCATGAGCCACCATGTCCAGCTCCAATTTACACAACAATTTGACAGAGATTAATAAAACCTCTGAGAATAGAATCAACCCAAAAGGCAACTGCGTTTTTCTCTCTACAACAAAGCATGGCTTTCAGATTCACACATACGATGCTAATAAAGAAACAAAAACTATTTTCATTTCTGTCATCAAAACATAAACACCTAGTACAGATACCTGAAACATCTAGTGTTTTTTTTAATGAAGCAAAGAAAGATATGTCCAAGGTTTGCAGGTTCTCAATGGGTAAAACTTCACACAAAATACACTTCCATCTTGGAAGATCACACACACACACAAACACACACACACACACACACATGAAATAAAAGCTCCAACACTGCTGATTGTTAATTTAAGATAATTTTTAGTGTTACATTTAGAGGGCTTTTTAAATTTTGAAGCAGAATATTTTCTTAGGATATGATTTAACTCAAGAGAGGAATCAATTAAAACTCTACTCCTTTACTATCATGGGTACCTGGTACCACTTTTGTTTTATGAATACCCCAATGCCAAAGGCCTATATCAGCTGCATGTCCCCTGATGCAGCCTGCTATACTGTCAAGGCCACAGGACAAGAAGGCAGGAGACCGGCATCTGGTCCACACTCATCCCACAAACTCCCTGGGTTGGGCCTGCCTTATGATCATTCCATACTGCAGGTTTTCATTTGTCAAACGAAATGACTAAATTGTACTCCACAAGGTCCCAAGTAGCACTATCATTTTAGGATTTTCTGTCTTTGAAGTCTTAAATTTCTTTGACATCTTCCCATTGAAGAGGGCTATCTAGTTCCCCACCCCTGGATTCTGGGCTAGCTTTATGACTTCCTTTGGCTTACAGAATGGTGTGAAAGTCAAACTATGTAATGTCCAACCAAACAGAGAGAAGGTCTTGCAGTTTCTGTTCTCACCCTGTTTGAGGCTGTATGGAGTGGAGGCAACTGAGGCAACTGGTCCTCAGTCCCAGTCAACTTTGAGAGGTCTGCATGAAGCCATCTGTGCTAGTCAGCTTTCAATCGGTATAACAAAATACCTGAGACAAGCAACTTAACAAGAGAAAAGGGTTATTTTGGCTCACAGTTTTTGGAGGTTCTAGTCCATAATTTGTTTTGGGGCCTGTGGTGAGGCAACACATCATGGCATGGGCACAAAGCATAGCAAAACAGTTCACCTCATGGTCAAGAAACAAAAGAGAGAAAGAAGGGTCTGGGGTCCCACCATCCCCTCCAATGGCGCATCCCTAAAGATCTAAGGACCTCCCAATAGATCCCATCTCTTCTTAATGGTTCTACCAACTTCCAATATTACCAGTTTGAGGCTCAACTCTTTAATGCATGGGTCTTTAGGGGACATTCAAGATTCAAACTATACCACCATCTAAGACCAAACAGCCTCCAACCAACCTGATCACTGACCACAAATTTGTGTGGAGACCCCATTGGCATTTATGGAGCAGTGGGGGCCACATCAGCAACATATGGCTCAAACTGACAACCCATAGGGTCAGAAACAAACAAGAGATATTGTGATAAGCCATGATCTGGGGTGGCTAATTGGTCAACGATGGGTAGCTGATACATTACTTTGGTCAGGTAGAGGAAATGAATACCCTGGCTACCAAGACACAGTCCCTGTTCTGCAGATGCTTAGAGTTTAAGTAGTTAATGAGACAGACATGTAACAGAACAATTTCACAGTAAATGTGAACAATGCTATAATGGGACTTAGGATCTATGGAAATTTAGAGGATTTAGAGACGGGACATCATTGGGGAGTTAATTCTCAGAAGAGATAACAAGAAGAAAGAATTTCCAGACAAATATGGAGAAAGAAGAACATTGTAGGGAGGAGACACTGTGTACACAAATTCTGAAGGGACTGAGATGAGGTTCCTAGGGCAGGGGGGTCATTCACCTGAACTGATGTGTGAGGATGGCAAGAGCAGGCTGGAGGAGTAGAGATGTAAGGCTGTCATGGCCTTGGAAATTCTCTGGCATTTGACCTTTAAACCAAAGGTGATAAGAATCAAAGAGAGACTAGTTCATCCCTCCTTTCCTCTCCCTCACCAGCAGGAGGAGGAAAGACAGACAGATGCTTCTCTGGTGCTTAGATTGGCTTCAGGGTTCAAAATAATAGCACTAGGATATGAGTAGTAAGTCAAAGCAGCGGGCAAGAAGAAGATGACACTTCTCAAAAGGCATTCCTTCTTTTGTCAATTAATGAACACGTGGGGACAGAAAGCATCTAAAATTCGTCTTTTAAAGATGTTATAAATTTTTTAAAGCCAAGTGGCGAGATCTCCCACTTGTGTGTTCTTGAGCGTGTGACTAACCTCTTCATGAGTCAGTTTCCTTATTTGTAAAATGGGTATGGTGATGGCATTGACCTCATAGGTCAAGAAGGACAAATAGGAGAGTTTGAGGGAGATGGGAATGCAGACTTCAGCATTAAACAAACTTGTACTTGAATCCAGGATTTATCGCATAATAGTTCTTACAGGTGTTTGAACTTAGAAAACATTTTTAATCTTGCTCAGTCTTAGTTTCCCCATCTGAATAATGAGAGTGATAACTACCTGTGATAAGGATTAAATTTTAGATCATACACATTAAACACCGTAGCGCAGAATGTAGCACACAGTATAAACACACAGGCACACAAACACATGGCAGGGAACAGTCTTTCTCAAGTGTAGATTGACAATATTGATGTCAGACATTCAGTAAAACTTCAGGAACCTATTCTCTAATTAAAGCTAGAAAAGTTGGCTTACCAGAAATATATGTATGTAAAATCTTTAGCCCGGTATGTTATTCTACCAGTACTAACACATTGTACCCTATCACAAAGAAATGACTGAGTTACAATGCTTGTGTATTATTTTGCTAATACATCATAAGAAAGCAATCTCCTTGTTCAAAATTCATTGTATGAAATGAAAAAGAATTTAGCATTCCCTGATCCCTAATTTGGCACTTTGAGGAATTTCCTCTATATATCAAGACCCCAAATACACTATCTTCTAGACCAAAAAAAAAATGCATATATACAAGTTTGATGAAAAATTACAACACAAGATGGTGATTTCAGTGAAAATAACTCCCCTACATAAGCAGCACATATTGCACTTAGAATATGTTACATTAAAAGGCTTGTAAAGATTCAGTCTAAGAAGGCAATTTAGAGTTTCAAGTTTTATCACACACAGGCCAAGTTCTAGAATATTTCCCCTTAAGTGGACAGTTTCAAAGTGAAATCTATGCAGAAGGTTTGATTTTTATGTTTCATATATGTGTATACAAACTTCTCTATTTTCACATTCAATAAATTTAGGATTAATTCTCGAAATCCACTGTAACTGATTTGTAGAACAAAATGTTTTAGTCTCAGCAAGAGAAAATGGTGCAAAAAGTTACAAGTGGGATCTGTGCAGTGTTTCCCCCCAGCATTGGCAACGTTTTGCTTTGTTTGTGTTCTACCTGACGCCACAATCGAAATGTGCTAAGTTAGAAGTAAATACCAAAGGTGGGAATTAAGAAACAAGTCATTTTTTTGGTGGTTGTGAATACTTCAGAACCTTTTTCGAAATGCTGCTTACTGGGTCATATTCCTGTGTGTGTTGCTTTAATTTGAAGTTGGTGAAATACAGGCCTTCTGTCAAACAATTCCATGCTGATTTGGGCGAAAGGTCCATTTTTATTTTGAGATGGGGTCTTCCTATACTGCCCAGACTGGCCTCCAACACCTGGGCTAGAGTGAGCCTCCTACCTCAGCCTCCTAAGTAGCTGGGACTGCAGATATGAACCCCTGTGCCTGGCTTGGAAAGAACAATTTAAAGTCTAACAACTATTTTTAATGACTCCTACAGCATGTCGCTATTTTGGATAGAGAAACATTTCAACTTTCTGCAAACTAAGATAAAGCAACAAACGAAAACTACAAATGGAAATCCAGTAAGGCAATTCCATCAGGTAGGAAAACTCTGTTTCCCTACTGTGGACACAGACCTTTTTTTTTTTTTAAAGATGTGTTACCCGGTTCTTCCACGTTCAAACAGTGTATGAAATCGAAGATGTGTATGAACAGAGAAAAGATCCGAATGTCCAAAGCTCTCCATTCGCATGGAAGTCTTGTCCTTGCATTGCTGTTTCATTCTGGAACAGTGGGCGGGGAGGTCCTGCTGATCAGCAGTCTAACTCCTCCATGACTTCCATGACAATTGTCCGTGGGCCCGTCAGAATCAGATTGCTCACCGTACGGTAGTCCACATGCAGCACGTTGAGCCCATTGACTGAGACGACAAACTGACAGACCTATGGTCATGATGAAAAGAAAGGACATAAGTCACCGCTGTGTGCTGTCAGCTTTACATGGACCTTAAATAATGAGCACATGTAGCCCTCATGGGTAACCTAAATACCCAACCAAACCCAGATGGCAATTTCAACTCAGTAATTTCCAAAAGGTCACACTTCTTCTGGAAGGCAGGATAACGGGAAAAGTTTGATTTTAGTGTTTCCAACTCAGAACTTTATCTGCTTATGCTAGGTATTGAAATTTCTGAGGTTTATTTCCTTCAGCTCTAGAGATGATACCCACCTTGTAAAATTGCTGTAGGTTCTGTTACAATGCCCCAGGCCTATGGGTAGTTTACAGCTATAATTTTTCATATGGAGTCAACATACAGGGAGACCCTCTGACTCGGTGTTTCCTGGACAGTCCTCTTTTACACCTTTTGTTCCTTCATTATTATTGTAGTCTCTCTTTTCACTCACCAAAATGTCCCAGCTGCTGTGACAAATTCCACACATTTCCCTACTTCCTATCCTTAGGAAAATGGATGAGGCCAACAGACGTTGGCTTTTACACTGAGTTGAGTGCTGGGTAACCTGTAATACAGGTTGAGAATTACAATACAATGAAAACCATTATTCAGTTATGAGCATGACTCTAGACATATCAAGGTGAGGTTGGTAAGTTTGTGTCAATTTGGTTTTGGTGGCCCTGGAGTTTGAACTCAGGGCCTCATACTTGCTAGGCAGGTGCTCTTACTGCTCGAGCCACTCTGCCAGCCCTTTTTTTGTGATAGCTTTTTTTGAGATAGTCTTGTGAACTATTTGCCCAGGCTGGCTTTGAACCTGATCTTCCTAATCTCTGCCTCCTGAGTAGCTAGGATTACAGGTGGTATTAATTTGTTATAGCAGCAATAGGAAATATATAGCAATAGGAAATTAGTGAGTACTTAATAGCTATACAGTGTGGAATGAACTGAAGGACTACATGTATATGCAAAAAGCATAACTAGGATTGAGTCCAAAGGTTTATAAGTCATCTCATCACTTACTGGGCAAGTAAAAAGTAAAAAGAGGAAGGAAAAGACAAGTGGGAAGAGGGGAGAGACGTGGGGGAGAAGAAGACGAAGGCGGACAGGTCATTTGGTTGAGATGGATTTAGTGATATTTCTTGAAACCGTTCTCACCATCACACCCCTTTAAAGACAGTGACTGAGTAATTAATGTGCACACCTGCTCCCAACTACTTTTTAATTAATTAATGCAGTGTTGAAGACTCAACCAAAGAATGTGGAAAGTACTAAAACACTTTGGAAACCACAATTTCCTTTTATTGTTTTCTGAGTGAATTCAACTTAAACATTACATTAAGACCAAAAGCATCCATACCTATTATTTAGATATATCAAAATTGGAAAATATTAAATGGACAGCTCAGTATCTGTGGAAAAGTTATAGGATTTGAATAGAAAGATACGGATTTAAGCCCTAGGAGGTCTCTCTGATATTAACTCATTTTTCATTGTCTATGTCTGATGATATGTCTTAATTATAAAAAGACAGGTAGGAGCTGAGGATATAGCTTGGTGATAGAGCCCTGCATGCATAAGGCCCTGGGTTCAATCCCCAGCACCACACACAAAATAAAAGGAAAGAACAAAAACAAAGAGGTAAAGATGCCTGTCTTCAAAGGTTTGAATTAGATATTGTGCTTAAAACACCATTACAAATACCATGTGTTACACTAAAGCTGGGTTCTATTAGTTTCATTCCCTTTAAAAACACTCACTTCCTTCATGGTCACATGTAAAGCAGAATGGAAAGAGCAAAGCAGTAAGCAGAGTGGTTATTTACTCAACTAGTTGTTGTCATAAATCTCTGTATTTCCACTACACAAGAAGGTCACACAATCACTGTTTCTCCTCTTTATTTCTACCAATCTGTCCTCACAGATTCCAGGCACATCTTGTACAAAATCAGCAGCTCTCAGACATGGTCGAGGTCACTGTCATAATTGAGGTCATGCTGGTAAGTCAAAATCCATTCCAAAGTGGCCATCCTAATTTGCAGGACAGTTTAGCACTAATTTAATGTGGGCAGTAGCCTGGGCTTTGCTTTTCTGCTGCAGCAGATCATAAGCCAAAGAATTTGAGGAATTTCACCCTCTCCCACCCAGAATTTGACTTTAGACCTGGGTTCTTCTTTCCTCCAAAGGGAAAGCTTTCTTGTTGCCAAATGAGAAGGCAGGAGTTGCCAGGGGAGCCCCCAGTCCAGCTAACCCTTCATAGGTTCCCGGATATTAGCTGTGTCCACTTTACTCAGGGATCACATTTAGCATTCAGTCTTTACCATGATTGTGTTTTGTCTGTTTCATATAGTTTGCTTTATTTGGCCAACATTTAAAAGTTAGGAAATCTTCAGGTAACATGTCTGGCTCCTCTGGGACAATGTCGAGACCTAATCTCACCAGGTTTCTATAGCTGAGTGGAGCCCTGGGGTGAGTAAAGGCTGCCCCCTCTCAATGAAACACGTGTCATCTCATTTGGCACAGTCCTTTCCACTTCCTGTTTTTCTTACACTAAGCTGATGAGCATTTGAGTTTATCATCCCTGGTCCCGGGCCAGCAGAGCTGAAGAGACAGTGGCTTAAAGATTCAAGAACAGAAGGACCCTAACAGTCATCAAATGGTGACAGGAGACATGAAATGTGTCATATGCACACAGTGGAATGTTATTCAGCGATAAAATGGAACAAATCACATGCCACAACATGATGACTCTTAAAAATATTATACTAAGTGAAAAATACCAGTCACAATAGGCTATGTGTTAAGAACCTACTGTACGAATTGTTTCAAATAGGTAACTCCACAGAGATTACTACTGGATTATCAGCAGGACTGATGAATTATTGATTTCCTGAGGTTGGGGAGTAGGGAGTGATTGCTAATGTGTGTGGGGTTTCAGGTTTTGAATTTTTTTTCTGGTGGTCCTGGGGTTTGAACTCAGGGCCTTGTGTTTGCTGGGCAGGTGCTCTGCCACTAGGGCCACTCCACAAGCCCTAGGTGTGGGGCTTCTTTTGGAGATGATGGAAATGTTTTAAACTGGTTGTGGCAATGGTTGCATAACTCTGAAAATATACTAAAAAACTACTAAACTGGACATTTTGCATGAGTGAATTGTATATTATATGAATTATATCTCAATGAAAGTTTTATCTAAGAAAGAAGGAAGGAAAGAAAGAAAGATAGATAGAAGGAAGGAAAGAAAAAGAAAGAAACAAAAAACAAAATTGAAAGAAGGGCCTGAGGGCAGCAGTAGGTAGGTCTTTGTAGACTGGGGAGAGAGTCTTACTTCCACACTGAGAGAATACTGGAGGCTCCTACACCTTGGAGGCTGTGTATTTGGGAGGATGACACCTGGTGACCCCACCCATGTGTTCAGTTGTGAGAAAGGGGCAGACAGGACCTCTGTAGGACCAGCTGGGCAAGGGCCAATAACACCAGTAACTAACACTGGTCAAGCCCTGGGAGGGAGGTTGGGTGGGAGCAGACTACTCATGAACCCAAAGGGGAAAGGCCTGGCCAAGAGGCCCCAAAATACCTGATCTGGACTTTCATAAATCTCCCTGGTGATAAACTACATTAAACTTTAGGGGGGAAAAATAGGTCACTTCTTGGTTTTGTATGCATGGGTACACATACACACATTTTTTAAAATACCAAAGTTTGTGATTAATTTACTCTTTCATAAAATAAGGTTGAGTTAGGGCCTTATAGTCTCTAGAGTAGCAAAGGGCAAGAGCAGGATTAGAGCAAGTACATGAGGAATCAGCCAGATCTCACAATCCTCTTCACCTGTACTGACTCTGGGAGTATAACGATTGCATCAAACCTCTGTCACAAGTGTTAAAGGGAAAAACAGCTAAGACATTGTAAACCATCTTGTATGTGAATAATTCAAATAAAGATTTAATTACTAGAGTCCTTGAAGCTTACAGTCTAGTTTGGGAAGCAGAGTATCAAAGGCAGGATCTATTTCTTATTAGTGGGAAGCTGAGCATGGTAGTGCATACCTGTAATCCCAACAGTTGGGAGGTAGAAGCAGGAGAATCACTAGTTTGAGGCCAACCTGGGTTATATAGCATGACTTTGCTTCAAAAAATAAGAAAGAGGAAGGAAGGAAGGAAGGAAGGAAAGGAGGGAGGGAGGAAACAAGGGGAAGAAGGGAGGGAGAGGGAGAAAGAAAGAGAAGGAGGAGGAGGAAATGAGAAAAGAAAACAAAAATCAGTAACAACAACAAAGAACCATAGAAAAAATTAAAAATTCTTCCTCCAAGAAACCAGTGATAACCTTTTCAATAAATTCTATCATTGATTGAAAACCTATTTTTTCCCAAGCTGTAATCTAGGCACTTTGTATATGTAATCAAAAATCCTTGAAGCCATGTGGTGACATCTGTTGGGTTTGGGCCATGCAGTTGTCATTCTGTTAAAATCAACTTGATATTCTTTTCAGTGATCACCTTCCCTCTACTCTGGGTGATGGATAGGATGGCAACCAAGGTACCTTATCCTCTCCCATTTGGAGTCACCTACGCAAGCTTGGCCAATCAGACTCACTCTCCCAGACCACTGACTCTGGGCAGAGTAACACAAGAGAGAAACTATATTTGCTCTGGTACTGAGTCCCCAGATCTGCCCTCATTCCTGTTCTTTATCATCCATGGTTCTATGGACTTATCTTTGATTGTCTTATGTACTTGGTATCTTTCTAATCAATTAAGATTTTTCTTATTATAGCTGGTTTCTTTGATAATCCATGATTCCCAATGCAATGCTTATGAACAAACTGAGTATCAGAGAGGTCAAACTGTTTTCTCAAGGTCACAGACCTATGTGCCACATCTGGAATTTGAATTCCATATGACTCCACAGTCTTACATAAATACAAACTTATAAAGTATATGTACCTGCAATTTTCTGAAGAAGGCAGAGAATAGTGGAAAACAAGTGTTTTTTTTTCTTTTCTTTTTTTTCTTTCTTTCTTCTCTTTAGCTGTTAAGACATTCCTAGGTCCACTAAGATATCTGTGGTATTACGTTTGGGTGTGGCAAAAAATGCCTGTAAGCCCACCTACTTGAGAAGATCAAAAATTCAAGGAGAGGTTGGGATAAACAGTGAGATCCTGTCTCAAAACAAAAAAAAAAGAAAACCCAAAATTATGATGTTGACATTGGAAGATTGTTGAAATCTTCCAATTTCATAAGAAGGTTTTTATTCAATTAAGATTGGGTTGCTTTTTTTGTGTCAGCATCCTCAACAATATGTAAACTTAGACCCTTATTTCAAATCTTTTCTATGGATAAAGCAAAAGAAAATGCCTTCAAAACATTTCTCAAGCTTATATCCAAGGTAGTATTTTTAGAGTTAGACTGGCAGGAAAAAACGTCATCATCTCTCCCTAAGTAGTCTCAACAACTGCCGGATTTCTAACAGTTCCCAAGTCCTGTTACTAAAGATATACAAAGTGATCCTGAACTGCAGGTAGTTCTATGCAACGTATTCAATTATAATGGGCTTTCAATTAGCTTCTATGGTACACCATGTTTTGCAAATCAACACACATTATGAGTAACCACAGGAAACACACAGCGTGGGGGAAATTACTTCTCTGTGCTAAAAAGCAGAGACACACACACAGAACATGTGCGTGCTCTGCTGGGCCCACCTTAGGGACATATTTCCTTCTACTTGGGCTGGGGGACTTACATGCCACCCACCAGTGGTAATGCAAATTCAAGTGTATGTAAAGTCATCTTTATTATATATGTTTTGTTCTCAAAGATTGATTGGAATTCTTTCATTTCCCCAGTTTTCGGAAACAGGATCAATCATGAGCTTGTGCTGCTGCTGTGTGACTCATCTCCACAAGGAAGTAGTGTCCTAATTTCCAAATGGAAAGACAATGAGTACATTCTCATGAATGAAAAAGAAGAACAAAACCTTTGCAAATCATAATAAGCGGAAGTTAAGAAGTGTCTCTGAGCAAGCAGGCAGTGGAGAAAAGTCCTAAGAACCAAAGTTGGCTTTGTAAGAGTTAATAGGAAACAGGAGGCAGGACTTGTTACATTTCAGGGTGTGATCAGGTTTGGGTAAATACCTAGGCAGAACTCCAGTCTTCCTCCTGAGAGGAAGCCAAATCAACGAAATAATCTTGCCTCTAATTCCTCTCCCTGCGCCAGTCCTGGCAGATGGATGATAACCCTCTGGACAGATTGAGTGCCCATGGGATTGTGCAACTGCACATTTGTTCTTTTATGGCTGGAGTCCCTCCACAATTACTCAGTTGTTTCATTTGAAGTGGGAGTGAGGCTGTAGAGAAACAGCACCTATGATTACATAAGTGTCTTCTCACTGCCCTGAAATTCTGCTTCACCAAGAATCCTGCATCTCTGAAATTACTGCATTCATTTGAATGCGACTCCAACTTCTCCTTTTCCTTTTTGATCTTGGAGGAGAAAGAAGGATTGAAGGGTCAGGTTGCTTCAGACTTCCCCTGAAGATTACAGAAAACATTTAATGAGACAGAGACAGAGGGAAAGTTCCAGACACAGAAAGAATCAGAAGAAGAAAAGTAAGATAGAAATAGATGGGCAAAATAAGAAGGAGGAGCTGAGTTTGGCTAGTAGGGTGAGGAAGCCAAATTAAATACTCAATTAAATGATGCAGAAAGCAGAAACAAGATGTTAAGTAGCAAGCTATTACTAAAATTCTTAATCGAGGACAATACTCAGGTGTGTTCAAGAGATCATCCTGATGGAGTCTCATTAGAAGCAGAACTCTTCTCCCTTAAGCCCAGCCAGCTACCCAGCCTATCTTTTCTTAAATATGTCTTATGCAAATATATATAGAACACTGCATTTTTTTTTCCTTCTACCTGAAAATAGAATAACGCTCGCTTGATGGTCGTTACCACCATTATCACCATCAGAGGAGGGGGACATCTTTTAAGGGTCAGATCTTGTTGGGGGTATATGCCAATCATATCTTTAACCAGAGTCCAAAAAACCACGTTTACTTATAATCTGACAGAGAAGGAGGAAGGCCCCTCTCACTATTGGCAGCTCCTCTCTTCTGCTAGTGACACCAGGATGCAATAATGAGGTGAAGATGAATGACTCCTGGATGGAGTTTAAAGATTCCAGGAGGAAAGACACAGTATGAATGTAAGGTGTATAATTACTCTTGGTTACAAAGCTGCATATAATTCAGCCAGCAAACTCCCCAAACCATATCATTTGCCACGGTGATTAATTATATTACCTAATCTCTGCCTTTAGCCAGCATTATCAATTCCACTCACAATCCTTTTGTTGTTGTTGTTGCAATCTTTGCTTCATAACAGAAATAGGACAACAGAAGATTAAACATACCATCTGTCTTCTGTAGGTGGATAAGAGATGAGGTATTGGGTGGTCCCTGAAGCAAAGATGGTACCATGTTCAATAGTATTTGCTTGAAAATGAATTCCCTAAGAAGTTTATCTCCAGGGACACTCTTGTTATTTCCTTCCTCCCTCCCTCTACAATGAGGGTTTTCCCAAGGGCAAAGTTAAGTATAGGGTAACAGAAAAAAAAGTTCTACTGCACCCAATGAGCTGAGCCACTTTGAACACGCTACTTTCAATTCTCTAAGCATTAGTTCTCCATCAAATAGATTAGGAGGGAATTTTGGTTTTCTTGCCATGTTGCTTAGATTGGCCTCGACCTTGCCCTAGCCTCTGGAATGCTGGAATTACAGTCATGTACCACCATGCCTGACCAAAGGCATATTTTTAAGGGACTTTAAAGTATATGTTAGCTTTAAAATCTTATGTTGAAAGAAAAATCTTCATTTAGTGATTAAGCAGCATATTTACTGCTGCCACTGTCTTTAGTTGACTGACTACTTATGGGTCAAGAACTAGGCCAGGCATTTGCCTCTACTAAATTTGTAAAGGAACATTGTTCTTCCTAGAAACGTAAACCTCAGTTTACAGCAATTCAAATAAACGAACATGAGAGGTCTGAGGGGGCATGGCTCAAGTGGTAGGATCAAGTGTGAAGCCCCAAGTTCAAATCCCAGTACAACAGAAAACAAAATAACAACAAAAAGAGAGTCTCTGCCATGTACTGTTTTATGTTTATAAACAAAGCCAAAGGACGTATTATAAAGCTACATTCCACTAAGACAGTATAATATTGGTATAGGTAGACAGACAAGTGAACAGAATTAAAAGTCCAGAAACTGATGCCCACACATGGGCACTTGGCTTATGATAAAAGTGCCACTGTAGAAAAGAGGAATATGCTACAGGGATCAATGACTCAACTCATCAGAAGGATATAAGAATTGAAAGCAATATGAAACAAAAAAGTCCCACAAGCTGGGTCAGTGGCTCACGCATGTGATGACAACTACTCGAGAGGTGGAGATTGGAAGGATTAATATTCAAGCCAGCCTGGGGATAAAGTTAGGGAGGCTATCTTCTAACAAACAAGCCAGGTGTGGCAGTTCATATCTGTAATTCCTGCTACATGAGAGGTAGGAAGATTCTGGTCCAGGGCAGACCAGGCAAATATGAGACTCTATCTGAAAAGCAAAAAGGGCTGGGGGCATGGCTCAAATGGTAGCGCACTTGCCCTGCCAGTTCAAACCAAGTACCACAAAAAAAAAAAAAAAGTTCCACAGTACATGAACTAATTGATAGGGCAATTAGGCAGAAGAGCAATACATGTAATCCATATGCATAACTTTTGACCAACAATTCTGCTCCTAGATATGTACTTGATACTGTGATTACAGGGTGAGAAATTCATAAATAGTTTATAGTTAAAAGTAGATAACTAATCCCTGGTCTCAGAATTCCTGGGCTGGAGGAGTGGCTCAAGTGGTAGAGCACCTACCTAGCAAGCGTGAAGCCCTGAGTTCAAACCCCAGTATCACCAAAATAACAAAAAAGAAAGAATTCCTTAGTTTCTTAGTAGTAGTTACACTAGCAGTTCATTTTGTAATAGTTAGAGATTTACATAAATAACTTGTATATTTTCTATATAGTACAATAAAATAGTTTGAACTCCCATCTTTACTATTGACTAGCTATATGACTTTGGAGAAGGTAGAAAATTTCCTCTTGAGTTACACTTCACTCATCTGTAAAATGAGAATTATGTTTATTAAGAGGATCAAAATCTGGTTAAGTACTAATTCCAGTGTTTAATTCCAGGGAATATTAAGTAAGTATTGGCTTCCTTCTTTTTTCCTCTTCCTGCTTAATCCATCTTTCCCAAACAGCGCAGTGAATGCACACTGTGGAAGGGGAGGCAACCCATTCATTACACACAGGAGTCCATACCCAGGCCTGTTGTGGCTGTGGATTGGGAAAGAGCAAATAGCTGTCAAGTGATAGTGTTATTTATTCTTATAAAAAATGAAACAAAAAAATATAAAGGGTGATGAGAGAATTTACTCCAATCTTACAGAACCCACAAGGATAATCTAGAATCCACTGTAATCAATTAGCATTAAATTCACAGTAACCAGAGGGCTCAGGGTGTAGCTGATGGGCAGAAGACTGCCCTAGCATGTGTGAGGTCCAGGATTCAATCCCCAGTACCGTAAATAAGTAAATGGATACTTCTCCATGAAGGAATATCTGGGCTTGTCCATAAAATATGCACAAAAACAACGTTGCTTCAGAACTGAAATAGTCATCTAGCATAATTAGACTCAAAAATTGTCCTTCACATCTCTGGGGGATGCAGGTCAACGGTAGAGGGCTTGGCTAGCATGTGTGAGGGCCTGCGTTCGATCCCAGCACTGCAAAAAAGAAAACGTTTCTTCACCAGAATATGCATTCATGGACTGCCTGTGTTTATCAAAACATTTACATTCAGCAAGGATATTACTTAAGAGTTTCCCATATTGCTGTAGTAAATAATTTGTGTGTTTGTGTCTGGTGTAGAACAGCCAGGACAGCAGAACACTGTTCTTAGAGAAAAAAATAGAAAAAAACAAACTTGCAGCTGTATGTTCAGCCCCATAAATCTCTCCTCCAAGTATGCAACTGGCTGGAGAGTGACCGGTGTGGGAGGGGGCAGAAGTCAACTTCTTGGACAAACACGGGATTCTCTCTCTAGAGAATCAGTCTTCCTCTAAGCCTTATGCTTACTGAGCATACTATATCCCCTCATGGTATCCCCAAAGAACAGACTGCACCGTGAGCCTTGAAGGAAAGCCAACTCTAGGTAAGAATGACTGTCTTTCATAATAAGACAATAGCAATAGTGTACAAAAGCGTTTTTGTTTCGAATTGAGATATTCAAAGTGCCTGCTGGGTCTACACAGAATCTGTTTCCTTTGCATCCAAACCATTGGTGTGTTTCAGATCTAGGCTCACCCTTGGTCCATTCTGCTTAGCTATTGGGATCAATCACAGTGGAATTGTGGTGTACTTAAATGAGGGAAAGGTATGGGGACCTTGGCTTAGTTCATAGAACTTGGAATCTCAAAGTTAAGCCTCAAACTTGCTGGGGACTCTCTTTAGAGACAGGAATCAGGATGAATGAGAATTTGTGGCCCATACTGATGGTGCACGTCACCATCCCACAGGCAGCTTATGATTGCTCTAGGAACATTTTTGAGGTCTGCTGGCACTAAGGACAGACAGCATTCTCTCAATCTGGTGGTTTCCCAAGATGAGAGGAAGCATTCAGTAGCTGAAAAGAGGCAATGTATGCTCGTTACAACCACAAAATTAGGTGGACTTCCTCTACTACTCAAGGAAGGGAGTCTATCACCTGAGCGGCAATTTCTCTTGTACTCCTAGGCTTCCATTCAAAATTGTCTGACTCTGTGGACACAGGAAGTTCCTCAGTACTCGCAATAATTGTAAATGGGTCTGTGGACAGGTCCCAAGATCAGGAGAATCATTCTTACCACATGCGTCAGCTCTCACGCAAGGTTCCACGAGGTCACCCTTCAGCCCTGATCCCAAATTCTTTCCTCCATAAGAGCTTGTCACCCAATTTTCTGTTTGTCCTTAAGGTGTTGATTATTAATTATGTAATACCCAGAAATTAGTACACTTTTGACTGCATTATTCTGACAATGCAAAATTAATAAGCCAATGATTTTAAAAGGTTAATTAGTAAATAATATATAGTACATTCAGGTTATTCATTAGGCGACTAATGCATTAGAACTTTGTTTCCATAAAGACAAGCATGTTTTTAGGCTGGAGGCATGGATCAAGTCATAGAGCACCTTCCTAGCAAGCACAAAGTCCTGAGTTCAAATGCCAATACCACAACCCCCCCCCCGAAAAAGAACTGGGCATTTTCCATATATTATTTAATTCAGAGGGGTGATTTGCATGTTGCTGACATTATCTGACCCCTAAGGCTGTGTCCCATTCCCTTTATTCCTCTTACTCGTCTTCCAATGTGGTAGTCCTCTGATCTGTGCTAAGAACAAAATGCATGTGTGTGTGTGTGTGTGTGTGTGTGTGTGTGTATGTGTGTGTGTGTATGCATACATACACATATGTATGTATAAATGCTCAGACACACAGTAATGGCACTATCTACTTGGGGGGAAAAGTAAAAGGATTATAAATAGGACTGGCCTCAGAACAACCTTTTTTTGAGTTGGGTGACATCTGGACTAAGCATTCTTACACATTCTTTGCTAGGTGCCTCCAGAGGAAGGAGCAATGCAGCTGGTTTCTGCTCTAGAATACCTTCCTTACTCGATCTGTACATGGCCATATTCAGGACCAAGAAGCTGTGGGAATGGGGTTGCCACTCAGGCTACTCAGGACTGTCTGAATTCAAGAGCCTGTGCTGACAAGCCAAGAGGGTGCTCTATACTGAGTTGGCTATCGACTGGGTGTAAGGCTTTGCCTAAAATTTTAGAAGTGGGTGTGATCTGCTGTCTCATCTGAGTCACAGCACCTTTAGGAGCCTCACATAGTCAGAGAAAACTGTATGGCTTTGGAAGTTGGGATCCCTCCAAATCTCATTCCTAGAGAACACCTAACCTCTGGCAGTGGCTAACGTATTTTGCCAGTATGACCCAGATGGAGAAAATAAGGACCAGAAAAGTAAAATAACACCACTTGAAGAGCACTAGGCTATAGAAGAAAGATCACAGGCCTGGAGCCAGACAGACCTGGGCTAGTTTGACTTCTGACTGTACCACTTAGTTATACAGCCAAAGCTGTGACTCAATTCTTTCAGCCTCAACAACAAAATGCAGCTAGTATCCAGCTCCTAGGGTTGTGACAAAGATTAGAGGAGGAGATCATGCACATTAAACAACTAGCACAGTGTCCAGCACAATGCCAGCAAAAATTGGCTCATTCTTCCCTCCATTCCTGCAGAATATGCCAGACATTAAGCCACATTAAGTGCTCTACCCTCTAGGCTAGCTCCCACGCCCATCAAGTTTACTTCAAATGCTAAACTACTACATTCTTAGCCAGGCCCATGCTCCTTTACTAAGTCTTTATGCAAGAAAGTGATTAATTTTCAGGCTAACACTGGAAAACTGACTTAATTCTGGACATTCAAAAATGCTTCCAGGAAAATTTCCAGATGGCCATATTTAGCTTGGTCATATTTCTTCTGTCTCCTACACAGTAGCTGAAATAAACCAGCTAGCTAGGGTTTGCTAGAACCAGTTTCTTTTTAGAGGTTTGGAGAGAAAAATAATAAACAGAGGATTTATATCTTAAACACTCATCCATTTGGGGCTCTGTCTCAGGGATCCAGAGGGAGTAAGACAGAGATAGTTTGGGCTCACAGAGACAATGATAGAAGCCTCTCATTCTGGATAATATAATCACACATTCCATATCCTGTGGTCTAGGAAAGCTCTCTGCCCCCTCTGTCAAGGCATCCTCACCTCTGTATTACTGGATGAATCTCACATTCACTCTCCCCATCCTAGACCTACCTGTACTCTGAACACTTTGTGGATTGCCAATTAGAAAGAAAGAAAACGAATGTTTTAGGGTGGTGTTTTGTGAAATTAACTTGGTTAGGGTAGAATTGAATTTCACAAATTCCCTTTCCTATATAGTTACAAGTTCAAGTGGGTCCAAGAGAATTGTACACAATATCTGGAAGGTGGAAATGAAGCAGCTACCATTACTCATGGCTATTGGGGTTAAATTCAGTTAGGGACAGACACAAAGATACTGGGGGAGGAAGGTTAAAGCTTGTCCTTGCTCTCTGTGGCTTCACATGGAGCTCTCCCCAATGATGGCCCTATGGACTAATAGTGGCTTTAAGACTCCCACCAGCTCATGAGGCCATGGCCTTCCAGAGACTGTCACTAGCTTCCCTTGTGGACTCTAGAACTGTCAAGAATAAAAGTTAGTGTCTTGAGGAATGATGAATTTTAAGAACTGAAGGGTTGGGAACCATGACCAACACAGGTACTTGCTAGGGGCTCAGGGAATGTGGGAGAAGTATTAAAAAAAAAAAAAGAAAGAGACTGATACAGATGTAGAGCTACTCATAGCTTACAACTTGTGTTCACTCTCCAAGGCAGTGAAAGATAAATGCAAAAGTGCTGATAGTTTCCTACTTGCTCTTTCTGCTCCTCCACTCTACCTGTCAGCCCTGATAAAGGAAGAAACCTCAGGCTTACCACCAGACACTCTAAAAGAGGTGAAACTTGTCATCCAGACTGGAGACAGAGATGAAGGAGCCAGAACTAGAGTCATAGCACTGGGAATCTAAAGGAGGCATAAAAATGGAAGCTCACTACACAGATAGTATTGACACATTGGAGAAGACAAGAGAGTTCCAAGTTTCAACTCTGACTAGCCAGAAGACTAATGCTGATGAGGAGGAACTTGGAAATGTGACCAGGCTGATGAAATATGTTGGTACTGTGTCCAGGATGAAATGGAAGACGGCTGGAAACTCTGAGAGAATTTGGGGTGGTGATGGGTGAGCCACTGAGGACAGAATCCTCAACAACCAAGCACTAAATGACACACAACGGTATTTTCAGTAGACTGTCCTTAGAGTAGTTAGAGGGTCAGAACGTAACTGAGAGGAAATCCCAGACCCATACATCCATGTTGCTTCCTGCATAGCCTCTCCCATTATCGACATCTCTCACTTGAATGGTACATTTGTTAGCATTGATGGCCCTACACTGTCACACCACTATCACCCCAAGTCTTCGGTTACATCATGGTTTACCTTTTCTGTTGTACTTTGAATGGTTCTGACTAATATGTAACAGGATGTACTGTTACAGATCAGACAAAGCAGTGTCACCACCTGAAAATTAAAATGGACCTTTTCCTAGCTATTTCTCTCCATGGATATCTTATTTCCACAAGATCAGGCTGTCATGAACAGAATGGGCTTCTGACTCTTAACGGAGTTTGAGACACATGAGTACATACTCCACAGATGGGTCATAGCCCAGGATTCCGTGTTAACAGTCGTGACTACCCCATGGGACAAAGCCTCTCCTGGGTCTAGACAAGACGGGGGACAGTCATGCCTTTCTGAGCTCACACAGATAATGTGTGTGCCTGCTCCTGATTACTCTGGCTCTAGAAAGTAGAATTTGATCTCATGAACCCCAGTGTAGGCACATGCAAGTGGTCACCCTATCCAGAACAGAGCATAGTCAAGGTCCTGTGATCTCGACAGTAGTTACACATCTGTAACAAAGACAGCTTTATCTTCTGAGATGCATCGGGCTCTGTGGGCCTCCCCAATCCAAATGGCTCACATTCTTCACTTGGTCTGCCCTAGCAGTGAGCCTGGATTTAAAACTCTGCTCTGTGAACTTTTCATCAGTCAGCACAAATGCCTGCCAAAACAGACTGGGTAGGGGTCTAGGTATGAAGGGAAAGGGGGAAAGTAAATATTATCTCTTTAATAGAGAAACATCCATAATTTAAAAGTAAAGAATTAATTACAGAAAGTTTAAACTAGCCTTAAACTTTCTTGGGGACAGCTGAAGGTTATTTTCTTTGTCTTTGAAAGGTTTCTGCTGCTCAAAAAGAACACGGCACAGTGGAACCTTCCCAAGGCACAAGACCACAGCTGCTCACTGGCAGCCTCCCTAGGGGTGGTACATGCAACAAGAACTGTGTTTTACACTGGTAGTTGGGGAGGCCAGGTTTCTTAAATGCCACATGGCCCAGATGTAATGATTCAAAGCAAACAAGATGAGGGTGTGAGCCTTATTTGGCTCTGAACAACTGTTATTAGGAGTTAGGGGCATGGTTTGTTCTGTGTGAATTTTGACATCAAGTGGAGCTCGTAAATTTCTAAATGTGTGTGTAACTGATACTCTGCAAGGAAACAGTCCAGTGCCAAAAGTACACCATCCAAATGCTTTCATGATGTATTTCAAAAACAAACTGTAGAACACCAACTTCTACTTGAATTTGAGGCATGAAAATTAACACAGCAGCCTGCATCATTCAACATGGTGAGTATGCAGCATTATTTCCGTCTTTTAAGATGTCTGGAGCAGTTGTTCTCACTCTAGGCTGCACATAAAAATAACCCAACAGTTTCCAAACACTGCCCATGTCTGGGCCTCAACTCACACCACTCTCTATCTTCTTTGAGTAGTTGTTAGGAGTTTCCCAGGTGATGGTGATGCACAGTGAGAGCTGAGAAACCCCAGCCTGGGCATTGCTTCAAGGTTCTCTGCATTCTTGTTTATGCTTGTTTTAAACAAGAGGATATGTTGAAGCACTATGGAATTCTTGGTATGGTAAGAGTTGGGATTTATTCTTAACTTGGAACAACTCACTTAAGTCCTCATTTTCTTTTCCTTCTCTTTCTTTCCTTCCCTCCCTTCCTTCCATCCTTTCCTCCCTCTCTCCCTCTTACCTCCCTCCCTCCCTTACTTTCTGCCCTTCTCTCCTTCTTTCCTTCCTTCCTTCCTTCACAGGTTCCTCACTATGTGTCCCAAGCTGGCCTTGAACTCATGATCTTCCTACTGCCACCTCCTAAATTCTGGGACTATAGGCATGCTCCATGCCCTGCCGGAGTCTTCATATTCTCATGCATAAAGTGGAGTTAGTAGTACTTGCCTCTACTTTGGAATGTTGTGAGAATATAACATCCTCTTATGCACGTCTTACAAAAACAAGGCATTGCTATTATTAAAAACAGGCGAACATAACATAAACTTAAAACAGCCCTAGTGGTAGGGAGTCTGCCTTGCAATTGGGAAGCTCTGAGTTCAAACCTCTGTATCAAAAAAAAAAAAAAAAAGGAAAGAAAATAGCTCAGATTAGTTGCTGAAATTACTATGATGATAGAAGTGAGATAGAAAAAGATAGAAGTAACAAAAATTGAGAGTTCAGTTGCCCAGAAACTAAAGTTGGTCTATTTCATTGAAAATCATGGTTAGTGATGATCTCGTGCCCCTGGTCATCTCATTTAACCCCAGATAAGTCATTTCACTTCTGTGGGCTGTATTTTTGATACCTGCAAGACCTGGGGGATTATTATCCTAGGATCCATGGATAAGTTTTGGATGATCCATGGATAAGTTGTGGATGATCCATGGACACTGCATTGTGTAAATATGATACACACATGTGCACATCTGTTTCCTGGAAATATACTCTACAGACATTGCTGGATTCTCAAACAAGGCATATGACCCCCAAATAATGTTAAGAATCAGAGACATCTTTCCAGCTCCAAGTTTCTGATTAATAGTAGGGGAAATAACATTTTGGGAATTCAAAGACATTTATTTATGGGTTGATTTCAAGAGATTTTGGACAAAACTATCTTTACCCAAGTATGTTTTCACTTACAAAGTTACTCAATGTAAAACCATAGAAAAGAGCCAAGACCTAAACTAAGCTAATGCTCATTAAGCATTGTTAATGCCTGCTTTCTTTTCCTAGAAGTCAAGCTGGTTTGACAGTGTTCTCAAAAGACCAGTGAATCCACACTGGCCCTGTGGGATCTAGGGTATCCTTGGTCCTGAAATCTGGAGGTCTTTTGTACATTCTGACCTCACCACACAATGGTACTGCAGAAGGAGTATGTTCATGCATGGGGGTTGGAGGAAAGACAGAGAAGAAAATGAAGTCTTAGAGCAAAGAAAAACAAGCCTTTAATTAAGGGACTCAGAATAAAAATGTAAACCATTTTCAAACAAAACACAGAATAAGGGGGACTGGCAGAATGGCTCAAGCAGTAAGAGTGCCTGCCTTGCAAGCATGAATCCCTGAGTTCAAACCCTAGTGCTACCAAAAACAAATAAACAAAAAAACACAGAATAAGAAGAAACCAAATGCTAAAGCCCCAGGTGGAACAAGATGCGTAAGGATGCTCAGTATATACTTTGCTTAAGGCTATCTATAATCACATCACCAGGATCTACACTTTGTCTCATGAAACACTAGGGTTCATGCTGGGTCAGACCAACAAAAAGCATTCAATCAGGAGATCAGCCAAAACGTTGAGCATCACATATGTCAACAGATTTGGGCTATGTGAATCCTTGAAATACAGAACATTCAGACACAAGGATGTATTCTTTCTAGTTTCCAGAGCTCAGTCATTCAGTTTAAAAATTTTTAATGTTAGGAATGTATCACTTCCCCAAAATGCCATCTATCGGTATTATGTTCTTGGAGAACATAGTTACAGAGTGAGCCAATGTAGCGTGGCCCCAAATGTAACACTATGCTCTGGCCACAAGATTATCTAGACTCTGATGATGAGAAATATATTTTTGGCCTTTACCTTCTTTTGAGATAATCAGTTCCAGATCTGTACAATCATGATTCCAAAGAACAGGATCTATATCCAGTCTTATATGAATTCATATTCAAGTCTAAACCTTCAGCAAATTTCTTAACCCATCAGAACATCACTTTTTCCATCTGTAAAAATGAAGACACCACCTATATCTCAGAATTATAATTATAAATGACTATGGAGATAATGCACCTAGTACAGTGCCTAGCATGTCATATCACTCAACAAATATTGCTTTAATATGTATGAGAACTTTTACCAATTAGGTGTTAAATTTTCTGAAAGGGTGGGATATGTGCCCAAATGTTAAATTTAATAACTACATTTCCTGTATCTGATTAACTTAATGTATTACGTGGACATCTGTTGACAGCCTCAAATTCTTTTTTGAAAAATAAAAATGAGATTTATTTACTTAAGACACATTTTGGTAATATCTTAAACTGGAGAGAGGAGAGAAAAGGAAGCATAACTTTTAGGTTTCTGGCCCAAGAAACTGGGTGGAGGGTGATGATATTTACTAAGAAGGAAGGGACTGGAAGAGAAACAGGAATGTGCAAAACAAAGCCTTCAGTCAACTCCATACCCATCACTCCTGTTCCAGTGACCCAACCCTCTGCCAAACTAATGCTTCCCATTTCAGCTCTCCGTCATTTCACTTTCCTCACAGGCTGTCCTTGGAGGACTATAAGCTATAACTGTAATACCAACAATATTTGATATCATCTAGCAGAAAAAAATGGTGGGTGGAATTAAGAGACTCTGAAGCTAAATGCAAAATGACAAACTCCACATATGCCTGTCTTCCTCATGGAATTTTAAAAATGAATGAAATGTGAAAATTTGTATCTGAGAACCCAAGCCTTGCACTCAGTAATGTTCCTGCCAAATATATAAAGCACAGTTTATAATTAAATATTTGTGAGTAATCAATATCTGCTTTGTCATTAGATTTGAAGCTCTGAGGGCAAAGGATATTGGTGGCTTTACTTTCAACTGCTCAGTACCTTCCATGGAGCACCATAGGTCGTAGGTACTCAATAAATATTTTTGAACGATTTCTGTGCAGTTTTTTTTTTCTGGTCAGTGACAGAGACTACTACTTGTCCCCAAGAGCCCACTGTCCTCTCCCCTTTTACTAATGGAACCTCTATTTTTTTCTGGACACATGACCATTATCTATATTAGTTTCCTAGAGCTATGTAACAAAGCACCAAAAAGGAGATGGCTCAAAACAACAGATACATTTTGTTTCACAACTCTGAGTGCTGAAGTGTGAAACCAAGGTGTCACCAGGGCTGTCCTCTCTGTGAGCACTATAGATGTACACCCTTCCTATGTCTACTAGCTCTTTTTTTCTAGTCTGCAAGCAATCTTCAGCATTCCTTGCCTTGTAGGTGCACTACTCTAGTCACATGGACATCTTCTCCCTGGTGTCTTACCGTTGTCTTTCTTCTTGTGTCTATCCCGTGGGCCCCACTCTAATAACCTTATCTTAAGTTGAATACATCTGTAAAGCACATATTTCCAAAAAAAAAAAAAGTCACATTCTGGTCTTAGGATTTCTAGGGATTAGGACTTTAACACATCTTCTTTTTTTTTTTTGAGGGATGATCAATTGAATCCATAACAACCACCCAGAATTAGCACTACATTTCCCATATTTCCTTGCATCTATGCTATAACCAATGGGATATAAAAGAAGTAGTATGTGCAATTCCCAGGAAGTGCTTTTAAAGGAGGGTAGTTCCCTGTGTCCCTTCTTCCTTTCTAAGTGGGCTGGAATGCAAACTTAATCACTAGAGTTCTAGTAGCTATTTTAGACCATTAAATGACCTTTGGGCATGGAACATGAACACAGTTAAAATAAAATAAGTGATTAAAATCCACATTGCGAACCTGTAATTCCAGCACATGGGAGGCTGAGGCAATAGGTTGAGAGTTCTAGGCCAACCTGAGCTACATAGTAAGACCTGTCTCAAAAACAAAACAAAAAAGAAATCACATTGACATAGCTCAGCACTGAGCTGCCATCATTCCAGCTTTTAAGTAGAAAACAATAAATACACCCACAGAATTTTAACCACTTTTGAAGGGTTTTAAGTTTTTAGAGATGAACCTAATCTAAACTGAAACAGAGCAAAATTGTAGAATCCAGGTCAACTGTATTTGGAGTAAGGAAGTAATTAAAGTAATGAGGTCATAAAGGATGATGCCATGATAGGTTAGTGGTCTTAAAAGAAGAGACACCAGAGAGCTGGCTCTCTCCCCACTATGTGAGGAAACAGTGAGAGTCCACCAACTGTAAGAGGATCCTTACCAGAAAATGAACATATGGACACCCTGATCTCAGGCTTCCAGGCTCAGAAATGGAAGAAAATAAATTCCTGTGTGTATGCCAGCTTGTAGTATTTTGTTGTAGCAGTCCTAACTGATTAGGACTAAGTGACTAGACATGGATAAATTGAGAAGTATGGCTTTAGAAATAGATGTTGCTATGGTTTTGAATATGTCCCCCCAAAATTCATGTGATGGAAAAATCCCCAAATTCAAATAGTAATATATTTGGAGGAGGGGGACCTGTGCAGGTAATTAGGATGAGATGAGGTCATACAGGTAGTGCCAGCATGATTGTATTGGAGTGCTGGGGAGGTAGTTCAGTGATAGAGTGCTTGCCAAGCATGCATGGCCTTGAGTTTGAGTCTCAGCACTGCCCCCCACCCCCAAAAAAGTGATGGCATTTGTGGTTTTATAAAAAGAAGATTAAAAAAAAAGGACAAGAAAAGAAAAAGAAGATGATAAGCCAGGCATGGTGGTTCATGCCTGCAATCCTAGCACTTGGGAGGCTAACGCAGGAGGATCTTGAGTTTTTTGGCTATCCTGGGTTACATAGCAAGACCTTGCCAAGAAGAAAGAATAAAGAGGAAGAGGAGGAGAAGGAGAAGGAGAAATAGGAGGAGGAGAGACCCCAACTAGCACACTTGCTTTGTATCACTGTGTGATGCCCTCTGCCATGTTATAATGCAGCAAGCAGGCCCAAGCTCTTGGACTTCCTAGTCTTCAGGACCATGATTTCTATTCTTTATAATTACCTTTGTCAGATACTTTATTAAAACAGCAGAAAGCAGACAAAAACACACATTTATTCTCATGGTTATGCCATAAAGCAATTATCATTGCAATTTTCAGATGAGAAACTAAGATTAAGTATTTCTAAAACAGAGGCAATTGGTATCGTATACTTGCAATCTAGCAGAAATGTGAGTACTGGATCCTCTCCCCAGGGCATTCCTTTTCAGCTACTGTTTTGTTACTTTGTGTTTTGCTTGTAAATATAAACTTACTTAAGCAACAATCAGCCATAAAGCTCAGAAAACACAAATTATAATCAGTAATATAACAAATGACATTTGTAAATATTTATGGTTCAGTATGGACCAGCTCCTGGGCCAGAACTCATATTACATTTAACCATGACTATTATAAGCCCCTTTATTTGAAAGGTGACAACTGTGAGGAGTTTAAGAAATTCCTAGCAGAAGTGGTGAATCTAGTACTCAGGCCTTGTGTGTGTGTGTGTGGGGGGGGTGCATCTAACACCTTAACATAGGCTCTTCAGTGTGTGACCTGGTGCCAGTAACAGACTAGAAACTCAAGCCCTAGGTGAATAAGTAAATGGATCACAAGGCAGAGGGCATGTGATTGTCAAATGAAAAGCATGAGAATGATGGGCCAGAAAAGTCAGAGATGCCTCTGGCAATTTCTAAGTGGAACATGGAGTGCTAGTGACAGGGTTATGGGTGAAGATGAAACCAGTCAGAAAGGACCTATGTCCCCAGTATCCAGAAGTTAGGAATAGACATGTGGGAGATGGAACTCTAGGGAAACGAGGCAGAGGACAAGTTGGACAAGCCCAGAGCTGTCTCAGAAATCTTCAGATTTATTTCACAAACTGTATCTCACTGGGTGCCTCTAGGAGAAGTGCCACCTATTCACATTGTGAGGAGGAAGGGACAATGTGCCTGCACAGTGAGGAGTTCTGCATACATTACTTCCTTCAGCAATCCTAGGAATAAGATACCACATATGTCCTCAGTTAACAGATAAGAAAAAGGCCTGGGGCAGAATAACATAGGGACAGGTGGCATGAGAACAAAAGCAAGTTAAAATGCAGAGCATAAAAAAAAAAACCAAGTGAACTAAGCCAGAAGCTAAGAATAAGCACTGTAGTAATAGGTAACTTGAAGTCTCCCACTCCCCATTCGGCTATAGTAGCTATCCATGCTTTTAACCTGGCATTACGTACAGCTCTAGATAAGCTTATCCTGAATAAATATTTAAAAAAGCACCCAGTAAAAATCATCCTTAGACTAAAAGGAGACCTCATTAAAGGAGAGTAAGTACCTACTAATAATAGATGATTTTTGGGAGACAGTGGCTCACGCCTGTAATCCTAAACTACCTGGGAGGTTGAGATCCAGGAGGATCACGGTTCAAGGCCAGCCTGGCAAATCCATCTCCAAAATAAACAGAGCAAAATGGACTGAATGTGTGGCTCAAGCACTTGCTTTGTAAGTGTGAAGTCCTGAGCTCAAACTCCAGTCCTGCCCTCCTCCCACACCAAAAAGTGATGGACTTGTTCTGCCCTAAATAACTGTCTTCTAGATGAAAGCACCTGGCAGATCTTCAAGTATGTATCAGCAATGTCAACTAAGGAGACTTGGTCTTCTAAAGTCTCAAATTTACTAGCTCCAAAACAAGATAAATGAGGAGGGTTATTAAAACTACAAAATTTAAACATTATATTAAATAAATAATGATAGCACAAGAGAGTACACTTTTCTTTTTCTTAGCACTCTCATTTCCCCAATTAAGTAGAATATATGATAGAGATAGTTTGTCTGACCTTCCCTCAGATGAGTGATGTACACAGAACTTCAAAATGCCTGGCACGGCAAGTCTTTTAATCAAAAGAATGCCAATAAAACTTACAAGAAACAGGCACCCGGGTCACAAAGACCCTTTAATTAATACGATCACCTCAGACTCACTGTCTCCGTGCTTTGATGATAATGTCAAAATTGTACAAGATGCCAAGCACAAAGAACATGTCTCTCTGGAGGGAAGCTGAAGTTAAACTCCCCTGCCCACTTTCACTAGCATACAAAGCCCTCACAGATGTAAGAAAAATGATCTTTTCTATCAAAGTATTTGTTACCCTCTTAGATTACTTAAAAATTCCTCAGGTCGCCATCTTAGGTGACTTGCATGCTTAAAGGGTCCTTGCTTCTTCTTCCCAATTCCTGTACAACTCCATTGCCCGCTAAACTGCATGCTCTAACCCATCCCCCAAGCCTTTTCGACAATTGGGGAAGACTGAACCTTTGATCTAGACAAATCCCAGGTGAGGGGCAGGTACGACTGGGTCAGGGATATAAGGAGGAGCCACTGTCAGCCATTTTGTCCTTGCGTGCTTGCTTAGCAGGAGTGAGCACATGCTTGCACCCTCTTGATCAAGAGAAAATTGCCTTGTCAAGATTTTCTGTCTCTTGTGTGTCTGTTTTCGGCACCAGAGGGTTATCAATTCTAACAGAGAATTGCTCCAGTTGCTCTTTGGAGTGACAGACATGTCCTATAATCTGACAGGTAGTGACCCAGGTGTGTGGGTCTGAGAAAACCTACAGAACCATACCTTAAAAGTTGTGCATTTTACTCTATGAAAATTACGGCTCAATTTAAAACACAGTTTTATAAAAGTCATGAGCTTTCTTCTTCTAATTCATCCATTCTCATTGGCGGAGGGGAGTATACCCCCTAAAGGGACAAAGATTGCTTCTTTGAATGTGAACTTTGTTCTGTTTTGTTCCTTCCTCCCTCTGTCCCTTCCTTTCCTTTTTTTTTTTTTTTTTGATTGAACCCAGGGCCTCATGCATGTTAGGTAACCACTGATTTCCCAGCTCCTGTCCTGTTTTTAAGTATAAACCACGTGTATGCAGGAACATACACACAGTAGTTATAATAGATAAATAGGAAAATTGTGAGTCAGTGGTATCCAAATCTCATCAGGTGGGAGGTAACTAGGAAAAACCTGTCTCAGAAAGGCTCTTCAAGGAGTGATAATAAAAACCAGGCACAGAGAGATGTACAGCCTCCACAAGTTTTCCTCACACTGCAGGTAGTCATGGCTCTCATTCTTTTCTTCCCAGGAATCATGCTCCTTCCAGGGTCCTTCTATTATGAGTAAGTCCTGAAGCTGGGCACTGGTGGCTCACGCCTGTAATTCTAGCTACTTAGCGGGTTGAGATCTGGAGGACTGTGGTGCAAGGCCAGCCTGGGCAAATAGTTTGCCAGATCCCTATCTCCAAAACAACCTGAGCAAAATGGACTGTGGGTGTAGCTCAAGCAGTAGAATATACACATGCCTGCACACAATATATAAACATGCACTTAGCTGATCTGTCTTCATCCTCTGGTTGGTTTGGTTGGGGCATTTTTGGGTGTTACTGGGGTTTGAACTCAGGGCCTCTACCACTTGAGTCATACTCCCAGCTATTTACTTGGATTTTAAAGACAGGGTCTCACTACATAGTATCCAGGCTGGCCTCTAATTATAGTTCTCCTACCTTAGCCTCCTGAATGCTGGGATTATAGACATGAACCATCAAGCCCAGCTCTATTCAATTTTTAGATCTCTGCTCAAGCTTTCCTTCCTTGGGGAAGAAAATGGTCCTTCTTATTCCCCTTCAACCCTGCAAAAAATATAAGAACTGTTTTTCCTTCATAGTTCTCATCTCAGCTTGTCATTATATATTCAAGAGGATGATTATATGCTTAAAGTGTCTCTTCCTCTCTCAACTGTAAATCCATGTTGGCCTAACATAATATGCAGCACACAGTAGTGATCAATAAATACTGAATAAGAAACTGTGCACTTGAGAGCTGTTCAGAGCTCAAGGTATTTTTCCATCTGTTTTGATGGTCATTCTATAATTTATTACTTTAGTGCCCAAACTAGCTTGAGTAATTTGGAACCTGGCCTCTCTCAGATCAGGAAGAAAATTTTATGAAATCTACAGAGTTGTTGCCACGAAGAGGAAAGATCAATATGTAGGATTTTGACATTTTTTTCCTCAATATGAAAACAAGGAATTTTTGAGGGGAAAAAAGAATATGATGACCATTAATTCCTTATGGTCACTCAGACAGTTCTGTTTCTATATAAACATGCAAAGAAACAAGCAAACAGAAAAGAGTCCACTATGTCCACATTCATCAATTCATCACAGCAGGAAACAAGAAAAGAAGCCAAGAGTCTGAAAATTGCTCTGAGACCTTGGCATGGGGCAGCATGAAAACCTGAATACTATTTCTCCCAAGATTTAATTATTCCCACAAGAAAAAACAAACTTTCCAGAAAAGAGCAAGGCTATCTTTTGTTGTGTACTTGTAAGTATAGCTCAAACTCTTAAATCCAATGGCTGAATGGTTTGCTCTAAGTGTTTGATTAAATTAACAAAAGTGACTATTTTGCGCTCTTTACTATCACCCTGTAGGATCTAGTCCTGACCTAAGTGGTGCCAAGAACAAAAATTATTTATTTGATCTTCTTGAAGTCTCTCCAGGTCAACATGTGACCACTCTGATCATGCATTTTTTTTTTTATTGTTGCGCTGGCCGGGGGTGACCAGGCATTTTGAATAGAATATACATTCTCTCTGCAGTAAACATGAAAGGTCATGCATTCAGGAGCAGTTTACCAAGGGTGTAGGGGCTTAATGCGATTTGTTATCAATTGGGCTTTGCCTCAAGTGTTTGTATTTCAATGGGAAGTACTCGGAGCTCTACAAACTGGGTGACCTTGGGAAAGAAATTAATTGGGTCTCAGTTTACCAACTGGTGAAGTAAGGAGACTTATCTATACACCTTCAAAAGATGTTAGAACAATAAAAGAGATCATACATATGAAATGTTGGGGACCCAATGCAGATGCTCATTAGTTGAATCCCTAACCCTTTCTGTAGAACTACCCATTCATTGATCCTTTCCATAGACGTATCCTCTCACTAGATCATTCAACAAATTTGCTTTAAACACTTATTAAATGCCAGGAATTGTCCTAGATAGCAAGAATATAGTATTGAGACAGATAAGGGCCCAATACTTAGATAAATTATAAACACATAAATATGCATTATCAGTTCTGATAATTATAGTGAAAACAAGACAGGCATTATGGACTGAATGTTTGTTTACTCCCCAAATTCATGTGCTGAAATCTTAACCTTTTGTGTCCTGATATTAGGAGGTGGGGTCTTTGGGAGGTAATTATTCAGGTGGGGCCCTCATGAATGGGATTAGTGCCTTTATAAGAAGAGACAGGAGAACTTCCTCTTGCTCTCTCTGCTCTATGTCATGTAACTAACAGGGAGAAGACAGCAATCTGCAAAACAGGACTCAGCCACTGGATCTGCCAACCCCTTGATCTTGGACTTCCAAACAAATGCCTGTGGGTCAAGCCACCCAGTCAACTAGCAGCTGCAGTGACTAAGATAGCAGGGTGATATGATAAAGACAACTGGAGGAAGACAAAGAGGAATAACACAGTGTGATTTAAGGAAGACTTCTCTGAAGAATTAATATATAATCTGGAAAGACAACAATAAACAATAAACCTTCTCCAGGGTTGGATCAAACCTGGCATTTGGGAGGAACAGAGAGAAAGCTAGTGGAGCCACAAGCAACCAAATACAACAGAAAAGGTTCTAATCTGCAGGGCCCAGACCTGCAGGTGGCTGCAGGACTCTGTAGCCACAGGAGGTATCTGGACTTTATTCTCATAACAGGAAGTCATTAGAGCATTTTAAGTGCCAGAGCCTCTTAATCAGATTTACATAAGAGCCAGACATGGGAGCACCATGAGGCATCCATGAAATATAAAATCTCTGCCCCCCCCCCACCAGAGTTAAAGATGCCCAAAACTAGAGTGAAGGTCATGTAGAAAAAAGTGGTCATAGTGTACTCTAGAAACAGGGTTAAACTTGATGTGACAGCAAAACAGAATATCATTAACAAGGATAACATGAAGCCAGGGTTAAAATCATATTTATTAGACTGTAAGCTTGCAGAATAGCAAGAAAGAAGGAACCAGCTTCCTTCCTGAAGTAGCAGACAAGCAGCAAGAGACTTCTTGCTTCTGGAATCATTGCTCCTCAAGAATATCAGTATTTTGATGCTGACACTCAATAAGATTATATAGGAACAGGATCTAACATGGTGCAGGGCCAGATACATAGGATACACTCTGTTTTCTCCTTCCCCCTTTGCATTGAAAGGAAAAGCAGCTACTAGTACAAAATTTCTAAAGGATGAAGCGTCAGCAAAGGGAATATGCAAGAAAGAACTTGATCTTGGTCCGAATGCATTGCATGGGTCGACCAAGCCTGTGACATATTTCACGTGACATTCTAGAGTCATAGAACAAACGAAAGGTCCTCTAAACAGAAGTTTGCAGATTTTATTTTTTAAGTAAAAGAAATTTCAAAATATGTAACTCTAAATTCTAATGCTAAATAAATAACTCTAAATAAAAATGCTGTATGGAGTGAGAATTTTAACAACATAGCCACTGTTCTCTGAACATGGTAAGGCAGGCTAGAAGTAGGAAAAGTTTGGGGCTCATGTAGGTTGCCTGGGGATGGACCAGACCACCCTCACCTAGCTGAGAACCGCCTATGCTTCTCCCCACTTGTTTATTATTGGGTGGGAACCTCCTGGGCCTGCCCTCCCAATGGGGTAGTGTAGGTTTTAAAGGCACATGAAAAAAAAAAAAAACACTGTCTCAGCTTCCAGCTTCACATGGGCCCCACCATGCTTCCCTTTGTATTTCTCTTTCCTAACTTTTAATAAACTCCCTTTACACTCATGTGTCTTGCCACAAATTCTTTCTGGTAGGATACAAAGTATTTGGAATTCTTATCACAGGAATTATCACAGACGGCATCAGCGCTGTTAACAATGGGAGGGGGGGTAGCAACTTATGCGAAAAGATAAAATAACTTGTCTTTGTTATACGGGTCTTGATTTAGACAAAACTAAAAATAAAGGTATTAGAGTTTAAGGCCTCTTTTGTAACATATATTCTTTTTCTCGTCTTTGGAAACAAAACACGGGGAAGGGAATAAGAGAAACAGATTGGAGTGGAAACAAAAATTCAAACAAGCTTGAGAGGGTGTAAGAGTCAAATATGTCACCAAAATCCAATACCATTGCACCTGAAATCAGGCTAGATATCCACATATTTATGTGCTCCTGGTATGCATTGCAATAGTCCCCCAACACCTTAACTGATGGTTCAGGTCCCACCAGCTCAAATCAGTTCTATAGAGTTCATGGCACGAAGAGCTGTGGGGAACTAGTTGTGGCTGAAATATGAAGTTCACAAATTATCTACTCCAGACCAGAGAGAACTGAAGTAGCCCTTACCACTTTCCCAGACTTTCTAAAGATGTAAAGTAGCCATGGAAGTGGCCCCTAGTCATGGATCAACATTTACATTTAAACCAGGCAAAGAGCTATCCTTTGGATCTGGAAAAATCTTGAAGTGCAAACCAGAGAAAAATAGCACTCAGACTTCTCAGTGGCCCACATCCTAAAATTTTTTGATCTCTGTAACAATGTAAAATAAAAGAAAGAGAAATAGTAAATATGAGAAACCTAGTTTCAAGATGACCTACATTCTGGACAAGTAAAGCAGTAAGATTAAGCAGTCAGAGTAAAAGAACACAAATTCCTCTAGATGGAAGAGTCACAAAGGCT
This sequence comes from Castor canadensis, assembly GCF_047511655.1. Taxonomy (NCBI): domain Eukaryota; kingdom Metazoa; phylum Chordata; class Mammalia; order Rodentia; family Castoridae; genus Castor; species Castor canadensis. The sequence continues at coordinate 178,642,217 of NC_133388.1, read as the reverse complement.
CAGATGTGGGGGTTTGCCCCTCATTAGAAATCAGGAGAAAGACAGACCCTTGACCTAAGGTGAGGCTCGCACTCAGTGTAGACAGGAACACTGAAGGCAAGACAGCCACTTTATATCTCCTGGGAAAGCTCCTGTTAGTCAGTGATGCTAAAGGGAAGTCTTTGGCCAGAACACCAAAGACAATTTCTGTCAACCAGCAAGCAGGCCAATCGGCATGCAGGCTCCTTCCACGAGCACTTCCCTGAAGACTACACAACCAAAATCTTACTGCTTTCCTAGAGGGGGGCAGCAGCCATCGGACAGGTAGGTGGAAACAAGTCTTTGGGACTGAATTATACGACTGGTTTTCTAAGGAAGTAAAATTATTCTAAAACAAGTACATATGTTAAAATATGAAGTAATTATTTGGTATTTTAGGTGGGAAAATAATGTGCACAGTAATTTCTAATGAATATACATAGGTAAACTATACAACGGGTATGACATTCACCACCATTTTGTTGTTTGCAACAGTATAATTTTAAAAATGTATCTCCATAGATTTCTGTCAATGCAGGGTTTGGCCAAAAGCATCTTATTAACTTTTTTTTTTTTTTTTTTGGTGGTATTGGGGCTTGAACTCAGGGCCTCGAGTTTACTAGGCAGACTCTCTCCCACTTGAGCCCTAGTTCCACAAAGCATCTTAGAACACTTTGAGGGTTATATTAACAACACTAGTATGTATTTCATTTGAGTGTTTCTTGTAAATGATAAAATGCTGTGTTAAATAATTTAAACAAATTTTTACCTCTGCCAGGTTTATCACAATTTTACAATATGCTTATATATTTGTTAATTTCCAAGAAGGGGATGAAATTTGTGGTAGTTTAAAAAGCTGCTTTGAGCACAGATGCTCAGGGCAGGACATTTTACTGAACCAGAGGATCACTATATAATACAATTGGGTAAAAGCTGCTCTGGTGAATTCTGTACTGAGCTATAACATAGGAAGACCATTGTGTGTCTGCAGAGAAAATAAAAATATGAACTACATGAAGTGTTAGCTTACAAAATAGAAAAAAAATCAAGGACTCCATCTAGAGAGGTGTACAGTAAAGAATTAATCAATTGACAATGCCCAGAATGGTTAAGCATGCCAATCAATAGAGATGAACGAAAACCAATTAAATTCGCTGTATACTTGGATGATAAGCAAAGCAAGGTCTTTAGCTGCAATGGAAATCCATTGCTTTCCTCAAAAGAAATGTGTTTTAAAGCCAAATCCTCATGCAAATGAATGCATGCTCAGAACTGAAGTGCTATGCCAAAAATAATTTATACTGGGTACTTTACTGTGTAAATAAAATATAAAATCCTTCCTACAGCCAAGAGTTTCATTAGCAAATGAAAAATCTAGCCTCAGCAGGGATACAAGAGCTCACCCTTGAAGAACTTAGCCAACACTTCTGCTGAGCTTATTCGGTGCTGTGTCCACTGCAAGTTTGTGAAGATAAGAGAAGGGACTCTACCCCTGACTGCCTTAGCCAAGGACTTCCATAGCTTCCCTGGAGCACAAGACCTGGCAGAACATGGTCTTCAAACCCAGGGGCAAAGCCAGCACTTAAGCATACCAGTACTGATTACCTAGACCAGCAGTAAAGTTGCTTGAACCAGTTTTTGCTGACCACTTTTTTTAGTATGCAAACCAATGCCAAAGGGCACATGCTGGAAACCAGGGGGTTGGAGACTCAAGTCTTGCCAACTGCAATGCTGGTTTACCATACTAGGGAAAGTTTTGATGGAAGAAGATGAAGATAAATGGATGGTAAAAATGTTCTGTAGCTTTCTAGCCTTCTGAATCCTTCAGTGATCCCAGGTAATCAAGAGATCAATAGCCTCTGAAATATTTCACAGAGGACAGTATAAAACTGTACTGTAGACAAAGGAGCTTCAAAGTAAAAGACTAATACATCCTCTTATATCATATATCTGTATAAGGAAAGACAATGTATTTCAATATGTCTAGAAAAATGTAAATCAAAATATTAATGATACTACACTTTCTTGTATGACAATTATACTTCGATCAAGTGGTGAGTTAGGAAAGAATATAGGTAATTTTGAGTTTTTTTGCTTGTCTATGTTTTCGAAATTTTTCTATGTTTCCAAATCAAAAAATATAAATCAAAGTTTTAACAATACTACGCTTTCTTAGGTGCCAATTATATTTCAATAAAGTGGTAAGTTAGGAAAGATTATAAAGATTATAGGTAATTTTAATTTGTTTTGCTTGTCTACGCTTTCCAAATTTTCTTGACTGGACATGTATCACTTCAGAACCAAAAGTATCTAAAAAATTACTTTCAAAAACACTTTTCAAGAGGTCTGTCTACATAGCCCAGGTTGGCCTGGAACTCATGATCATCCTGCTCGAGCCTTCTGAGCACTCAGTCTTAAACTTATTCAATACTGATCTGATGCTTGAATGGCTCTTTGCACTTTATCAAGTTTTTCTATGTATGTAATCCAAAAAGAGCTCAGAAAAATGTAACTGTCATTTCAGACAGGAGGAAACAGGTTCTGAGATGTTACAAAATTTACTTCAAAGAGCTGATAACTCGCAGAACCAAGATAAGAATCCAGATCCCCTATTCAAATTCCATGAGTTTTGTTTTCTTTTTCTCAATACGTGCTATTTTTGTGGTCTAGTATGCATGCTGCTTGCATAAACTCCATGGGCATGTATCTTGCATAGACCAGAAGCAGCTGTTACTAATATTTAAGCAAAAAAATATATAGAGAGATAGATAGATCTTTTATTTTTCTTTTCCAAACTCAGCATTGGTTTAGAGGAGAAATGTGAAAAAGCAAGGTCTGGAGACTAAAAAGGCACAGGCAGGGGCTGGGGCCATAGGTCAAGTGGTAGAGAGTTCACCAATTGTGAGTGAGGCCCTGGGTTCAATCCCCAGTGTCACAGAAAAAATGCAGGGTATGGGGGAGGGCAGGAAAACTTTCTTTGTTCTACATCCTCTGTTCTTGGCTTCATTTCAACTCCATTCAGAAAGGAAAAAGGAATATTTTGCAAAAATGGACCCAAAACATTTAGAGAAAGTTGGATGTCACCAAACAGTTAAATAAGGCTAAAGATGGTTCTGTTAGTGGAGAAGGATGATCCAGGGGAAGATTAAGGAATTTGGAGATTAAGAAATAGAAAGGATAAACTGGCCCATACCTGTAATACCAGTAATCAGAGGCTGAGGCAGGAGGATTGTGAGTTCAAGGCTAGCATGTACTACATAGGGAAACTCTGTCTTAAAAAAAAAAAAAGAACTTAGGAAGGTCACAAAATAAGAGGAGTTTGAATCGCAAGTAAGAATCATGGCTAAGCATCCCAGGACAGACACAAAAGTGGGTGACAAATGATGCATTTGTACCTTCATTCCAGCTGCAGCTGCAGGGCCACTGGGGTCCACAGCCTGGATGTGGCATGGCTTACTTCCTCGTACCACAAACCCCCAGCCAACGGCATCACCAACAATCTAGAGAGGAAAACCACGGTTAGCAATCAGCAGACAGTCCCTGGCAATTTGCCTATTCCCCCCAAGAGAGGGAAAACCCGGTGAAGGATTAAATAAGTGCCATGACATATCTTTTCCCCATTTCATCTCTACCCTGTCAGAGGAATGGAACACTTTGCTTCTATCACAAACGCAGGCATAATCACTGCGTAAAATGTGGTGAGACAGGTAACCTCCTTTGGCAGGAAGTAGCTGCTTGGAAGGGCACTACTCAGTAAATAACTGGCAAAGGGCCTCTTCCTAAGGCTAGTACAGAATCTCATGTCACACTCCAACAGAGATTTAGAAGGTCTTAAAAACATGGCTGAAATTTCTCTCCAGATATAATTGCTACCCCAAATTTGGTCTTTACCCCTAGATCCAAATGATAAGCTTTTTGTTAGAATTATTATTGGAAATGTATTGAATCTAAACATAAGTTGGAGAGCAGTGATATTCTTAAAACATCCACTATGAGTATAGTGTATCTTTCCTCTCACATCTTAATATTAAAGATGTGAAATCAATAAAGATTTTACATATTTCCTGTAAAGGCCTTACATATTACTTCTATATACTAGATAATTTTATACTATTTTAGGCAAGCGTGCATAAGCCATTCTATCAGCATTTTTATTCTTTCTTAAACTACAGTCTTTTAAATTTTATCTTTTTATTCATTGTTGATATAAGGAAAAGATATTCTTCTATTTATTTTTATTTCTAACAAATATATAAACCCTCTTATTAATTCCAATAGCTTATCATTGCAAGTAGAAAATCAAAAGAACACATAATTAGATTATCTGCAAGTAATATCAGTTTTATTTCTCTGATTCTAAACCTTACCCAATTAATTTCTTTCTCTTTATTGGGCTGTTAAAAAATTGAAGTTGTAACAGGACTCTGTCTTATTCCTCAAATTTTACCTTATACTGATGAATTCCCTTCTATTTCTGATTACATAGAATTTTTATTGCAAAAGAATACATAATTTTATCAAAAAATTTTTCTGCATTTGCTGAATGCTCATATAAATTTTTTTCTTTAATTTATTAATGTGGTGGGTCACAATGATTGATTTTAAAGTGACATTCTGTTTCTCTAGCTAGATCATTGAAGTCTAGAATCACAATTTAAATTATTAATGGTGGAAAATATAAATCATTTTAATCTTGTTGAAACCCCATTTTCCCTGTCAAGAAAATAAGGTGAAAAAAGTACATAAAGTTCACAATTTACAAGTAAACTCTGACCCAAAAATTGTTTGAAACCTGCGTGTGCCTTTTCCTACAGAATCGTTATTAGGATTGGCAGTTACATTCCCTATACAGCTCCCAGACACGCCCTTAACATGTACACCAACTGAAACACAGATGAACAGGATCACGATCAGTCGTTCGCAATGCTGGCATTTAAAAGAAAAGCCCAAAACAAATACTTTCATCATACCACCAACTTCCTCTTAAAAGCTGGAGACCGAGGAGAAGAATGCGAATGCAATTTTTGTGAGATTCTCAAGACTTTTAGGCACTTCAGTGATTTAGGGTTTGCGGCAATAAATATTTTATACCTAATTTCGCTTCCAAATGTGCAGTTTGCCTTTCCCCTGATATAGACATCTTATCACTGCCTTTCTTATGTTAACTCCTCAGTGCTCGGCACTGGAAGCAGTCCTCGGCGAATGTGTGCATGTGGACTGAGTGTGCAAAGACTGCTTTCCCCTGAGGTAACAGACAAAAGGTAGGAAGTAGCAGGAAAGAGGAGACTGGCTTTAAAGACGATGGTTGTGTCAGTGTGTGGAGACTGAGAGAGAAAGGCACAGGCGCAAAGCAAGAGGGAGGTGCTGTTTGAAGATCAATGGGGCCGGTGAAAGCAGAAGGAAGGGTCCAGGACTTCCAAGGCACATGTGTCAGGAGCTAGTCACAGCTCTGAGAAGCTCCCAAGTCACATGCCCTTACAACTCAATGCATGCTGACATTGTCAAGCGTACCATTCCTGGGATGAAGCCTACTTGGTCGTGGTGAATAATCTTTTTGATGTGTTGTTGAATTCGGTTTGCCATTATTTTGTTGAGGATTTTTGCATCAGTGTTCATTAAGCGTATCAGTCCTCATGGAGGAAAAACTTATTCCATAGTTTCCATTCTCTACCTTAAAACTCTAAATCTTAAATTATTTTTAGAATTAACTATAATACAGGCGAAATTATTGGCACTATTTGTACTGCTATTTGCCTTAAAAATCTGTAATTACCTTAGAATAAGTATATAGTAGAAGCTTTTTTTTTAAAGTGACACATCAAAAAAAATTTAAATGCTATATGAATAAACAAATCATGCCATGTCCTAATGCATTTTATTCCCTTAGGGTCAAGAAAACTTATACAAAAGGAAAATTAGGAAAAAGTTTTCAGTTCAGTCCATAAGGTAGCATATACTGATAATGTGCAGAAAAAGGAATAGAGGAACCAAAAGCTTACCGTGAATGTCTTCCTTGCATATGGAGCCCCAGGAGTCAGGAGTTCCTCAGAAGTGACAGGTCTCTTTAGAACTGAGAGACAGACACATGTCAGGGAATAAGCACTTTCAGGTTCTATCTGCATTCGTTCAGCAAATATTTACTAAATGGCCCTTACGTGACTGCCAAAGAGTTAAGGTGGCAAAGACCCCTGCACCACTGTTTATACTGTAGCTGAGTAGACAGGAAATATCAGTAAATAAACAACCCTGAACCTATCTTAGAGTGCTATGAGGGGTGGGGGAGAAACGAAAAACAACAGTGAAGGGAAGGGACACAAGAGTGTCAGAAAAGGTTGACATTTTTCTATGAAGGAAAAGGCCATGTTTTCTAATTCTCTTTTCTTTCCTCTAAATCTTTACATGTATTAAAGAATATCAAAGGTATTAAAAATACCCTTAATTCTGGCAGTCTGACAGCCCTGTTTCAGGTGCTAAGCCCATTTAACCCTTAACCCAGCACACAGCACACATCCCATACACTAGCTTCACTCTTCCCTTTTTGACACCCGGGAACACAGGACCATGTGGACCCTACCTTATGCCTGAGGGATAAGAATTCTACAAACTTCCCTGAGTACTCCCCATGTGCTTGGCCCTACACGAGGTGCTGTAAATCCATCATTCACTTTATCACCACAAGGACTCATGAGTTAGATTCACCATTATTCTCATATGTGCGAAAACAAGCTTGGAAAAGTTAAATTGCCCATGTCAAAGGTCCCAGATCTAATGAATGGGTAGCAGAATTAGGATCAAATTTGGGTGTTGGATACCCGTGCCCACAATCACAGCCACTGTGTCACACTGTGTGATATGCTGACTCTGAAGCTCTGGAAGACAATGGTGTGAAGTGTATCCCCAAGGTATCTATTCTCATTGTCTCACTAATGTGGCCACCAAGATGGAAGAGCCAGCTGCGTAAAAACTCACTGGAAATAATTTTTCCCATCCAAACTGTGTTCATCTAGAACTGGAAAGGGGATTGTCTCAGCCTCCCAGAGAAGCCAGTGAGGATAGGGACCATTCTGACGGTTATATGGACATCATAGACTTAAGTGCTAAAGAGAGACAGAAGGTGCCAGGGCCAAGCCCAGCCTAGAAGAACACCAGCCTCCAATTCCCTTTGCTCGTGGCATTCAGAGTTCACACTCCATTCCTGACAAATGCGTAGCAGTGTGGGGGCCAACATGATCCCCAGGCAGCTGGTCTGGCCTGCTGGGTAAGCTCCAGACCTACAAGCACCCTCTCCATTACCACCATGAAATGCTTCTTGTGGAGGTGACAGGTGGCTGGGATTATTACTTTTGTTCTCAGAAAGCTTATAAAAAGGCAAATGAAATTATGCTTACTAACCTAGAGGAAGTAGGTCAAATACCATTATGGGAACAGAATCTCTCAATAGATGGATAGGAGGTTTAAAAAAAAAGTGGTGAACATTTGAGGAATTGGGTCTTTCTTATTCCCTCAGACAACTCCTTCTCCATGTCCTTAAGTCCTCGGGGGGCTATGAATCTGGATACAGGAATCATACTGCAGGATTTTTTGGCAGCATTAGCGACAATTTATTTAAATGTACTTTTCCTCTTAATTATGTTGAAAAACCTTGAAGCCCAAAGAATTAGCCTTCAGTTTTCTTTCTCATAGGCCTAGAAACTTACTCATCTCCATGATATGATGACACTATGATAATAGCTATAGTTTTTTGGGAGGGGGGCAAAACTAAAAATTACATCCTGGTGTATATGAATAGTTAACTTTAGAATGCTTTACTGTGAAGTCTTGGCTGTCTCTTTGGCGAACCCCCCCCCAACCCATACACACACAGATGAGCTTACTGGGTGTTAGGAACCCTCTAAAGGGCGAGGGAGAAGATTGCCAGGAATACGGTAAGAAGTAGGATTCACAACTCAGTCCTGACAGCTCTGGTCCTTAGAGACCCAAGAAAGGTAGCTTTCTCTTCTGCCTTCCCAAAGTTAAGGAGAAACAGGAAACAGGATAACCTGCAACATGGATGTGTTATGATTTTTTTTTGCAGTGCTGGGAATGGAAGCCAGGGTATTGAACAGGCTACATAAGTACTCTGTCCCTGAGCTATACCCCAGCAGCTGTGTTGCTAATGTAAATAATGTACCTCTTGTTCATATTCTATCATTTACAAATAAAAAAATATGCAAAAAATGGGGAGAGCACAGCTGACCCTTTTTCCGAAACTGAGGTCATTTGCTTTTAACTCAGAGGAGGACTGTCAGGTTTCTATCTAGGTTTTGAACATCCATTTCTAAGCATTCCATTCTCCTTTCTCATTCTCCCATATCAGCACATCCATTAACTGAAAGACCCAACAGTACGTGGGCACTCGGTGACTTCAGCCTAGATCACTGTAGGAGTATGCTTCTTCATTCACTTGCAGGTTACAACTTTATTCCTGCCACTACCCCTCAGAAGGCAAGAAAAAAATTTATGTCAGGAAAAATAGCCACCTTCCTAGATAATAGCATCAGATGACATTTTTCTCTTTGAGTCCTTCAAACAACATCTATTTGTTCTTATTCTCACTAAGGTAATGTTTTGGTTTTTCCTCCAAGGAGATCTTCTCTTGGCTGAGCTAAGAGGACCTCTCATCTCTGTATCTCCAACATCTGAAGAGGAGGAAAAACCATGAACAAAAGGAATAAAGTTCCGTGAAGGTGATACACTGGGCTAAGGGAACAAAGTGTACTAAGCAATAGAGGTGAGAATGTTCTTGTGTGATGATTATAAAGCCGGATCACACAACTTCATCCTGGGAAGAAGAATAGAGAGGATGCAAGGTGGGTAAGGGATAGTAAGAAGGGGCTATATCAGTTACCAGTTCCTGAGGAGGGAGGTGCTGAAACACTTATTGGGTCAAGGAAGAATTGTTTTTTACTACAAGTTCATCGACAGTCTTTGAACCTATATTTTTTTCCTGGAATATAAGGACTGTAGAGGCTGATGAGTAGATTTTTAAACTGTGAGACCCCAAGAAATTCCAGAGATAGGTGGGTTTGTGTTCCTCCATTCTTCTTTGTTAGAAGTGCTAGGTTCTGTCACATCTTTGCATTTATGACAATCTGGGAAAGCACCAGTCCTCCTGCTATAGTGAACACTGCTGCACTCTGCTCAAACTCCTTTGAGGGCTGAGGGACTTCTAGATGCTAGGAGACTAATGGCAGCCAAAGTCCTCAGCTGACTTTGGGAATCATTTCTCTGAAGAGCACTGCCATGACTCAAGTCATGCCTTCCTCTCAGGAAAACCCAGCACTGAATAATTTGTCAAGATGCTGATACAAAGGCCCAACTCTGTCAACACAACTCCAGGGCACTGTTCAGGACCGTGCCAGCATCAGAGCACTTTTTGGAGTCAACCACAGACTGCACTGAGTTCTTCCTCTGCCCAATTCTACCTCCCTCCCTTCTATTCAACAGGTGTTAACTCAAGCGCACACTACTTTCTAGTCTCCCTCCATTTCCCAAAGCTCTTTCCCAGGGAAGCCAGTCTGCACATCTGCCTGAGTCCCTGCATTCAGGAGCATGGCCGCCCTTCCTGTACTCACCAGACTTGGGGTTGCAGAGCACAGGGGGGCTGCTGCTGAGGGTCGGGCTGCTGCTGAAGTAGCCACTGCTGCCACAGCTGCTCATACTGCTTCTCCTTACAGCAGACACAATCTTGATCTCCTTGCTGGGGCTGACTGCAGAATGGGAAACACACACGGTCACTGAGCAGGGTGGTCTGGGTTCCCTAGAGCACCTGGACCTTCAGCTGCAAGGCACAGCCAAGCAAGTCACTTTTGCCGGGAAAAAGAAAAGCAAGAACTTGAGGTGCAGCTCTGTCATTTACTCACAGCACAACCTGGACCATTTCCTTCAGTTCTCTGAGCCTCAATTTCCCTAACTATAAAGTGAGAATAAGATTATTTTACAGGATTGGTGCAAGGAAAGGATTATATAATGTATGTCAATGTGAGATATCTCAAGAAGTACCAAACCCAAGTATTCCCTCCCAGGATGTGGATTTGGTACTGGCTGTACATGCAATGAATTAGCAGTGACAATAAATGCCATCTGATTTAATATCAAGCCATCAATCACTTGAAACCATGGAAGAAGAAGTTTAATATACAGAGTACGTATTCAGATTCTTAAAGTGTTATGTAAAGCAATGTCTTCAGTTTTCTGATTTTGGTTCTTCCTGGCACAGAGTAAGATAGTTCTCAACACAGGGAAGGTCTATAAGTGAATGCAAGAAGCTATGGAGAGTGTTCTGCCCACTGCCTGGCATACAGGAAGCAAAATCTTAATGCTGGCTTTATGGTGTAACACTTAACTGTATCCTCTTGCTCCTCAACATTGATCAGGTGAACTGGGTCCAGTCAAAAAACAGGTAAACCTTTGTACTGGAGGGAAAGGCAAGAGCTACGCTGCACTTGCAGAATTCCATAACCTTACAGAGATACAACTGTGTGTCCTCTAGGCCTGGACAGGCTGACCTTGGAGCACAGGCTTGGATGGTTGACTTTTGGCTAATTTTTATTTTCTCATAGTAGTTCTTGCTTCATTCTCTCCTCCAGCCTGATTGTGTCTGAGGAAATTGGGATATATGGGGCTGAGGATGGAGCAGTACAAAGTAGGCATTAGAAAAAAAGATAGAACTGGAGATATCCAGTTCTTCTGTCTCTTTGAAACTTGGGTAAGCTTCAACTGCTCTGTGCATTTTTCTTCATCTATAAAATGAGAATATGGAAAATCCTTTATCCTAAGATCATGGTAAGAATTAAGTGAAAAAATTCATGTAGCCAAGCTTGTCTTAGTGCCTAGGCACAGAAATGTCTCAATACATAGAGTTCTAATTATCGACTCCTATTAATAATCAAGATGTGACACTTCCATTTTGTGCTAGGTTAAACCTGGTACTTCTAAACCTTAAGCCAACAAGTTCCTTGAGTCAGTGTCAAGTTTTCAGGAGTTGAAAACATCCCTTTAAGCATCTCACCTTCTTGGTTTTATTTATTTTTTTCTTTCTAATTTTTTTTTTTTTTTGGTATTTTGGCATTTTGAGATAGGGTCTTGCTATGTAGCCCAAACTGACCACAAATCCACAATCCAGCACTCTGGCGGCTGAGGCAGGAGGATCATGGGTTCAAGGCCAGCCTGGGTTACATAGAGAGTTCCAGGCCAACTGAGGCTACATAGCAAGATTCTGCCTCATAAAACAAAACAAAAAAGAAAGCATGAGTTCTTCTGTAATTCAAGTACATAGTTTCATAAAACAGACTTCATGGCATTTAAGTTAACTGCTCCCGAACAACTTGTTTTTTGTGTTTTTGCATACTTCTTGGTGATAAGTAAATAAAAATTTAACGGAGAAGAGAATTTCCCAAAGGAGAATTATTACTGCTTCTTAAAAGACACAGACATATGTGCACATAAACAATGGAACTTGCATACCTGACATAAAGCTAGTAGATTTCCGATTGTCATGGCTCTGCTTCCTCAGGCAGAACGGACTGTCATGAGTCTCCTGGGAGGTGGGGGACTTTTCATTGAGCAGCTCCATTAGTCTTCGCCTCCGACGGAAGTTCATTCTGAACTGGTAGAGAAGATTGCTGTCCACAAATGGGTGCTTGTTGGACACTGGGGGGAAGAAACAACAACTGAGCAATGCCTGGTGCCCTGGCCACTGAGCTCTGCTGCCAGAAGACCCCAGCCAACAGGCACAAAAGTCTCAAGAAAGAGTTGTTTTATAGATGCCACATAGGCATGTTATCGATCTACATGAGGTCCCAGATTCTTTCCACGTGTCATACACTTTAAAAATTTGCTAACCAATGCCTCTGGGAAACTTTCCCTGACTTCACACCCAGCCTGAGTTATACTCTTCATAATGTCTTCTGGTCTGTGTCCCTTCCTTCATAGGACTTACTTTACTACATCCTTTTTTGTTCACTTTCTCCTTGTTTTCCCCCTAAACACTAGCTCTTTGGGGGCAGTGATCCCAGCTTCATTTAATCATTGAGGTGTCTCCAACACCTCAATTAATTTTTTAACCATTGTTTGTATGGTGTTGGGGACTGAACCCAGGGCCTTGCACATGCCAAGCAGGTTCTCTACCACTGAGCTATAGCCTCACTATATATTTTTAAAGTTTTTATGTTGAAATAATTATAGACTCTCAGAGTGTTGCAAAAAAAAATACAGAGAACACATATCATATGGTTCCATTTATGTGAAATGTCCAGAACAAGGAATACTCTATGGACAGAAGTAAATTGGTTGCTACCTGGAGTTAAAGGGGTTTACGGGGATAAGCGGGTGTTAGCTAAAGTGTTGAATCTTTTTCTGAAGTGATGGAAACATTCTAAATTTTCATGATGATTGCACTTTGGGAATATGCTAAAAACCACTGAATTGTACATTTTAAATGAGTGAATTGTATGGTACATGAACTATAGGTCAATAAAGCTATTTTTAAAAATCAATAGCAACAAATGGCATGGGGACTTCCTGTGTCCCCTTCACCCACATTCCTGAAGTGGTCACAGCTTACATAAATAACTAGAGTACAATATCAAACTTGGATGTGGACATTGGCACAATCTAAACATCTTATTCAGATTTGCCAGTTTTTATGGGCATTCACTTGTGTGTTCACACATATGTGTGTGTGCCTGTTTCTGTATAAATCCATGCTACTTCATCACATGTATGGATTTATATAACCACCATGATAACCAAGACACACAGCTATTCCCTCATGATTAAGGAGCTCCCTCTCTTGTCCCACGATGGCCTCCCCTGCCAAGTCCCGCATGCCTGGCAACCCTAACGTTCTCCAGCTCTACCACGCAATCATGCTGAGAATATTATATAAATGAATCACACAGTATTTTTTTAAGCTTGATATTTAATGAATGAACAAATGGTCATTCAATTAAAAAAAAAGACCACTTTGTCCCAGAGGAAAACCTAAATTTCAGTGATATAATCATGTCAGTGTCAACTCAAAATTAATAACAACAAAAGTTAACCCTCAAAGTCTAGGCACCAGTGGCTCACACTCATAATCCTAGCTACTTGGGAGGCTGAGATCAGGAGGATCAAGGTTTCAAGACAGCCCTGGCAAGTAGTCCAGGAGATCCCATCTCAACCAATAGCTGGATGTGGTGGCATGTGCCTGGCATCCCACACTATGCAGTAGGCTGAGATCAGGAGGATAGTGGTTCCAGGCCAGCCTTGGCAAAAGAAAGCAAGACCCTATACCCCAAATAATCAGAGCCAAAAGGGCTGGAGGTGTGACTCAAGTGATAAAGTACCTATCTAGCAAGCATGGAGCCCTGAATTCAAACACCATACTGACAAAATAAAAGGTTAACCTTCATATAGCATGCTCCATGAATCCAGCACTATTTTAAATGTTTTATATATATATTATATATATTAGTACCTTTAATTATTACTATAGCCCAGGATACAGATACTGTTATTTTCTTCCCAAGTTTTGTTTATTTGTTGTTTGCTGTAGTGCTGGGCATTGAATCCATGGTCTTGTACAGGTTAGGCCAGACCTCTACTACTGAGCTCCATCCCTAGCTCTCTCTTCCAAGATTGTTTTTGTTTTTTTGAATGTCTTACTCTGTGGCTCATGCTGACTTTGAACTCACTATGCAGCCCAAGCTGGCCCCAAGCTCGTGATCCTGTGCCTTGGGCTCCAGAATGCTGAGATTATGGACATGAGCCACCACACCCAGCCCCCTCTTATCAGATTTATGAGGAAACTCAAGCCCCAAAACATTACTATGTTACCCACAGAAGACACAGCAAATGGCAAAGGCAGAAATAGAATTATAACATCTGACTCCAGAGTCCAGTTTCCATACTGCTGCTCTCTACAAGAGCGTTTCTATGAGAAACAGTTCCTGTGGAAGTTCAGGTTCTCATAAAGAACTGAACAATTTCCTATACAACTGCTAATGTATGGTTATTAGACTGAATTCACACACAATTCTATACTACCATTTATATCTTAGAGGTCTGATGAGATCTATTTGCAGCTTTAATTTTATGCTTTGTTTGAGTTAATGACTGTTGGAGGATCAGTCAGTTCATGGAGGTTATGAGGCATGGAGCTCCAAAAACCACATTTGTGGGCCATTTCTGCCTCTAGAAAGTAACCAGGAGCCCTGCAAACTGGCTAGCATTATATTGAAGTCTCAAATAATTCCTTTTAAAAAAAGCAGTAGACTTTGCAAAGAAGAAAAAGGAGGAGGAGGAGGAGAAATATTCAACTAGCATGTGAGAAGAGGTGGCATAACTTCATTGGTCAATATGAAAATGCAATGAAATACCCTTTCGCACCCACAAGAATTGTCAAAGTAAGTGACAGCATGGAATGTTGGTGAAGATATGGAGCAACTGGAACTCTCTCTCTCTCTTCCCCCCCCCCCCCCCCCCCCCCCCCCCCCCGTTTATTGTTGTGCTGGGTGGGGATACATTGTGGCATTTACAAAGGTTCTTAAAATGTATCAAATATGTCATACTTGAATTCACCTCCTCCACCTCTCTCCTTTATCCCACCTCCCCAGATTCCTGGAACAGTTTCAACAGGTATCACTTTTGCATTTACATACACGTGTACACCGTAGTCATCTTCCTACCCCCTTTCCCCGCCACCTCTCCCCTCCCACTGGTGCCAACCCTCCCCACTCCCACCATCCCCCAGGTAGGACCTGTTCCACCTTCCTGTTCCACAATTTTGTGGAAAAAGAAAAAAAATATTTTTGCTAGTTTGAGATAAAGGTAGATATACAGGAAGTTTTTTTGTGATATTTCCATACATATATGTATTACAACACCATTTAGCTTATCTCCTCTAATCCTTTTCACTCCTCCCTAGTCCCCTTCCCATGGTGGCCCCAGCCAATTTAAGATTTCTATATTAATTCATGTACAGTGAGCACATCTATCATACTTAAGTTCTTAGTTTTTTTCCCTTGCCCTATCCCTCCCATATGTGATCTCCCCTTAGTGTGACCAACATCCCATAATATTGCTGCATTTGTTTTAGCTCCATATTCCACATATGAGCAAGAACATGTGACTTTCGGCCTTCTGAGACTGACTAACTTCAATTGAGATGATGTTCTCCAGTTCCATCCATTTACCTGAGAATGACAAAATTTCATTCTTCTTTGTGGCTGAGTAAAATTTCACTGTGTATAAATACCCCACTTTCTTGATCCATTCATCATTGATGGGGCATCTTGGCTGTTTCCATAGCTTAGCTATTGTGAATAGTGCTGCAATAAATATGGGTGCGCAGGTGCCTGTGTAGTAACCTAACTCACATTCCTCTAGGAATGGTATTGCTAGATCGTATAGCAGATCTATTTTTAGTTTTTAAGGAGCCCCATACTGTTTTTCACAGTGGTTGTACTAATTTACATTCCCACCAGCAGTGTATGAGGGTGGAACTCTCTCTTTGCTGGTGGGGATATAAATGACAAACCCAGTTTGGAGAATGATTTGAAAGATCTTACAGCCATACAGGTTTTTTTTAACTTGAATAATACAGAAAAGCTCCCATGCTATTAAGAAAATGGGGTTATTTATCTATCCATCTCCTTTATCTATCTATGTTGAGCAAAAAACATGGCTGGTAAATGCCAAAGCTGATGGAGAGATATATCATCCACTTCATATTCATATTCAGTATTTAAATATTGACTCATTCATACTCAGTCATGCTATGAATATCTAGATGTCAATCATGCAAAGTATTGTCACTACTCTAGGAGATAGGAATAGAAAAGAAATTATCTAATAGATTTTTTCTTCAATAGGCTTATAGTCTAGCAAAAAAAAAAGAAACATGTTCTCATAGCTACAGTGCAACACAGAAATTTTAAGTATCTTAAGGGCTTAATAAGGAAAATAAAGAAGAAAAACCCAAATCAAACAAATCTGAAGTAAAAAATTCAACATAATTTTATGGCAGTACTGGGGTTTGAACTTAGGGTCTCATGCTTGCTAGGCAAGTGCTCTACTACTTGAGCCAGGGCCCACTTCAACATAATTTTAAAACAAAGTCTCTTAAAGGGTCCCTTTGGGTGGGATGGCTCTGCCTTCTTTGCCTTCTTTCTATGACTGATGAAGAAAAACAATTCTTTCAGTCAGTGGCTTTGTAGCAAAAGCACTATTAGCACCCAGATGCCTGAAACCAAGTCCAATGTTGTCTCTATGACTCTAAGACATGTGTAAGGTGGTTGGATGTTGAGTTCTACATCAATTTACATAATGGGAGAACCGTCATCACAGCCAATCAGTGTTTAATAATAAAAGCATAGTGTTTTCTAATTGCTATTGCCCATTCTGCTCAAGTTTAATCACAATAATGACAATAGCAGTTCACTTACTATAAGCAATTTCATGAAGTACTTTCTAAGTACTGTATTATGTTTGTATGTACAATATCATCCTCACAATCACTGTAATTCATTTGCTATTTTTGTTTTGCAGTGCTGGAAAGCAAACTCAGGGCCTTATGCACGCTAGGCAACTGCTCTACCACAGAGCCAGATCCCAAGCCTTACCATCACTCTGTAAGGTAAATATTGCTACTATTTCACAGAGGAAGAATTGAAATAGGTTAGTAACTTGCCCAAGGCCACACAGCTCCAGTTTCTGAGTCCAAAACCACATGGGCTACATGCTTTCAATGTTGTACAAATCACAGGCCACAAACAACTAGAAAGGACTCTAAACTTACGATAAAATGTCCTCTTCTCCAATGCTCACTACTCAAGTTCATCACAGAGTATACTTTTTCTCTGTTAACCACATACCTAGTGATTAAGATATCTTTTTGTGATACTTACCTAAGGTAGCATAATAGGAAATTTGGGGGTGGGGGGTGCTGGTTGGGTAGCTAGCACATTTCTTTCTCCAACCTCAGTCACTCTGCTTAAGAGCCCAGACTGTGTCATACTCATCCTCTTATCCTCATATCCCCAACTACTGTATGTTTGGTCAGAGAAAGTACTCAGTAAATGACTGAAAGTGAATCATCCATGGTGGGTAGCCAGAGGAATAAACAGCATGTCTACAGCACAGCTAATTTTGAACCATTTAGTTGTTAATCTGTGCAGCAGTTGTACCCAAACCAATCTGTGAGCTTGTCATAAGGTTTTGCAGGTAGGACATTAAGAGCAATGCATTTAGTCTGAAGGCTGTCCTTTATTCTCATATTATACCATGATACCTTTTTGTTGTTCAATCATCCAACCATTTACTCAACTAATATGAATTGAGTTAGGCTGTCTACACACCAGTTGCTTTTCTTGTCCAGTGTCTCACCAAATGATGGAAAAAATAAAAATAAAAAAATACTATTGGGAACATCCTTTTCTGGATTATGAGATTCAAAATTTTATAAACCATGTGGAAAATAATCTAATACAGTTCACTACAAATCATACTAGCCCTTTTATCCCTAACACTAACTCTTTCATAGCCTCCTTTGGTATTTCACAAACAACACTGCATCCTTCCTAGGTCAATACCAACAAAAGCAACCTAAGGTTATAACTGTACTGATCACCCACACTTGTTAGTGGATAATTCTTCTGGTTACATTAATCTTGGAGATTAAATGTGAATAACAGAATGGAAATTGAAAGAGAAGAATAATTTACTAGCACCTTTAAATCCAGTGTCAATGAACAGGCATGTCTGTAATTCTAGCACTTGGGAGGCAGAGGCAGGAGGATCAAGAGTTTCAGGCCAGCCTGAGCTATCTAGCAGGACCCTGCATCAAAAAACAAACAAATAAAATCCAGTGCCCAATTCTTAAATACTTTGTTTTTCAAAAGTATTTTATCAGAGCCTCAGGATGTGGGGTCTTTATGGAAACAGAAAACCACTGCTACCATTTAACTTAATGATTCATATGGGTGATTCACCATCTTTAAATACAGATAAACTATTCACATTGACCAAATGAATAATGTTAACCTTAAAGACAAACACACCTGGTGGAGTGTCTCAAGTGGTAAAGCACCTACCTAGCAAGTATGAGCTCCTGAACTCAAACCCCCATACTGCCACCCAAACAAAACCAAACACACTTAATTCAGTGGCAGTTCTGCATTTTCTTAGTAAACAATACATTCTTGAATTCACAAGATGCTTTCCTATGTGATCTAATGGGATATCTACAATTATTAGCTCCCTTGTGCATAGTTGGATTTTTACATAAAATTACTGCATCATTATACCCAATAATGCTATAATAAAATGTTGGAGATAAGTTATTTATTTCTGGAGATCTTTTCTGAGTTTATTGAATTCAAGAATCCTCAAGCTGACTTTGGCAAGTGTATCTGAAATTACAACATACAAACACATAGCTCTGTATATATATATATATATATATATTAACACCTATTGTTTCTCTTGGTACTTTGAACTGCATAAAATACTGACTCTAGTATAAATCCAGCAAATATGTCTGAATACAAGAAATTCCACCATAGATAAAACTGCTGGGGAAATAGCTGAGTGGTAAGTCCTTGCCTACCACACTCCGGGTTCTGAGTACATCTCCAGCACTGCAAGAAAAGTGTGGTGATTTTTTTCTTTTTTTTGAGTCAGGGTCTCACTATGTAGTCCATGCTGGCCTCAATATCCTTCTGCTTCAGCCTCCCAAGTGGCTGAGACTATAGATATGTGCCATCAGATGCAGCTAAAAAGATCAAATATTGAAGTGACAATTTGTCTGCCAATCTAGTCTTTGTCTCCTCCAGTTTTAATTACCAACCCAGCCTCCAATTCTGCTTCCTCAATTCTATACCACTATAGGCAAAAGGGTAAACATACCATTAAATACAGAGGGGCTAAATTTAAATAGCCTTTATTTATTACATAATGACAAATGGATTGTGAAAACGCAATAAATTGACTTTTATTATTTTACAGCCACTGTTGTTTGTACCGTTATTGCTATTTGCTGAGTATATCTGCCATTTGGCTCATGAGGTTTCAATTTTCTACGACATTACATTTAATGTCCCACTTCAGTTTCCAAAGACTGACTTACATTTTAATGCCTCAGAAGCAGCTACCCTCCCTCTGTGAAAGGAAGGTCACCACGTGTTCACCCAGGCAGCTGTGTGGCTACCACATGTGCAGTCCTGTTCTGATCTCAGAATAGAGAAGTGACAGGTGCACACTCACCTGCATTGTTGTCAGGACAGTATCCTGCCTTTATGAGTATTCTTTTTCTGTCTTTCTCACTGAAAGTTTAATGACATAAACATTACGTTGTTTATGTTTGTTTTGTGTGTGAGCATAACCCTAGATGTCATGTATACAACTGTAGTTTCAAAAGCTGACAGGATAGACGTGGAGAGCACCTAGGCTGCACGGCAACTTCCAGGCCAGCCTGAGCTACATACAGAGAGTATCTCAAAAAAGCCAAACATACAGCAACAATACCAACAACACAAAACTGAAGGAGTGCAGGTAGTCAGCCATATTATACCGTCAATAAGTCACATGTGATACTCACTCATTTATTCCCCATACCCAACCCCTAAGTGTCACACCTGGCTCCTGCTCTCTAAGCATTATTGTTGGTAGATGGCACCTTTACCTGCTCATCAGAAAGCTTCATACACTACTTCATACAAAAACAAAACAATCAAGCTGAGACTGTACTGAAAACTCGTGCCATATAAATACTAAAAAATAACACCTTGCAACGAAGAGCACAGGTTCTCGTTAGATATTCTGGGTTTCCTTCCCAGTTCTGCCACATTCATTCGCTGAGTGAGTGATTTGAGCAAGTTATTAAAATTTTCCCACCTCAAAGGCTTGTTTCAAAGTTTCTATATGGAGTAGAACTATAAGAGATTTATGTAAAAGATTTGACATTGCACCTGATGTGCTTTGTCTTCCTGATCTTAGACTTCCAAAGATTGCCTGACTTTAGTTTTGCTCCTGGAGTTCCTATGCAGAACCCATTTCCTCTGTCTTTTTTGTTCTTCTTTCAAAGAACACTTTGCCTTCTCTCATGAGCAGTGCTGTTACCTTTCATTCATGAAGAACATGAACTCTTACTTAGCCAGATATCCAGATAGTTTAGCGAGAACCCCAATGAAGACACTCAACTCTGAAGCCAAAGGAAAGCAAGAAATGAAGAATGTTAAGACGGAAAATTTTAGAAGTTACTACATTAAGAAAGCCAAAATTTTCTTTTCGAGCCATAAATCACATAAGCAGACTCCCAAGGAATAAAAGCTAAATATAAGTTTGTACCCCAAAGAGAGCAAAGTTAATTCTTCCTACCCTTTAATGTGCTATTCTTTATATTAAATACAAAAGTCATTTTGTTTTTATGTCTTTTTCATGGCTGAGGATTGAACACTGTGCCTTGTGAATTCTACGTTAAAATGCTCTTCCACTGAGCTACATCCTCAGTCCTTTTAAAGTTTTATTTCAAGACAGGATCTTGCTAAATTGTCTAGCCTGGCTGGGAATGTGCAATCTTTCTGCCTCAACCTCCCAAGTAGCTGGGATTTTGAATGTATGCCACCATGTGGACATGACTTACTCTTTGCTAAACACAGAAAAAAAGTAATAAATGATCTGGAAAAAATAGAAAAGGAAAAAATCAAGGAAGAGAAAGATTTATTGGTAGTTCTAAATCTTAAAGTTGTCTAATTCCTCATTTCTAGATTCCAATGCTATATAGGAACTTCCTATTATACCAAATGTTATAATGTATAGCTTGACAAACTTCATTCTTTATTCCTTAGAACTACTTACCACTCTAAACAGGAAAAAAAAATGAGACTATGTTCAAAGCCCAAATTCAATGTCTGCTTATGAACTTATCAACAGCTGTAATTCAAAGCTGACATTTTTTCCCCTTTATTTTTCAGTGTTAGGGATGGAACCCAGGATCTCACACATGCTAGGCTAGCAGGAAGCCACTGAGCTCACCCTTGACCCCCAAACTGACAATGTTTTACTCACCCAATTTATAATTTTGGGGACTCTTTCTCTAAGCCTTCCTTTTTGTTTTGGTGAATTCTCTACAGGTTTAGCATGACATAGTATTAAATGCGATTAAAATAGGAAAAGCAGACACAGCCAGAAAGGTGGAGCCATATAAATATAGAAGATTTATCACTTAGGAAACTTGAGACTCTGGAAGCACCTCTCTATTTGGTTAGAGAAAAACAGATGCCTATTTACCATGTGCCTTAAGTTTTTGGAAAGCATGAGGGATATAGCATTTGGGCTCCCAAAGAAACAGTGACATGGTATAGTCATAGTCTTTTTTTGTGGATAATGTGGTTACCTGCTTTCCCTTATAAATTCTTAGGATGATTTTAGCAGACACAAAGAAGTAAAAGAAACTGATTATATAAAAGTTTACCATCTTGAGCTCTACAAGTTCAGCTGAATATAAAAGACATTTTAGGCTATTTATCTAGTAGGAAGGAAGAAGGTCACATACTTTCATTGATCCTTGAAATGTTTGCTGGAAAGTGACCTAACACAACAGGCATAATGAAATAAGTAAACGAAATCTATCTAGTATTATGATAATAATGGGGAGGGGAGCGGAGAAGCAGGCATCAACTGTTCCCTAGATTGCACAGCATCAAAACTTTTTAAAAGCTAAAAAAAACAGAACACTTTTAAAAAGATAGTCTTGCATTTGGGATCATAAACAATTTAGTAGAGTAAAAGAGGGCTTAAACAGAGACCAGAATAAGGATAATGACGAGTGTAATGAAGAAAGATCAGCAAAGATAGGGCTAAGTTGGGAACCATGGCAACAGTTATAAACCAGTGTCAAAGGCAAAAGGTAATTAATACAGGTCACCTTATAGACAGACGATGATGGAGAGCTGCCATTCTCAGCACCATTATCATCCCACAGCACCAAGCGTGGACAGGAATCATCACTTCACTAAATTCACAAAGGGATTGGGGATACTGGTGAAGGATCACTATGGGTCATGAGTGTTGAGCACTTGGTTCTTTGTTCTCGTTTTCTCATCCTCTACAGACTCCTAAAAGGACCATTGCTTAAGAGTAGTTATAAACCTTAAGGATATACAGGTAGCAGATTTATTCCTCTGACTTTGTGTTTCTAAAAGGCAAATGAGTTCAGCAGATAAGAGTGCTATATAACATCCCTGGCAATAAGAAATAAGCTTTAAGTTGATTCACATGTCCAGGAACGGATTTACACTATTTTGTCTCCCTTCTCCTTCTGGATCACAGTCTCACAGAGTCCAAGCATCTGATGCAATGCAAACATATTGCATGTTTAAAATATTGTCAAGACTGAAAAAAATTAATATCATGCTTTTATCTATATGTTTGGCAGAAAACATGAATTGAGAATGAATTACAATGGATAATTACTTTTTTAAAGAAAATCTGAGCTGTGTTTCAGGCCATGACTACTCACTTTATACCACCCTAATGGGAGACAATAATTGAAGGACCCCTGCTTTTCCAAAGCAGCAAAAGTCCTTGATTCAAGAAGATGAAGCAATTGTTTTAGAGTACCTGCTCCACATAAAGACAGTGCTTGGTACATGGGATAAAAAACTCTCCAAGAGGCAGTAACAACAGTGAGTCACAAGCTAAAATAATTACTTCCTTAGCACTGACAATGTTAAGAAGAGGATGTGAAAGCATGAAATTGATTTTAGGGCATAAAGTCCTATTAACTAATATGACTAAAACAAAGCACTTCCCATATACCCAGCTATAATACACTTATGCTTATTTAATTGATTGAAGGGAGTAGAGGAAATGGGAGAGAGAAGAGGAAAAAGGATTAAAAGTAACTTTAGCCAAGACAATAGAGAAGAAGAAAATCAAAACATGACATTGTGAATGTACAGGTTTCTGCCACTTCCATGTCTTACTGCCAGAAATGGAAAGGTAATAAACAGATGGAAGTCAGATATGTTTTATTCTTCTTTGTGCATCACTAAATAATAGCTGTGCGCATTCAAAATACTGACAAACTTTCTTATTAGTGACAACATACAGAAAAAGGGTAGGATTTTTAGAAATGGGATTGTTTCTCAGAGACTAGGTTGTGCTGTAAGGGCAATCAGGGAGATTTAAAAACAAAGCTATTTTGTCTGGCAAATGGAATACTTCCAATAAATAATTCAATGAATGAAATCTGTAACTTTATTCTAGATCTTTCAGAATTGTTGGAATGAATCCAAAGACTTGTTGAAAGCACTTTAGTACTGAATTTATTTAAGAAGTATATATTCATGCTGGGCTGGGATGTAGTTCAGTGATAGAGTGCTTGCCTAGTGTTGTGCATGAAGCCCTCGGTGTGATCTCCAGCACTGCCAAAAAAATAAAAGTATATATTGAGCACAAAGTATGTGTAAGATACTGTGTAAGACCAGAAATGATGAGGTCATCAACTTTACATTAAGCTTTGCCCCGAAGGCATCTATTTACCGATGAGAATGTTGATGATAAAAATGATGGCAATAAGAATCAGCTAACATTCACGGAGCAATACTCTGTGCCAGGACCTGAGCTAAAGCACAATGCAGGGTCTATGAGAGAGGCATTATAATTATTCACACTTTACAGTTGGGGAAATTGGGACATAGATAACATAAACCTGTCCCAAGTCTCAGAATTATTAACTGGAAGAGCCAAGCCAGAAGCACTGACTGCCAGAACCCTTAACCTCCTTACTAGACTGTCTCTCATCCAAAGACAGAAGAGTGCCATACAAAGAGGCAGGTGAGAAAAAAATATGTTCAGCTGGGTGCTCTCTGGAAGATAAGTCCAAAGATATGCTGTTAAGAATAGTGTTCTGCTGGAGATCATAACGTTAAGGAAGCAAGCCAGGTTTAGAAAGACAAAGCTCACAATTTCTTTCATATGTGGAAGACAGACCTAAAAGATAAATGTATATAAATGCACATATGTATTGAACACACATATGTACACATGCACATATGTATAGAACATGTTTGTAATAGTAGGGCTGTTTGAGTGGATTAGTGGGAGGCAGGAAAGAAAATGAGAATGATCGTGAATGATATCTAAACACATTGTGTCTGTGTAGGAGGATGGCATAAGGAAACACAATGAAAGCTGTTGAATAGCAGGGTAGGGGAAAAAGGAAAGAGAAAATAATAGGGGGAGATGATCTGATTAAAGTATGATATATTCATGTGTGAAATACAGAAAATCCCTTTAAACAATGAATATACACTTCAAAAAATAAAGCACATGAAATATAAAACAGGTCCTGTTTGGGGGTGGATACAGGTGGGAGGGAGAGGGTGAACAGAGAGTGCAAAGGAAGGTGAATATGCACTTTATACACTTACATGAAAATAGAATAATGAAACTGGTTGAAATTGTTTTCAGAAGAGGGAAAAGGGTATGAGGAAAATTGATGGAGGGATTGAATCTAATTAAGATACATTGCAAGCACATATTTAAATGTCACAATGAGACCCCCCTATACAACTAATACAGGTTAATAAAAATAAATAAAAATGTTTAATTAGAAGAAGAATATTATTCTGGGACTGGGTGTGCAGCTCAGTGGTAGAAAACATCATACACAAAGTCTTGGGTTTGATCCCCAATAACAAAAAAAAAAAAAAAAGGAAAGAAAAAGTACAAAATTGAAGCTGCAAATAGACCTTAAGAGACCCTAAGAAATAAATGATAACATAGAATTGGACATAAATACAGTCTGGTAGTCACACACTGGCAGTTTTATGAGACATTGTTTCAATCCTTTATGAGAACCTACAAAACACAGGAATTGTTTTTCATAAAGGCAGTAGAGAACAATGGCTTAGAACTTGGGCTTTGGAATGAAGTGCAGTGGTTTTACATCTACTCTGCCATTTATGTACTGTCTTCTTTGGGTGATTTACTAATATCTTTGTTCTTCAGTTTTCTCATCAAAATATGGGAAAGAGAAAAGACATGACTATGAAATCATCGTGCTAGGGAATGGATAGCACTTGCTGCTGCTGTGTGGTTGTTGCCCAACTTTACTTAGGTGTCCAAACTTGCTCTGTAAAATATGGATCTCTGGAATCTCAGCCATAGAGGAACAAAGAACACCGAGATAAGGACTGAAAAATGAAATGCACTCAGCAGGCTCCCAGTCTGCCCTATGCAAGTTTCAAAAATGTCTAGAGCTGGGCTCTCCAAGATGGTGGCCTCTATCCACATGTGACTGCATTGAAATGGTGAGTCTGATGTAAATATAAAATACACTCTGAGTTTTGAAGATTTAGTATGAAAAAGTATAAAAAAGCTGATTAATATTTTTATAAGGATTGCATTTTGAAGTGATAATATTTGAGGTAGTGATCCAAAGTATATCACAAATATTAATTTAATTTCTTCCTACATTTTTGCTGTGGCTACCAAAAAATTTAAAATTATAAATGTGGATTACATTTGTGGTCCATGTCATATTTCCATTGTCTACAGGCATTATCTATAGAACAGACCAGTCAACCAACAAACCATATATGTCCACCCTTTAATCAGGTATAGCCCCTGAGATCTGTCATGAAGATAACCTTGATCTAAGCTTCTGATGGGCAGATGATTAAGAGTTGTGGTTGTTTTCTCTCCTGTATTCCCACCTTCCTCATTTGGATGAGAAAGCATATATGCACCCACTCATCTGGAACCCCATGGAGGTCATGATTTCATCAACAAGGACTTCACAAACATGAGAATGAAACAGTGTGGCAAAACTCATCCCTTCCCTCATGGAGTGGGCTCATTTTGTGTGTGTCTTGGGCATGTTTTCCCCCAGGGTCTTGGACATGCTAAGCAAGTGTTCTGGTACTTAGCTACATCTCCACAGGGAACTTTTTAGGGGAAAAAAGTTACATAAAAGTGAGGAGCCTGGAGGAATAGCTCAGTGGTAAAGACCTTGCCTTAGTATGCATGAGACCCTGGGTTTGATCTTAGCACCAAAAAAAAAAAAGCTGAGTCAGGCATGGTATTTATCTGTAATCTCAGCACTCAGAAGGCTGAGGCAGGACACTCTCAAATTCAAGGCCAGCCTGGGCTACATGATGAAACCCTGTCTCAACCCCTCTCCCCCTAAAAATAGTTAGGGTTAATGTTTTATAGTAACTTAAAAATAGCATACAAATACTTCTTTAAAACATTACTTAAAATTAAAACAAAATTGGTGGTGATCATGCTTCCAATTATAGTCAGGATTATATAATTATATCACGATTATACAATGCTTCCAAGTACAATCAGGATGAGTGTGTATGTGCACATGCACACAATTTTTGTTTGTTTATTTTTTTAATGGTACTAGGGATTGAAGTCAGGGCCTCACTCTTGCTAGGCAAGTGCTCTACCTCTAGTCCAATAATTTCTTCTTAAATTTTAACTTAAATTGTCCCATAGCCACACTCATTAGAATTTACCTATGGTCAGTCTTATCCTGGTAGACACTCCAACGTATTAATATACACAAGCTCGTTTATCCACTCCTAGCTGGAGTGGAAGTTAGAAAATCTTTCCAGAGAACTGTAGATCAAAACAAAAAAGAGAGACCAGATGTTTTGAGACAGGAATATCAGCTAAGAGAAACTAACTTAAAGTGAGGGACTCAAAATCAAGAGCCACGAGAAGTTAGTGGGAGAATTTCTAGAGGAAGAGCAATGAGAAGCAGCAGAGCAGCAGGATAACATAGCAGGATGATAACCACCGTAACTGCACAAGGGGAGCCTGAGTCCCAGACAAGAATCCCTGCTCAAAGTCTCCAGTCTTCCTAACTGGGAGCTCCCCAGATTGACACTGGGTAAGAGGAAAGAGACCTGTCATGGAAAGAGAATGGAAATGTTCCACTCCTTAAAAGAGCAGCTCCCAACTTTTTGTCCCACTGTCCCCTTAGTCCTCCCAATGAGAGGTGCCATCAAGCTTATGTCCCATCAGTAATTGGAGTTAAAGCCACAGGGCTCCTTGACCAGGAGGACAGGGGAGGGATAGGCCAGAATCCAGACTTTGAGCTGCCTGTTTCACTCCGGAGATCGTGGGATGCTCTTCTAATAAACCTGAGACCCAGCGTACACATCCCACTAAACATGACCACTTAAACCCAACCAAATGCTTAAAATTACAAGATAAGGTTAACTTGGGTACTTAATAGAAGTCTGTATTCTTCCAAAGTACAGTACTTCCATGGTATCCGCAGGGGTGGGGAGTGAAAATCAATTCCGGGACCCCCCACAGCTACTAACATCTGTGATGTCCAAGTCCTTATATAAAATGCCATGGTATTTGCACATAACCTGTGCACATCCTCCCATATGCTTTAAATCATCTCTAAAATGATTATAATACCTAATACAATGTAAATGAGATATAAATAGTTGCTATATTATATTGTTAGGGAATAATGACAAGAAAAAAGTCTGTACATGTTCAGTACCTATTTGATCTTTTTTCCAAAATATTTTGCAGCCACAGTTGATTGAATCCATGGATGCAGAACCCCTGGACACAAAGGGCCAAACATGAAGACTGGTGTGCTTGTGCTTTAAGACAAATATGCTCTTGTAAAATGTGCATGTTTGGGTAAACCGAGGACTCCACAATGCAGGCAGGTGTGAAGCAGAAGTGGATAGGTACTTAGGCTTCTCAACCAAATGTAGTCAGAATTTACAGGATCAATTGATGTATACGTGACAAAGTCATACTAATGTCAAGAAGGCGGGAAATACTCCACAAAAGAAAACTTCTGTTCTAGGTGCATCATGCTCTTCTTTCAGAACATTATGCCAACTTAGGCATCTTTCCTTCACTTCCTATTTTGTAAAATGTTAAGGCTCAATGTAGCTACAGGTCTGTTTTCCTTTAACCAGAATCAACACTGTAATATGTGCCAACATCTTCGCACATGACTACCAAGCACCTTGTTCCCTTGTATTTACATTACCATAGGGTTCTGGCTGTGTCTATTTTTCTTCCTGTTTTGGATTCAACTATAATAAAAAGGGAAACAGAGCCAATGCATATAAGAGAGCACAGTGGGAAAATTCCTAGAAGTTCTAAATTGAGAAAGTAGAACACTACATTAGATTATGGTGGCTGATAAGATTACACTTGACTATAAAGAACTCAAAAACTTCACACACACACACAAATTCAATTAAAAACTGGGCAAATGATCTGAATTTACTTTGCAAAAGAAGAAAAATGGCCAATAAGTGTAAGAAAAAATAATATTGTTGGCCATCAAAGAAATGTAAATCAAAACTATAATGAAATACTATATCTCAACCCAATTATAATGACTCTTATCAAAAAACAAAAACATAACAAAAGCTGGTAAGGATGCAGAGAAAAAAGAACCCTTGTAACTATTAATGTAGCGCTACTATGGAAAACAGTATGGAAGTTCCTCAAAAACCTAAAAACAAGAACATCATATGATTCCACTATTCCATTCCTGGTTATATATCTGAAGGAAATGAGGTCAGCTCCAAAAAAGATACCTGCAAGCCCATGGTTATTGTGATGCTATTTATAATAGCTAATATATAGAATCATCCTAGGTACCCATCAATGATGAATGAATAATGGGTGTATGGTATATTTACAAATTGGGGTATTATTCAGCCATAAAGAATAATGAAGTTCTGTCACTTGAAGCAAAATGAATGGAACTGGAGGACAACATGTTAAGCAAAATAAGCCAGACACAGAAAGACAAGAAAAATATATTCTTCTTCATATAAGTCTTCTTAAAAGAAGAAAAGGGACTGCTGGGAACTGGGGGGAAATGCAGGAAGGAAAGAGGGTAAGGGTAGAAGAAGGGTGGATGGACATGATCAATGCATGTGTAGAAAATCACTGTCTCATTAATTTGTATAATTAATTGTTAATAATGATATAGATTGAAAGTAGAATAAGAAAATATCCTATCAGTTTCTGCTTATTTGTTTTGGTGTTTTGAGACAGTCTTGCTATGTAGTCCAGGCTGGCCTCAAACTTGAGATCCTCTTGACTATGCTTCCAAATATTGGAATTACAGGTAGGGATCATCAAGCCCAGCTAGGTTTTTTTTTTTTTTAAGTTTAACGTTTAGGAGGTGAGAATGATTATAATCAGTTGTAAATGCCTTAATGCCCTCACCTAATAAAAATACAGATAACAATACCAAGTATATTGACTGCTTGAAAAGAACAGCCTGTCTCTTGGGTCCCTGCCCAGCACCCGCTTCCCTATGGAAAGAGAGCTCACTTTTTTTGTGTGTGGAATGACTCCCTCACTTAGTGAGCCTGTCAGTCAAAGACTCTACCTACTCAGAATCAAGAGGTGGCAAGGCAGCCAGGCTCAGCCAGTCATGTCCCTCTCTGCCACATTGCACCTGGAGAGAGTCTGTTTAAGCAAGACACAGTTAGAGCTGACTCTAACCTGAGTCAGCACCTGGCTGAGGTGGCTGGAGGGATTGCCCTTTATCCTCCAGTTCTGACAGCTGGTCCCCAGAACTGCTTTAGTTCCTCTTCTTCAAGTAGCTTGTTTTTCTGATAGTCCCTTTCCTTGTATTCAGAATTGAACCCATTTTTCTCACCTATCGTAATACCTCTAATTATAGAGACTTGAATAAAGTTTTCTGTATCATTATGTCATTGTAATGACATAATTTTTCTGTAATGCATGGTCTTGGGCAAGTTGCATTCAATGATACTCATGACATGCCATAATAAAATGTTACTGTAGGAGACCATAAGGAGTCACCGAGAAATTTGCTCCAAAAAGTGCTTTTATAAGAGAGATTTAAATCTACCAAGGAAAGGTCCATTTGTAAGTGTGCCTCCCTCCCTGCACCAGGAAAGGAAGGAAGGAGGACCTATGGAGAAGGCCTGGATGTAAGTCTGCAAAACAAACTTCACCTTTGATTCAAGGTGTTTTTCCTGGCCTTGTCTTAGCCAGATTTTCCCCTACTTTTTTCTTCATGTCATAGAAGAATGATATTTAAGCCTGAAGTTTAAACTACTCTCTTGAGATCTACTCTAGAGAATTACTCATTTTTCTGGGGTGTCTCACATATACACAAGAGGTATGCACATTTGTAGACTTCTGTTCTCTTTTCTGTTATTCGTCTGTCTTTTGTTATAAGGAGATCCAGTTAAGGACTCAAGAAGGGTAGACAGAAAATTATTTCTCTTCTCCTGTACAATTACTTTTTTTGAGACAGGGTCTTGCTATGTAGCCCAAGCTGACAACAAACTTGTGATCCTCCTGCCCTAGCCTCCCGAGTGCTGGGATTACAGGCATGTATCATTACACCCAGACAATCTTACTTTTAACTTCCTTGCCTCCCTCCTTTTTTTAAATTTAATTAAATTAACAAAATTAATTATTTACTTATTTACCTATTTATCTTATGTATGAAACTACATTGTGTATGGCACGATATAATATACATATTTGTATATATTTAATACATATAAATATTTAAAATACTTATATAAAATAAATATTCAAAATAAAAGGAAAAGAGGGCTTTATAAAGTGTTGAAATTGTTGATGTGCTCTGACCAAAGCTGTAAAGAGGAAGTTAACCCACCAGGGTGAGCAGCAATAGCCTCAGTATCCAGGGTCAGCTGCTGCAGCTGTGAGCAATTACCCATATGGTTATCTGATTTCCATCTCTTGCCACTTAAGACTAAGATAGCTGGATGGCAGTGGAGGCTGATGGAGGAGTCACCAAATGTCAATGAAGTGTGTTCATCCCACTTTTGAAGGTTACACAAAAATCCCAAGGTACTTGGTCACTTTGGGGTAAAAGGGATCTTGTGGATTTTATGAGCTGACAATTTTTTATAGTTCCAATGTCTGCCAGGCTAAGTGAGCTGATGCAGTAAAAGTTGAGTATTTTTTTCTTAGCCTACTGGGGCTTACAAGAGGCAGGCTCCATAGCTAGACTGCCTTGATTTGAATCTTGATTCTACCACTTACTGGTATTTGAAGCCCATCATTTAGATGCTGTGCTAAAAGCTTTTGCCTAGTGCTGTCATTCAATTCTCGACCATGTACAGGAAAAAGTAATCAGAGCAGCCCCAATATAGTAGGGCCTGTTTGTGGAGCTGACCCACAGAAGTTTCCCTAAGACACTCACTGATAAGGCCATTCTACCCACCATAGTGCTGGAGTATACTCTATCGGCCTGCCCAGACTACAAGATGTGATTTATGGAGAACACCTGCTTTCTATGGAGAGTGTGGAATGCTGGTAGTTATGGTTGGCTTGAGGTGGTGTACTCATAAGAGCAGTCTTCAGTAAAACCCTTGGGCTCTGAGTCTCAATAGGAATTCACTGGGCAGGGACAATGAGCAGGTGCTGGTGTGCTTCAGTGGTGGAGACAGGAGTCAGTTCCATGGGGCCACATAGGAAGCCTGTGCCTGTATTGCTCCACACTGCACCCAGAATGTCCTTTTCTCTTGTAGATCCTGCCTTGTATCTGTTCACCGTAACACATTTTCGATGTGAGTACAATTATATGGTAAATGCTTGTAGTACAGCACCGAATTTGTGGGTACTCACAGGACCTCTGAAGGGGGAGGGTTCTCAAAGGTATGTATGGAATTTCAATTACATAAATGTAAACATCTGAGGAATGGGAGTTGGGGCTTGGCTCAAGTGGCAAAGTGCCTGCCTAGCATAAAGTCCTGAATTCAAACTTCAGCACAGCTAAAAAATAAAATAATTTTTAAAAAAAGTCTGAGGAATGGGAAAGTTGAGGTAGACTTGATTACTCGGTAGATGAAAGATTTGTATCGAAATCCACTCTGTTTTCCTCCAACAACTGCCCATTCCCTTGTGACAGGTAGCCACACCTGATTGCATACATACTGGGCCAAGGCAAGCTTCTTTCTAAGGCACAATGCCTGGGAGCTACTGACTAGCTGTGTAACCTTGGGAAAATACCTTAAAGGTTTGAAGCCTCAGATTCTTCACTGTAAAACTATAATACAATTATTTTGCAGAATTGGGTCAAGAATTAAATAAGATTTATGTATAATATGTAAATCCTGTGAAGCACATACATATTAACTATCCAGTATATTAAAATCAATAA
This sequence comes from Castor canadensis, assembly GCF_047511655.1. Taxonomy (NCBI): domain Eukaryota; kingdom Metazoa; phylum Chordata; class Mammalia; order Rodentia; family Castoridae; genus Castor; species Castor canadensis. Next base: position 178,609,981 of record NC_133388.1, on the reverse strand, counting down.
ACTACTTAGCCCACTGCCTGGGGTCTCTGAGAAACTAGATAAATATGTGCACATGAGGTCAACATATATGCAACTGTATGAATGAGACGCACATAGATACATAAATATGCATGCAGGTTAATTACTCCAACAAGTTCTGCCTTGATGAGAAAGCATCATTCTCAGCTGAAGATAGTTAGGATTTCATATGTGAGCCTGATTTTCACACCTACTGGGTTCGATCCAGAGAACCACTTTTATCCTGAAACCTGGACAAAGCCAAAAGTTGACATTCTTTAAAGTTTAACCTCTGAAGTTAATTATTATCCAGACAATTCAGAGCTTTGCTAAAATACTACCTGGTATTTATCAGGAATTCTAACAAACACAGATATGGGGCTCAGATTTTCTTAATTCCAAGTCAGTGATCTAGTAATGAATTGCTGAGCTGAGAATCTGGAGGTCACTTGTGTTGGAATCAAAGACCCTCCAATGCTGAAAACAGACACACGAGAGACAGAGAAAATCTTGACAAGGCAATTCCTTTCGATCAAAAGGGTCCAAGCATGTATCCACTCAGCTGAGCGGACACGCAAGCCCAAAATGGTAGACAATGGCTCCTCCTTATATCCCTGATGCAGTTGTTCCTTCCCCTTACCTGGGATTTGTCCAGGTCAAAGGTTCACAATTTTTCTCCATTGGCTAAAAGGCTTGGGGATGGATTAGGGCCTGTAATTTGGCGGGCAATTTTCACAGCACTGGGGCTGTACAAGAATCCGGAAGAAGAAACAGGAACCCTTTAAACAATGCAAGTCACCTAAGATGGCAGCCTGAGGAATTTTAAGTAATCTTAGAGGGTGGCACGTACTTTGATAGAAAAGATCATTTTTCTTACACTTGGAAACCCCAGCGTCTATATACAGAATCCTCATCCTCTTAAAATCATGGGAAGCAACTTCTGTGGCTAAGGCTTGCTGTTAATAACGCTTTTATTTTATCCTTTGCATTGCACCTTTATGGCCCTTACGTTTATAGCATTATAAAATTACACTGTAATTGAGGTATAATATAATGCCTGGAAGTCATTTGGAAAGAATGCATGGTTTCCTCTATCTTCTCTCCTGCCCAAAATAAGTCAGTTGATCATAGTATAAGAGGCTGGTTTTCTCACAGAACCTGAAATCACCTGACTTTCTGGATCAAAGATGACAGAATCAATTCTAACACAAACATATGGTTCTTCATGGGATGGGGGGGGTACGTGGTGGGGGGGCTGGAGGGAAACCCCAGTCACTCCAACCAAGTCCAAGTTCACACTTACTAACAGTAATAGCCACTTGGACATTATTACCTGAATGGCCTCAGACAAATTATTTAACCTATTGTTGACTTCATTTCTTCACCTGTAAAATGGACAGAATAGAAATATCGAATTTCAGCTTAACAATAGTGTATTGTACACTTAAAATTTTGTTAAGAGGGCAGAACCCAAGCCAGGTGTGGTGGAACATGCCTATGCTAGCACTCGGGAAGAACAGGCAAGAGGAGATTGTGAGTTCAAGGCCAACCTGGGCTACATAGTGAGTTCAAGGCCAGTCTGAGCTACAAAGTAAGACCCTGTCAAAAACAAAACAAAACAAAACCAAAAACAAGAGGGTAGATATCACATTAAGTTTTTTATTCACAGTGAAATATCTAAAGAAAAAAATACCTACTTCAACAGATTTAGTAAGTTAATAAGGGTAAAATTATCAAAACAGCACCTGGCAAATAGTATAAAAATCAGCCTGCAAATGAAAAAACATATCTTCTACCATTTTCTAATTGCTTCTATTACCATCCCAGAGTGCTGACAAGGCTATAAGCTGTTTAAGGGCAGAAACTACACTGGTGTCATGCTTTCTGTCCATCTTCCCACCCTCAGTGAACTCAGCCCTGCTCTAGACACATGAGGCCATCAACCAACAGGTGTGAGTTCAGTGTGGCAGCAGCACCCAGGAGAAGACACCTGCAATTCACTGAGGGCCACTCCAGCCAGCGCCTCCGCACACCTCTCAATGGCATGCCAAGATGTCCCCAACCCACAGCAACAAATAATTTATAGACTGCAACCCAACGCGAACACTAAATCTATTGACATATATACTGTCTCCATATTTATATAGTGTTATCTGACTAAAATAAAAATTTACTACATAAAATATGCTAATATTTTCTATTTCAGTTAAATTAAGCCCAGTACATTCTAATTTCATACAGCTCTTGCTAAAATACAGATCCGATTCAGTAGGACTCGGATAGATAGGATCAGAGATTCTGAAGTCCCATCATGCTCTCAGCTGGTACTACAAATCTATGGAGCACACTTCAAGTAATAAAAGCCTACTTTAGTTTATTAAGAAATAAAGGGTTTTTTTTAAGGCTCAAAATAAATGGTTATCAAAATTTATTTCATGACCCACTAAAGAACTGCAGTCTGCAGTTTGCAAGCATTGCTCTGAAATCATTTCTAAAGATTCTATCATCTCTATAATTCCATAGTTATCTTCCTAACCGTGGCATAGAAATCCTAGGCCTGGATGGAAGCTTGGATAGGAGAATGATAGAAAGAATGACTTGAGGATCACCTTTCATTTCAACTCAGGTGGAAATGCCTGCCTGGTCCCCTCTGTTCCAAGCCTACAACTTGCAGTGAAATTAACTGACTGAGCAGTTACTAAGGGCAGGGCACTGAACCAAGTGCTTCAGATCTGTCCTATTTGTCCCCATATCCACCCCGTGAGGTTATCCCAATTTTCTGGAAGGGAGAAAGTAAGTGGCTATGAACAGTGGAGCTGGGATTCCAGTGGCTATATTCTTGTGACAGCCAGCCTCCAAGATTGCTCTAGTGAAGCCTGGCTCCAGTATTTAACTTGCATGGGTATTCCTCACCCACACCAAGCAGGGCTGACCATGTAACCGATAGATTACAAAGGTAAATGATGATGCGTGACTTCCACGACTCAGAAAAAGCGCTGTGCTTTCTGTCTTTCACTCTCTTGGGTCACTCCCTCTGGAGGAAGCTAGGCTGTGGTGTCATAGCATTCTCAGGCAGCCTGATGAAGAAGTCCATATCGGGATGGGTTGAAACCTCCTACCAACAGTCAGAACTAACTTGGTAGGAAACAGTGGAAGTGAATCTTTTAGCCTGTGAAATATTCAGATGACTGTAGCTCTTGCTGACATACTGAATGCAGGCTCAAGTGAGACCCCATGCTGTAATCATCCAGCCAAGCCTCCCCCCAATTCCTGACCCACAGAAACTATGCATTTATGCAGCAAAAGATAACTAATACAGTTCTTAATCAATAGATTATATTCAATCATTCAATCTCTATGCTTCATCCCTATAAGAAAATTCAGAATATTATGAAGTCCCTTTGGATTAACTTTTCACTGTGGCATCTGGTACCATGGTTCAGGAAATTTTCAATTTCCCCTCCTAAGGCATCTATTTCCAAAGGCCATGAATGTATGACTTTGTGACTGCTTTGGCCAGCTGGATATGGAGTTATTGCATCACATCTGAGCAGAAGCTTTTGGGAGTGCTACAAAAATTTGCCTATCCTCTAGCTTCTGCTAAAATATCTGTAAAAACAACTTATCCTCTTAGCCTGGATCCCAGAACGAGAAGGCATGAAATGCAGACTTGAATTTGACTCTAGCTCGGAAATAAGTCAAGCTGCACCTAACTAGGAGCACAGCAGCACCATGAGTGAAAAGTAAGTGCTGGTTGTAAGGCACAATATTATGGGGTTGTTTGTTACTGTAACAAATGCTGGCCAGCACACTCACCATGTTGTATGATGCCATGATCCATAAGCCGGTGACAAAGCTGCTCTGCCTCTTTTCTTGTCGTGGCTTCACCTTCCTGGACAAGCCAATCGAGGAATTCTGATGCCATGAAAGTGCGCTCATACTTGACCCCTTCCTCTTCCCTGGGCTGTAGTAGTGTGTTTTCAGGACTCATCAGCCTGGGACGAAAAAAAGAGAAAGGGAAAATAAAGCAAACCTATACAAAAGGAAAACAGCTCATTTGAAATCCTACATTGTAGACTCCTATGAAATATCACAGGAAAGCTGTCAGACAGATGTGGCTGTCATGTGCTGCCACAAATGTAAATTCTAGGAGGAGGATCTGCTTCAGAAGTGAAGGAGATGCATTTTCTTCTTGTAATTAGAAACAACAAATCTGGAGATACAATCTAAAACACTGGGAATGTAGCTCAGTGGTACAGTGTTTGGCAGTATATGTAAGGCCCTGGGCTGGATCTCCAGCACTGAAAAGAAAAAAAAATAGATACAATTTGCTGGTCAAGTCCTACCCTACCTTTCTAAAAATCATTATTCCACCAGGGATTGAGTGTGTCCCCCTCCAAATTCACCTGCTGAAACTCTAATCCCTAATGTGATGACATTTGGAAATGGAGCCTTGGGAGTTAGTTTATCAGGCTGGAACTCTCATGATAGAATCAGTGCCCTTATAAGAAGAGACACAAGGAACCTCACTTCTTGCCTCTGTGCTTGCTTTGTGTGAGGATACAGCAAGAAGACAGCTATTTGCAAACCAGGAAGCAGAACCCCACCAGATATTGACTGGACCTGTTGGCACACTGATCTTGAACTTCATGGTTTTTGTTGTTGTTGTTGTTGTTATTTCAGCCACCCAGTCACAGTATTTTGTTATAGCAGCCAGAGCTGACATAAGTCACTCCTTTACAATCTTCCTAGCTCCATAGCACTTGCTTCTCACACCTACCTTCCCAAGCATTTCTTAAATCCTTTGGATTCTGTCCTTATATTTCCAAAATAGCTACCAGTGGGGCCATAAGCATCCTCCAGTGCATCCACATAGGATACGAGGACAAAAAATGTTTATTCTTCATTTTGGTTGAAAATAATTCCATTAGATGCTACTGACCACTGCCCTCAGCAAGAGGGACACAGCCCAGGCTACTGTTTTCCTCCTGTCCCTGTGATCCTACCTGTTTCTCAACTACCTTTATGTTGACTCCTGTCTCCCCAACCTTTAAAGGCTACAATCATCTGAGACTGAATCCCCAAATTCCTCTTTTCTTATTCCATAGTCTCTTAGGTGAGCTCTCCCATCCTCATAGACTCACATTATTATATATTCCCCAAGAATTCTCAAATTCACATCCCCAGAGTAGGCCTATACTCCAACACACATCCTTTGCATCCATGTAAACACCTCAAAGATACCTTTGGATCAACAAACCAAAAGATGAGCTGATGTCTTTCCTTCAAAATCTGGCTCTGTGCTAGTGGGTGCTTCCATCACCTAGCCAGAAAACCAGGCTGTTATGACTCTATCTTCACCGTCCCTACCCATTTGTCAGAAGAACTGTGGATTCAGCTCTTAAATTTCTTTCATGTATGTCTGTGCTCTGCCAACACAGTAGTCTAAAATACCAGTACCAAGCCAGGAATGATGGTAGACTCCTGTAGAGAGGCTGGAGGCAAAACAAAACAAACACCTTCAATCTATATAACTAGTGTTCTTAATTAGATTGTACCAACCATCGCCTCTCTTTCTCAACCCTGCCTCAAGCACCTAAATCCCGACATGGCAATTAAATGAGCTTTTAAAAATTCAAATCTGATCATGTCTTACCACTGTTGCAAATATACCTCATGGCTTCTCATTGCTTTCAGGATACAGACAAAAATCCTTTGTGTGGCCTATAATATATGCAAAATCCTGCCCTCTGACCCATTAGTAGCTGCTCTCACCTCTTACCTCTGTGTGCTCCAGAGACACTGGCCTTCTTTCAGCGCCTCATATATACCCTGCCCCCATATACCATACGGCCTTTGAAGATGTCATCTCACACCTGGAATGTTCCCACACTTCTCTCCACCACTCCTCCACTCCTCACACCAGCTTAACTCTTTACCCTTTGCACCTCAGTTTGATCAGGTCTCTACCAGAAGCATGTCATTGTTTCCTATACATGTTGTGTGATTATCAGATTAAGGACCACCTCCCCACTCAATTATAAACTCTAAGATGGTAGCCTCCTTATTCTCCTGTCAAACTTTCTGACATAAAAAGCAGAAAGCAAAATACCAAGGTCTCTGTGTCATCTTCATTTGTAAAACTATTCCTGATATGTTACTGTCTTCCTTACAAAAGCTGGGCTCTTTGGTTTAAAGACCTTCCTTTCCTCTCAAACTAACAAGAAAATGCAACACAAAATGAACTGTGTCGTTATAGAGCAGGAAGAAACCTTGGAGGCTATTGTAGTACATGGTTCCTCTTCATCAACAAGAGAAAAACGCAGTTCTCTATCAGATGAGAAAAACTGACAGCCTTAGCTGTAGTGCAGAGGGACAAAGCTTGGGGTCATGCAAATGTGCCCTTTATGCCTCTTCATAAGACAACTGCATTTGGAGGTAACTGAACTGAATGCCACAGAAGGTTCTTTATCTATCTATCTACCTATCTATCTATCTATCTATCTATCTATGCTACCAGGGATTGAACCCAGAGCCTGACACATGCTAGGAAAGCACTCTACCCCTTGACCTATCCCCCCAGCCCTTTTGTTTGTATTTTGTTTTTGAAATAGAGTCTTGCTAACTTTGCCTGGGCTGGCCTCAAACTCAAGATCCTCCTACCTTCAGTATCTGGGATTACAGAAATGTACCACCACAATTTTCAATGCTTTTAGTTCAAACACTGTGAACCGAGAACACTAGAATAGGAATAAGAAGATCTAAGTTTTTTCCTAACAGGCATGTAGCAATTTTGAGTTGTAAAGCAAGCCACTTTTATTTTTTCCAGGCTCGTTTTTCTCAAGAATAGAATGGTATCTTCACATAGCTATCACAACCACCATATGTGAAAATGCAGGAAACAACTTTGCTGTGCACGAGACAAACGTAAGGCACGAAACCTGACACAAGTTAAGTAATCATTGTGCCACATTAGGACACGATGGATTTGTGTCTAGTGACTATGAACTAGTGAAAATGGAGACTCCTTCAAGTTCCCATGACTTATTCCAGAAGAACTGTTAAGAATCCTACTATTTGAAAGTCACAGAAGAGGCATAGGATTAGGAAGTAGGAGAATTGGGACCTCTCCTACTGTTACAAACAAGTCACATAATTCCTCACTACTTCAGTGTCCCCCAATTCATAATAAGTGAGGGATATAATACCCATTACATTTCCTTCACTGAGTGCTATTATCCCTCAAAAATCTGCAGGTAAAAATACAAATATTCTGGGTACATCAATGTATATTAAGAATATCTATAAAAGTATATAACAGCTGAATGTGGTTATACTTGCCTATAATACCAGCTGCATGGAAGGCAGTCATCAAGAGGATCAAGGCTCTAGGCCAGCCCAGGGAAAAAGTTAGCAAGACCCCTATCAACAAAACAAGCCAGGTGTGGTGCACACCTGTCATCCAGCCATACCAGTGGCATAGGTAGGAGTATCACAGTATAAGACCAGCCCCTGGCAAAAATCGAGAGCCTATCTGAAAAATAACCTAACAGCAAAAAAGGATGGAGGTGTGGTTCAAGTAGTGGAGTGTTTGTCTAGCAATCCCAAAACTCTGAGTTCAAACCCTCGTACCACCAAAAAATTGTTTCAAAAAAAAAAGCATATAGAGAACTCATTAAAAACCTTATTTAGCATGTAATGGAACTCATTTAAGCACTTCTTATTTAGATCTCTTCCCAAGTCATCCTTTCCTAATGTCAGTAACAGCTGAGTTGCTATAAGCAGTAAGAATTCTATTTAGGTTGGGCACAGAGGCTCAAGCCTATAATCCTAGCTACTTCAGAGGAAAGAGATCAAGATTGGGGTTTGAGGTCAGCCCAGGAAAAAAAGTTTGCAAGACCCCCAACTCAATCAATGGCTGGGCTGTGTGGCATGTATCTATCACCTCAGCCACGCAGGGAAGCACAAATAATGTATAAAGGGAGATTTTATCTCAAAAATAACCAATGCCAAAAGGGCTGGCAGAGTGGCTCAAACTGTAGAGCACCTGCCTGGCAAGAGTAAGACCCTGAGTTCAACCCCCAGTACCACACACACACACACATACACACACACACAAACCTACTTAACATAATACTGGCTAGTCCTTTCTCAGAAGGTAAAAGGATAACACCCACATTTACATCAGCACAATGATAGAATCATAAAGACATTCTATAGGTGATTATTTACAAAAATGGCCATGACAACTCCTCTACATCTTTCTAGTAGACGACTGCATTTCCCATGGAGAGGCTAAATCTGTTCTAAGGTCCCCTGAATCTGGGCTGACTCTGTGACTTGCTTTGATCAACAGGATGCAAGAAAGTGATATTATGACACTTCTAAGGTGAGGCTTTAAGAGGTGCCTTTCACCCTCTTTGAATGCTATCTGGAGACCACCATGTTAGGGAGCAGGTCTAGCCTTCTGGAAGAAAAGAGGACACAGGAGGAAAACCATAGTACCCAGGTAACAGCCAGCACCAAACTCTCAGGTGCATGAAAGAGGCCATCTGGGGCCTTCCAGTCATCTAGCCACCCATTGGCTGACCCTCCGGCCCAAGCAAAGCCAATAAAGGAGGTACCTTGCAACCTGTAGATCAGAGGAAATAATACATCACTGTTGTTTGAACTACTAAGGTTTAAGTTGATTTGCTTTGCAGGAATAGATATCTGGGACACATTCATATTAATGGAAAGTAGCAATGTTTGTTCAGTTCAAAATATACTGCATAGAAGAAAGCCACACGACAGACCTGGGAGCCTCCCGGGTGATGGGAATCCAGGAGAGAACAGAAGGACCATACAAACCACCATTCCATCATTTTGTTTGACCCTCATAGGTAATTTTGCAGTGAAATAGAGGAAAAGCTAGCCTCCCTGCTTTTCTGGTTTTGACACGATTTCTCCTGAGATTCCCACAAATCTGGACCATGAACCTTCTAGAATCTTCCTCAGGGCCCAGGGAATCACCTGCTCACAAGACTGTGTGCTTCTGGAAGTCACAGTCCCCATCGATGTGATTCGCAGTTGTCTCCTAGCACAACGGGTTTTAAAAATTATTTGCTGAATGAATAAGCTCAGTTCTGTGCATTCCCTGCTAAAGATCATCTACAGGTATATTAAAAATGACCCCCTGACTATTTGGGAAGAGGAAGGGGACCCAATGTGTATGGTGTTGGTGGAAGGAACAAGAGAGGGTTAACAGGGATGTGAATATGATCAAAGCACATTATAACATATATTAAAATGTCATAATGAAACCCACTACTTTGTGCAATGAATATGCACTAATAAAAAATAATCTCTTTATGAAGCAGTGGTGCCCCCATAGTCCTAGCTCTTTGGGGGCTGGCAGGAGCCCACCCTGAGCCACATGGCAACACCCCATCTAAAAAAAAAAAAGACCCCTTTAGGGCAACCATATGTGTAGAGATGGTGAATGGAGAGTTCTGAGTTCTGAGGCTTGCCCAGCGTGAGCCTGGTTTCTTGTGCACACACACACACACACACACACACACACACACACAGACACACACACACAATGAATTCTCCACTGTTGATACTCTCCATTTCAGACACTGACTCACAACCTTTAGCTCCATTTCCTTTCAGGGTGTGGAGAGGACAAGCACACGGGATTGATTTGTGTCACTTCTCGTAACAAGAAACATGACCTGCCTCCCCTCTGCAGCTCTTGCTAAGTAATTGGTGGCCTCTGGACAAGTGGATGGCAGCTGTTTTTGCCCATGTGAACTTTAGGAAAACAAGCAGCTGGCAAGCTTGCCATTTAAAACATGTCCTCCACTCTTAGCTCTTCCCCATTTCATTTCCCCTTACAATTAAGGAATGTCTTCATCCATGTTTCTCTTTTTAAGACCATGCCTTTCTTAGAATCTGATTTTAGTATTACTATGTCGTCTCCATGTTAATGCAAGAATTTGACTTACTCCCCTCAAACTTTGTAGCTTAAAACAATCACTATTTAATTCTATCTAGTATTCTATGTGTTTCCTAAGGTTCAGGTGAGCAGTTTCTCTAGAGCTCCAGCTTGGGGTCACTCACACAATTGCAAGCAGAAGGTGGCCAGGGTGGATGCCTAATCAGCAGTGCTCCTAAAGAGAGCCTCTCTGTCCAATGAGGCAGCCTAGATTTCATACACGGTAATGCAGAGTTCACACAGCATCAATGGTTGTAAACATATACATGGGTTGTACAACCATTTCCTCAATCTGGGTTAGAACATTTTCATCTCTCCAAAATGAAACCCCATAGCCATTAATACTCACTCCCCATTTCTCTGTCTCCCCAGTTATAGGAAAATACTAATCAATGTACTGTCTATATGACTGCCTATTCTGGACATTTCATTATAAAACGACTCCTATAATATATTTAGTGTAATGCTTTCAAGGTTCATCCATATAGTACCATGTGTGCCTTTCATTACCAAATCATATTCCATTGTCATGATTGGTGAACATTTGGGTTTTTTCCTGTTTTTGCCAATAAATGCTGCTATGAACATTCATATACAATCATTAGCCACATAACAGTGTTCTGGCCAATAGAAGACTACAAATATGACATATATAACTATATTATATAACATACAATGGAGCTGAAAAATTCTTGTCGCCTAGTGATGTCATAGCCATTGTAGCATCACAGCAAAATGCATTACTTACATGTTTGTGGTGACGCTGGTGCAAGTAAACCTGCTGCATTCACAAGAGTACAAAAGTGTGGCACTTACACTTATGTACAGTACATAATACCTGACAGTGGTGGTAAAGGATGACATTGGGTATTTACTACATGCTTTATTGCTAGTTTGGTGTGTATTCCTGCTGTTTATTACAAAGAAGAGTTTACTGTAAAGCAGTGTCATTTACTACACCCTCAGCAGCCTGGTATATCTTATGTTTATTCCAGATCTTGACAGCACCATTTTCCCTTGTCTTTGTTTTGATTTGGTATTGTTTTGTTCATCCTGGCCTTCAGAGCAATAGGCTATACCACATATACACATACATCACATAGCCTAGGTGTGAGAAGGCTGGACCATTTAGGTTTTTGTACGCATACCCTGTAATGATCTCACAATGACAAAATCACCTAATGATATTTTTCTCAGAACACATGCCCATCGTTAAGTGATGCATGACTGTGTGAGCTTTTATGGATACAGATTTTCATTTTTCTTAGATACATACCCACAAGTGGAGTTGTCAGGTCATATGCTAACTATTCAGTCTTTTCAGAAACTGCCAGATGGCTTTCCAAATTCTCCACATTCTAGCCAAAAATCGTTATCATCTATTCTTTTTTAAAATTATAGTCATCCTAGTGGGTGTGCAGTGGTATCTCATGAGGTTTTGATTTGTATTTCCCTGATTAATGACATTGAGTATTTTTCATATGCTTATTGTCCACTTATGTATCTTCTTTGGAAAACTGCCTATTTAGATCCTTTAGGTAATTTCTTTATTATTGCATTTTAAGAATTCTTTATATGTTCTGGATGCAAGTCTCTTATCAGAAATATTGTTTGCAAATAGTTTCTCCTATTCTGTGGGTTGTCTTCACACTTTATGGTATTATTTGAGTTTTTTAAAATTATTTTGCTGAGCTTAAATTTATCTATTTTTCTCTTTTGCTGCTTTTGCTTTTGGCATCACATCTAAGAACTATTGCCTAATCCAAACCTTGGAGGATTTGCTCCTATATTTTCTTCAGAGTTCTATAGTTTTAGCTCTTACTTTTAATCTCATGATCCATTTTGAGTTAATTTTTGTATATACCACAAATTAAGGATCCAATTTCACTCTTTTGCATATATATATATATATATATATATATATATGGCTTTCCAGTTGTGTCAGCACCAAAGACTTTTCTTTCCCTGCTGACTTATCTTATTGGCACTCTTATAAAAAATCAGTCAACCATGCCAGGCCTATTCAGTTTCAAGGCTCAGAAAGTGGAGGCAGGAGAATTGCAAGTTCAAGGCCAGCCTAGGTTATAAAGCTAGATACTGTATCAAAAAAATAAAAAAACAGACAAACAAAAGGTCATGGAATGTCATCTTCCCTGAAATATAAAGCAGTCACAGACACAGTCCAGACTCAAGTCCATGGAACAAGCAACATGCACACATAAGGAAGCAGGAGAAATGTTTGGGACCACCTTTGGAGACTAGCTACCATACTGCCTTATTTTCATAATCTACAGGGCAACTTCAATATTTATAACTCATTTACAGTTTTGTGTTGACTCTTCTTTGATTTAGTATTTTTTGTTTTACTTAAGCTATTTGTTTTAAAAGTATGAAATCTAAAATCCAACAAATCTGCACACTTGTTGGTTATTTGATTCTGTTACCCCACAAGTAAAATGAAGACAGTAATAGTGTGTAGTTAGGGAGCTGTCATGTAGTTTAAACATGATAATACATAAAAAGCATCAATCATCAAGCCAGGCATGGTAGCACATGCCTGCATTCCCAGCTACTTGGGAGGTGAAGGCAAGAGGATCACAAGTTCAAGGCCAGCCCCAGCAAAGTTGGCAAGACTGCATCTCAAAAACTAAACTTTAAAAAAAAATGTTTATGGAGCAAGGCTCAAGTAGAAGAGTGCTTACCTAGCAGGTCTGAGGCCCTGAGTTCAATCCCTACTACAGCAAAAAATAAATAAACAAATAAAAATTTAAAAGATCATGGTCCCTATAAACCATAAGCATTAAATAAATTTTAAGTATGGTGATGACCTCTATAAAAATTTTATAAATGGAGCTATTATTGGGAAAAAATCAAACTCCTTTCTTAGTTGAAAATGAATTAAGATTGTATATGTATTTCTACTGACAAGAATAGTAATTAGTAATCAGAAGTGTGGGTGATGCACTGAAACCTCTCTCATTTTATACAGCAGATTGATTCTTAGTCAAAATGTTTTCACGCTGACCTACAATCATGGCAGAAGGCCATATGCCATGCATACAAGCCAGTGAACCATTATTTGCCTCCTGCAAGAGCTCAGCAGATTTTGATTATGTATGTGAGCTGATTTCAGCCTTTCCTGGATTCATATCTGAGTCAGATTTCCCAGACTCACATTAGCCCAGAGGGAAGGCAGCACAATAGTAGGAACTGCTGCATTTAGGTGCCAGTACAGGAATAGAAGTTAGCTGATAGCAATCTCCTTGTACATTGAAAAAAAATTCAAAAGAGCTGAGCAGGCCCTATGTGACATGGAGATATATAGGTGACTGTCATGCAGGGGCAAAAGTTGGGAAGAGAGCCACTTGGACCTGTGGTGGCTGTGAGGACAAAAAAGATGGAATTTAGAGGTCTGAACTTTATAGTTTTGCATATGGATATCCAATTGACTGAGCACCAAAGACTAATCTTTTAAATTATTTTGGCACCCTTTTCAAAAAAAAAAAAAAACAGTCAACCACTGCCAAGCCTACTTAGTGTCTGGGGTCAGAGGTCACAGAACATGCACTCGGGAGGCTGAGGCAGGAATAGAATGTGTTTCTTCTCGCCTTTGCTCCTTACTCATGTGATTTCCTTGCTTCTTCCCTTCTTCCTTTCCTGGGAGAAATCCAAACTATTCCTTAAAAATAAGGGTTTCTGGTTGAGTGACACAGGATGTTTATTGCACATGGGAATCTGGCTTCTGGGACAAAGGAGAATTGAAATCCAGCTCCAAATGTTCATGACCAGTTCTGGGTAGAGAAGAGGAGCTGCAGCAGCCTGATGAAAGGGCAGAGGGGTGCTTGGCTCTCACTTTCACAAAAGTGCTGAATAAGCTAGTGAAACTCTGCTGTCAGTGGACAGATTATGTACTAAGGCCTGTATGAAAACATCTGAGCTAGGGTTGGGGGCATGGCTCAAGTGGTAAAGGCCCTAAGTTCAAACCCCAGTACCACCAAAAATTTTAAAAAGCATCTGAACTAAAGAACAATCTATACAGCTAGCTCTCTCTCTCTCTCTTTCTCTCTCTCGCTCTCTCTCTCCCTGAACTTAAAAGCATGGTTTTGTATTTATCCTCTCAATATTTTTGACAGTTCTTGGGTTTAAACTCAGAGTCTTGTGCTTGCTAGGCACGTGCTCCATCACTTGAGTCATGTCTCCAGCCTTATCCTCTTAATTTTTAATACACAATTTTTTACCTCTCTAACCAAACTAAAAGCTCCTAAAGATGACATATCATATCTTAAATGTTTTTCTTTCTTAGAAAACTCAGGGAAGAGGTACACATTAGCTGCTCAATAAATATTTTCTAATCAAACTGAGCAAATACCACATGCAACATAATGTTTGTCTTTGAAGAGAAATATCTCTTCCTCTTTGCTTTCTATTTTAAATTAGATAGAAGAACAAGAATTTTTTTTAGTGCTGGTTTTATGCTATGAAGAGACTGATATGAAAAAATGAAAGTTATATTTTTCGCATTCCCCATGTTTTTGGTGTTGACCTAACAGTCATTTTCAGAACTTGAGTCAGCTGTAGAGAGAAGCCAAGTGTGGATTCTGAATCCAGGGCCATTCTAAAAAGCTACATTCAACTATGGTTTCATAACCAAAGAAATTACACAAGCAGGAGAGAAACCAAGCCACTCTTGCCCTCAATTCAAAACAATTGAAACTTCTCTCAGTCTTTTCAAGCAATTGTCAAGGGAAGCTGAATCTTATAAAAACTCTTTTTAAATAAATGGCTATTATTTATTTTTGATGCTTTCATAATCATGAGAAAACAGAAGAATTTGCCACCAAAACCAAAGGGGGGGGGGGTAAACAAAAAGATTAAGGAGGGATAGGATAAAGTTATGGAGAAAAATGGAATACAATACTAACTTACGGAAAATACATCAATTTATATTTTAAAGATTTAAGAAGGAATGATTAAAAACTAAACACAGTTGTTTAAAAAAGAAAAAAACCCACTAAACACAGTGATGAGAAGGGACTCCCTTTCTGCAGATTAGCAGGAGCCTGCTTGCTGCCTGCAAATTTGTGGAAGCAGCCTAAAACCAGGTCTTAGGTTTTTGTTTTTGTTTGTGTGTGTGTGTGTGTGGAACTGGAGTTTAACTCAGGGCTTCACCCCTGCAAAGCAGGTGCTCTAATGCTTGAGCCATGCCTCCACTCCATTTTGCTGTGGTTATTTTGGAGATGGGGTCTCTGGAACTATTTTCCTGGGCTGGCCTCAACTGCAATCCTCCCACTCTCAGCCTCCCAAGTAGCTAGGATTACAGGTGTGAGCCACTGGTGCCTAGCAGGGCTTAGGTTATATAATCAAAACTTGATTCCTTCCTCTCTCCCTCCCTCCTTCTCTCTCTCTCTTTCTCCCCCTCTTTTTTTTCTTTCTTTATTTTTCATAGTGAAGTGACAGAAAAGTTTATTATGGAATGAATACATTTTCAATAGACTGGAAGCATCTTGTCTCAGAAAGGGATATAGAGAACAACCAAACTCCATTTTTTAAAATAGCTTTTAAATCACTACTTTGATACATTTATCATCAATTGATTCTCTTTGTGTGTGTGTGTGTGTGTGTGTGTGTGAATGTGAATGTCTCCTCAGAAGAGGATGATTTTCTTTCTTTCTTTCTTCCTCCCTTTTTTGTTAGGGTGTCTCTGTATAGTACAGGCTAGCCTCGAACTTGTGATCTTCCTGCCTCTGCCTCCCAAGTGCTGGGATTACAGTCTGATTTAATTTTATAGTTACACTTTACCTACAAATTTAACTTTGGAAAACTTAAGAATGTCCTTTGGATTTTCTTTCTTTCTGGTAAGAAAGACTTTTGTTAGAAGCCCTGAAATTCATAAGTGCTTTTTGTCATTTGGTGGAACAACGCCTTTGTTTTCCTTCCCAAGCTCTGTGTGAAGAGACTCATAATTAAGCAGGGATGTTTTCAGTTAGCAAACAAAGCAAGAAAAAAGAATGCAGCAACAACACCTCCTAGAATCATCTCAGCATTTAACCACAAACCAAGGGGGCCTCGACATAAAGTTTTAATGATACAAGAGTACCCTCCTCCTTTAAACCACCAACCATGCTTCCCATCGACATTGCTCCTCAAATATCCACTTCTACTTGGCGCCAGCATGTGCCTTCTCTCTCAGAAGGGCCACTTATGCTCTGTGTGTGTTCTCTTTCCTCTCTGTCCCAGAATGCTGAGCACAGGCTCACCCTGCCACACGCCCCTTGAACCAACAAGAGTGATTCTTTCAAACAAGGACTCAGTTTTAAAATCTCTTCCAGATGGAATCCACAACGCTCCATGAGAGCTAGGGTTGTTTATGCGGAACATGGTATTCAACTTCCACAAATTTGCTGCAAGTAATTAAAATTCTAATTTTTAATGTTAATTATGGGAAAGCAAAAGGCCTGTGTCATGAGCAATTTTGGGTCAGGATCACTCACCAGCAACTCAGACACTTCAAGCAGGTCACTTGGCCCATCTCAGTTCACTTTCCATATTTGCAAATTGATGATAAAAATCTCTCCCTCTTAGAAGTGCAGGAAGGATTAAGTGAAATAAATTTTGAAAATACTTAGGACTGTGCTTAGAACACAGAAATTCTATGATTATTATTATTTTTTTTGGATGTATGTAATCAGAACATACAAATAAACATGAATAGAAAGACCACAGAATAATAAAAATGTACTTACTGTTTTATTCAAACTTGATGATCCCCAGCTTAGGAAAGAGAGGAAGGGGCTGCCCATTGCTTTTTTTCCTAAATAAGAATAATCATGCATTCACTTATCTATTCGCCTCTTCAATAAACCTTTGGTGGGCACATGCTGTGTACTAGACAGTGAGGCTCTAAAGTCTAGATTTCAAAGAGTTTTTACAGTCTTTCTGGAGAACTTCAAACATCAAGCACATTTACCCTGGAGAGACGGCTGCAGAGGGACACAGTAAAAAGGAAGAGAGCCAAGATAATTCATTATAATCCAACCAAACTCCATACTAGGACAACAGTGGCCACTCAGAGTGGTATGTGTCAATTCTAACCATTATTCTGTACACAATATAGTCAGGGGGAAAAAAAAGATAACACGAGGAGATTCATTCAAAGGGAGTGGGCAATTCAACCTCTATGTCAACTCATGGAGAAAAGAGCTGAGAACTCATCTAATTCCCAGATGAAACTCACAGGCTCTATCAATCAGGGTCCCAGGAGGAAGTAACAAGAACGCGACAAAGGTCTAATGAAAAGCAAATGATCACAAAGAAGCCACTGAAGTTGGGGGTTTCCAAGGAAACTAGCTGGAATGGTAAAGGTCAGGTCAAGATGACTCAAGTGGTCATGATAGTTAACTAGTCTAGGTTTGAGGGTTATGGAGAGGTGATATCCACAGTCCAAAGAGCAGAGATGTAAAGTGAGGGCTGCCTGACCACAGCAGTGAGGAGTCAGGAGAAGAGTATCCTGCTAGTGGTGCCCACTGATTGAGTCAAAGCAGGAGGCAGCACACAATGGAGCCTGTTGAAGGCATTCACATAGGTCAGCCTTCTGCTGACACAGCGGTTTGGAAAAGGGTAAAGAATGGATCTGGAAGAGAAACAAGAATGTCCCACATAAAGACTGAGCATCTCACCATGCTGAACATAAATAACTCTACCGTAGAAATACGGTAATGCTGGTAATACCAGTGTGATGGTTGATAACTGTCAACTTTACTGGATTGAGAAAACACTAGGAGATTAGGAAAGCACACCTCTGGGGGTGTCTGTGATGGCATTTCTAGAGATGACTTAGATCATGAGGACTATGATCTAATAAATGGATTAATTCCTTGATAGACCATAGTAAGATGTATTATTAGGAAGTAGTGAAAAGGTAGGAGGTGGGACCTAGATGGAGGTCACTGGGGGTGTATCCTTGGGAGCTATATCTTGCCTTGGCCTCTTCCTGTATTCCTTTTCTCTGCTTCCCAGTCTCCACTGCTCTGCCCCATCACACCCTCCCAGCCATGACGGAATACCTTTGAGATCCTGAGCTAAAATAAATCCTTATTCCTCTAAGTTGCTTATGTCAGGTATTTTGTCACAACAATGAGAAGAGCAACTAATACAACCTGGATACTTTTGACACAATGTATTTTTCCTTTTATATGAGAAACCTAACAGTCCTGCATTAAATGGAACTCCATTGGACTTTACCCAACAAGCCAGAGAAGTAGGCATTTTCTTCCCATATTACAGATGATAAAAACAGAGAATCAGAAATAATGAATATTTTACTAGTAAAGGGCATCTTCAACCCCAGAAATCTCGAACAGTTTTTCCATTCTACCAAGTTGAAAAGTAACTAGAGAGATTGGCGAAATCAATGTTACAGAAACTTGGTTCACGCTCCTGAAATTATACAGGATCAGGAAAAATTAGCAGAGGTTACCAGTGCAGTCATTCTCCAGTCTGTATTAATCTAGTGCACTGCACAAACAACCATAAATCAAGTCATTCCTAAATAATCAACCAGAAAATAAACTAGATATCTACACATGATAATCTAGGCTGATGACTCCTGACAAAGACAGCTGGCCTGTTGCTTGACAGAGGTATTAACAAATCTCTAGTATTATTGCCATATATTACACAGGAGGAGGAAGGTGGAATTACCATAAAACAGGAAGAAAAATATAACTTCCAAAACCAGACCTAAGCAGTTGATCTGAGCCAAGTGACAGCTATTTTTCTCAGGCTCCTTTAGAAAGTCTATTAAGCTGCCTACCATCTACTGTTACTTAGAGGTTATTCCTTGCTGCTATTGCCTTGGATGGAAGCTTCAGAAATTTTGCAAAAGTAAAAGCTTCAGACTGAAAAATACTTAAGATCATGGTCTCTATAGCTGAAAACCAGGGTTTAAAGGTGTTTCCCAGGCTTTCTGGCTGAGAGAACTTACCTTTCTTAGAGGTCTCTCTCAATTTCCCTATTTGACAAAGGGAGAGTAACAGCACTTACCTCTTTGTTTTAGCTGGAAGCTTTAATAAAACAACACATGGAAAATCTGAGGAGTACAACAAGATCACTAAGGGCAAATTCCCCATGTTTACTGCTTTCATCATCACCACATCTTCAGGCTTACTCCATTGTCTCTTTTACTCATTCTGCTGATGAGAAATATCTGGCCCTAACAGTTCAGCTACCACCTCCCCTTTGTTTTTCTCTTGCTTGGCCAGGGCACTGATAAGATAAGCATGTCTGCTCCCTACTGCCCTCTTCCCCAGTCTTTCTTTGGAGTGTTTTAAATTTATCTTATTCATTTTTATTGTAGTAGAACATACTAGACATAAAATTTGTCACCTTTTACCATTTTTAGGTATATAGATCAGTAGCACAAAGTGCATTCATGGTGGTGTGCAGCCATCAACATCATCTCCAGAACTTTTTCATCTTTCCAAACTGAACCTGCACCTGTTAAATAATGACTCGCCCGGCTCTGGAGGCCACCATTCTACTTTCTGTCTCAATGATCTTGACTACTCTAGGTGCCTCACGCAAATGGAATCACACAGTATTTGTCCACTTCACAACTGGCTTATTTATCTCTCTCATAATGTCTTCAAAGTTCAGCATCTGCCAGAATGTCTTTCCTTTAGAAGTCTAAATATTTCAGTCTATGTACACACCATATTTTGTTTTTTCATTTATCTGCTAAGTGGACACGGGTTACTTCTTCCTTTCGGCTCTTATAAATAATGTTGCTTTGAACATGAGTGGGCAAAACCTGAAAGACCTTGTTTTCAGTTCTTTTGGGTACACTAAGCTGCCCAGACTGGCCTCAATCTTTCAATTCTCCTGCCTCAATCTCACAAGTAGTTGGGATTATAGGTATGTGCTACTATGCCTGGCTATTTTTAATATTTTGAGGACATACCATACCATTTTGACAGCTTCTGCATCATTTTACATTTCCCACAGGTGATATACAAGGGTTCTAATTTATTCACATCTTCACTAACACTTTCTTTTCTTCTCCCTTTTCTTTCTTTTTAATAGCTATCCTAATGGAGGTGAAGTGGTTGTAGCCACTTCTTCCTTTTCTCAGTAGCTCTGTGCTTCCAGATGCATTTTACCAGACCTAATTCCTAGTCCCTTCTTCCTATTCTTGAGGAAAAGAGATGGTCTCAGCTACCTGGATCCAACCATTCCTCAGCTTTGCCTCCTGGGATGGCCCTTCCCTGGCAGGCTGAGGCTGCCTCTGTAAAACAGTTATGTGAGCTAGTCAGTTATTGCAACATACATGCATACTCTCTGACATACTCTACACTTATATTAGTAAATAAATATACACTTATATTTATAAGAGAGTACTTAGAGAAATTATTTGAAAATGACTACAGTGTAAAATTTTTGATGAGGGTTAAATTATAAAACATCAAGCTTGTTTTATGCAGTCTCTTCTATTCCCTAAGACTCCTAGTAGGCAAATTATTAAACATTTGAATAACCTGTTAGGCAGGATGTACAACTTTACATAGCCTGCAATTAGCTCAGGTTTTTTTTTTTTTTTGGCAGCACTGAGGTTTGAACTCAGGACCTCACACTTACTTGCAAGGCAGGCACTCTAACTGCTTGAGCCACTCCACCAACCCTTTCTTTGTGTGATGGGTTTTTTTGAGATAGGGTCTTGAGAACTCTTTGCTGAGGGCCAGCTTCAAACCATGGATCGTCCTCATCTCTGCCTCCTGAGTATCTAGGATTACAGGTGTGAGTCACCAGTGCCTGGCAAGGCAGTTTTATTCACACAAAAAACACAGAAATAAGAGTGGTATTGGTATCACTATTGCAGGGACCAGTTACAACATCCCGTTAACGTGTGCATTGTGTTTTACTTGTTGGGAAATAATTCTTCAGGATCTCTCACATTTCCTCATGGCTTACAAACAGAAGCACTAATGGTGTTTGTTCCTGGCTAGCCTCTCAAGGACGCCTGTACAGTGAACAGACTCAGAAGGCAGAAAGGTAAATTTGTTTTCTGCCAGTATGAAAACATAATATCTCCCTCTGGGACAGAGGACAGGTTGGTTTGAAGATCATTGTAAAAGCTTCATGTTTCTCAATCTTAGGGTCTCTCTCTGTACAAAACCCACTGTGTGCACAGGTGTTCCCTGGCCCTCACTGGCACTGTTTTGTAGAAACTAAAGTTTGGGAACTGTCAACAAAATGATAACACTCTGGTTACTGCAATTGCTGAAAGTAATAAGCTGTGTTTGTCCTGAACAAGGAGTTTCTTGTCTTGTACCAGTGGGCTGGTGACAGGCAAACTTGTTAGCTTGCAAGTAGGGTAAAATCTCAGGTTTTAGCAGCTCTTGACATGAGTTATATACTGTCAAAATCATCCCTGGTCACACAAAGTGGTAAAAGATAACATTTAGCCCACTAATGTTATACTCTTAGGACACTTCAAATAAACCAAGAAGGCAGGGAAATGTTTACTACAAGATTCTACATTGTGCTGGGTGTGGTGGTACATGACTGTAATCACAGCACTTGGGAGGCTGAAGTAGGATTGAGGGTTCAAGGCCAGCCTGGTCTACATAGTGAGACCCTATCTCAAAAAATGAAAACACAAACAAAAAAACGAACAACACAAAGAAGATTCTAGAAAACCACTGATTGATTGGGCAGTACAAATAGACTGGAAATGTACAATATACCTAACATTAGAAAAGATCTTGTTGTAGTTTGCAAGAGAGTTAAAAATATTTTAAGATAAAATTTGAGTCAGAGTGCAGAACTCAAGACTCAGTTTGAAAGAAACACTTCTTGGGGGTAGGAGCATGGTTCAAGCGGTAGAACACTCGCCTAAAGTTTGATGCTCTGAGTTAGTTCCCCTGCACTGCAAAGAGAGATACAAAAAACAAAACCACTTCCATACTTAAAAAAGAACAAAAAAACACTTCCATTTCTAAATCTCCAGCTTCATACCTCAGGGCTTATATCAATCATTAAAACTCTCCATAGCTCATCTCTCCCATTTTACAGTGGGATTAATTATTTCTTGCTGTGTATAAAACCCAGAGTTGTCCAGAGGATCAAACACACAGTGTGAAGATGCTTTGTAAACTCTACAGAGGCCAGACAAGGTAAACCTCTGGCTGCTGCTGCTTGTCATTAAATGCAAGTTCTCTGTAGCTCTTTCATGCTATGAGTTCAACAGCTCACAGCAATCACAACATGCAGAGTCCTTTGTTCATTCAACAAATATTTACTGTGCCAGGCACTGGGAAAGAACAAAAGAACGATCCCAGGGCACATGGCAGAGAAACCTCTGATAAGATAAAACATACAGAAAGGCTCTGCCTTGTTAGATATGGTTTGTCCCTTTCATTTCACTCTTATGGAAGAGAGAACAAAGGTAGATTTAATGGCACACAGGTCCTATAAACCAATTCTTCAACTAGATCAACAGCCCTCAGCAGGATAAATGGACTACCAGTGGCTGGAAACACAAACTTCCCCTGCTGAGAATCAAGGCCCCTGGATGAAAACCTAGAAGAACGTCTCTAGGAGCCATATCTAGAAGGAATTTAACTTCATACTAAGATTGGAGTTAAATTAGAATTGCAAAGTCTCCTCTAGATTTGAAGATGAAATCAAGGTTAGCTGAAAATGTATATTTCTTCTACTAGGTTTAGTAAAGAAAGCACAAATTATATTTTAAACTCACAATCTCTTTTACCACTAATTCATCAGCATTTAGAGTACTTGATAATTTCTCTCGTCTCTTCTTTCTCTTCCTCCAGTGTGCATTGAATCCAGGGCCTCCTATAAACTAGATAGGCAGGCAAACAAGTGACCCACAACCCAGCCCCAAGACTTGATAATCTTTTAGTTCAAGAGATCTATTTTTTGCCAAGCGGTGGAAGACAATCGAGTTTTGCAGTTTTGAGCATGTTCAGAGCATGTACCCACAACACCTTCTACAATGGACACAGATTCAATGTGGTTCTTGTAAGTTCTACATATTTATCCTGCTTACAAAGTTCCTCTAGAAAAGCAGAAATTGCACTCTTTGGGACAATGTGACTTATGTTCCTGTGTTGGGTGTCTAAGGTATGTGTACCTATGGAAGTTAAGTGGGAAAGTGCAAGGCCCTCCTGGGGAGGTGGCTGTGCTATGCCTTATTCTCTGCACCTGAGTCCATCAAATTCTCACTCTGAAGGCTCAGTGATTGTTAATGAAAGTGCTTTGAGATCCAAATGTCACCAGATGAATTCCTCAAAATGGCACGTCAGGGAGTCAACTCCTGGGCACACACTCTCTTTCTCATTCTCCTCCCTAGCTGGAAGCAGGAGCTGAGCAATAGCAAGCTGTGGTATTCTGAGACAGGATGTCCTGCTCATCCATGTTGTCAAGAAGAAGTCTGAGATCTGCACAATCAGTATTTCCATTTACTAAATAGGTAAATGAAGGTACAAAAAGATGAGGCCACTTGCTCCAAGGCAGAGGGTCCGCAACTAGGTAGTCAGGCTCCTGGGCTCTAGCCACCATGCCAGGCTACATTTTATAATAATAAGATCCCCACCGTGGTCATGGACAGTAAATCCAAGGCATTGTGCATGCTAAGCAGTTGTTCTATCATTGAGCTACATCCCCAGTCCTTGGTTTTCTGAGACAAGCTTTCTCTCACTATGATCATGAGGCCTTGAACTCATGATCCTCCTGCTTTTGTTTCCTGAGTGCTGGGATTATAGACTTAGACCATGATGCTCAACTGAAACTCTTAATTATTTGTCCCAGGATTTCTCAAGTAAGGTAATTGCAGTGACATAAAGAGCCATTGAAATTTTAATTTCAGGACACATTTTTTGTTCAACAAAATAGCAGACTGAGAAACACCAGCACAGGTTACAAAGTCAGGGTACCCAAATGTCAGGATGGTTCAGCAAAATCTCAACCAGAAACTACCGAGTTTCACGAAGTCCTATTAATAACACAGAACAAACAAGCAAGAGACTGGCCTAAAGGAAATGCTGGCTACAGGACCAGCCCCTAAGAGCTGGTGGGAAGCTGTGGAGAGGGCAGCAGACAACACCTGCCACCCTCTGTCCCTCTCAAGCTGTGTCACCAGCCTCATAGATGACTAAGCTGCTTTGGGTTACAGATGCTCCCTCTGAAAACAAGATGATAAAGGGCACCTACTATTTTGTACGGAAATTCAGATAAACTAATATAAAGCAAGTGCTTTAAGAAACTTAATTTACAAGTAAAAAGCACTTTTGTTTTTATACTATGTAGCTTGACCCTGAAAGAGAAAGGTATTACTCTCATTTTCCAATTTCTACCTGCAGATATTGGTATATTTTCAGTAAAATTTTATAGAAAATTCTCTGTTCTGACAACTCATAAATCCTGTCATAATTTAAGGTAAAGTATATTCTGAGATAAATGTTGACTTTTTTCATTTAATCTCTATTAAAGGAAATGAAAAGGATTTATTAATATTCCATTAACAACAAGGTTGGGCTTGGGCTCCTGGGTTAAATTCCAGCTGTTATTTCCTAGAGGATGACCTTGAATAGAAGACTTAACCTTCCTGCCACACTTCCCTCATTCATAAAACAGGGGCAATGATAACATCTAACTCAGCCTTGTTATGATGATTAAATAGACTAGTCAGGATGTCTGATACATAGACATCAACAAATACCTGCTGTTATTATCTTACAAGACCTTCATTTACAAATGAGATATCCCAAATAAGGGATCTGGTGGAAAGAATACAGGATAAAATAAATAAATAAAAAATAAAGGATTTGAAAAGATGAGCTATACATAAAGCCAACTATTCACTTTTTCTTGGCAGTGCTGGGGACTAAACCCAGGTCCTTGCACATGCTAGGCAAAGGTTCTTTCATTGAGTTACATCCCTAGTCCTTATTTACTTTAATTTGTTGGTTGGTTGGTTGGTTTTTTGAGATAAGGTCTCACCCTGCAGCCCAGGCTAGCCTTGAACTTGTGATACTCCTGACTCAATCTTACCATCCTGGAATTATAGCCACACATCACCACACCTGGCTCCCTCATTTACTTTTAATTTTATAAAAAGAAAATACCTAAAACTTAGATGAAATTCATACCCAGGTAACCTAGAAAACAAGGAAAGTACATAAAAAACAAAACAAAACTGCAACGTCAATTCCAAAGGTCTCAGAGTTTCTTCTATGTTTCAGCAACCAAAAGCAGGGGCCAAGGTTTGTAGAGCAGCAGCTAGGTCATCCAAGGTTAAGTATTTAATTTCTTTTCCTTAGCACTTTATAAGCAAAGTGGAGAAGTGAATTTATTTAGAAATTGAGACAAAGAATATTAATGGCCAGAAAGCCAACAACAGACAGAAAAAGTACAGTAATATTGATCAATTCATCAAAAATTTTATATTATTTTCTTTCTTTCTTATTTTTTAAATTCTTTGTTGTGGTGCTAGGGATTGAACCCAGTTTTACACATGCTAGGCAAGTGCTCTACCTTTGAGCTGAGCTACCTCTCCACACCCTAATCATACTTTTTACCTGCATTTATAGTATAAATGGCCAGGCACATGTCAGCCAGGCCATGCAAAATACAAAGAGCCCTGGAGGTGTGGCTGAAATGGTAGATAGCCTGTCTACCAAGCATGAGGCCGTGAGTTCAAACCCCAGTACTGCCAATACTACTACTACTACTACTACTTCTACTACTAAAAATAATAATAATACAAAGATTCAAAGATATAAGGCAATCCCAATCCTTATGTTTCTGGACTAATGCAGTGAACATTCAAGGTGAGTTAATAGAGTTCTTGATGGGGCAAACACACAGTAGAGAGGGCGTGGAAGGATTCCAGAGATGTTCATATTTAACATGAAGCCTAAACGCATCTGCTCTAGGGAAAGAGGTGAGAGTCCTCCAGATAGAGGGAGCAGCACATCAGACTGCTCTTCCTATGCCTGCTCTCCAATGGCTTCCCACTCACTTCATTTAAAATGAAATCCTCATTCTTACTAGGTCATGAGGGCCCTATGTGAACTGGCATTTCCTACTAGTCCTTTTCAATTCTTGCCCTTGGATACCTGGCCTCATGACTGTCCCTTAATATGCCAAATATCTTTACCTCAAATCTCTGACCTTGCTGCTCCCCTGCCTGAGACAGTCTTCCACCAGATGCCTACTGGGCTCACTTTACTCAAATGGCAACTCCTCAGGAGCGTATCCTACCCACCCCAGCTAAAATATCCCATCACCTTCAGTAAGTCCACTCTTCCTTCTAGCAGCAACACCACCTGGCAAACAGAACTGGGGCAGAGCACAGAACATAGGGAGGACAGAATGGGAGGTGGTCATCAATATTGTGCTTGCTTCTGGAATGGCGATCACTTGTATGGTTATTGCCTCCTACAGATCTGAATCTGTACACTCAAGGACTTGACAAAGTTGTCCTTTTAATCCCACAGGAGGAGGAGGAGGAGGTTGGTGCTTTCACTGCTCCCATGTCACAAATGAGATACAGGGACAAAAGAAATTCAAACTCTGGATTCTAGCCATCATGATCTGTAATATGACCACTTAGACCCTAGGCCCCACCTCCACTCCCACCTGCTATAAAGCAAGTAATGAATGTGTATCTTTGGTGATGAGTCATATTTTCCAACCTCCTCCCAAAGCCTTGTAAGGCAGCCAGAGTTAAGAAGGAAGTTGCATGGCTTCTGTATTCCTTTTGTGAAATTTGGCCCTATATAAGAACAAGGAAGGAGGTCATCTGTGGTGGTAAATGCCTATAGTCCCAGCACTCAGGAAATGGAGGCAGGAGGATCGTGAGTTCAAGGCCAGCCTGGGCTACATAACAAGACCTTGCCCCAAAATACAACAAAAAGAAAAAGGAAGAAAAAGGGAGCCCAGAAACAGACCCTTAGGGGATTCAAGACGCACCAGCTGAATACTGCAGGGTGACAGTATTCATCTCTTCAAGAAAGCTGGAAGATGATTCCTTATAGCCATCCTGTTCTCTGAAGTTCTCTCACTACTTCCCTGAACCTCTCTTCTCTACCCGCCTTCCTCTCTCCCTCTTCCTCTCCTGACCGCTCTCTCTCTCTCTTTCTCTGTTATCTTTCTGGTGGGTCTGGAGTTTGAACTCAGGGCCTTGCACTTGCTAGGCATGTTCTTTACCAGTTGAGCCATGCCCCTAGGGAGTTATTGCGTTAGTTATTTTTCAGATAGGGTCTTGTGTTTTTGCTGAGGCCACACTCAGACAGTGAACCTCCTGCCAATGCCACCCACATAGCTGACGTTATAGGCATATACCACCATGACTTGCTGGTTTGTCGAAGAGGAATCTCCCTAGCTTTGTACTTGGCTAGACTCAAACTACAGTCCTCCTGATCTCTGCCTTTTGAGTAGGTGGGATTACAAGCATGAGTCCAAGACTGGCCAACATTACTCATGTGATAATGTAATCCTGAGCTTCCCCTGTGCTAACTCTGCTTCTCTAGCTAATTACAAGATCAAACCTGCAACACTGTCTTTTAAATAAGGACAAAAGCATTGGCACCACTGGATGGCAAACATTCTTTTGTTCTTTTGTTGTCACTCCTGGAGTTCTGTTAAGACAAGTTAAATATAGAAAATATGATTTAAATAACGTCCTTATTAAGAATCAACTTAATTTCTGGCAAAGAGAAAAGCAAATGTGTGATAAGAGTTTTCTACCAAAAAGAACAGTTATGTAACCAGAAGAGCCAGGATGAAGTCAACAGGATCAACACTGACAGAGCCCCGCTTCCCTCACAAGCCAAGATGATGAGAGTTCCATGGACTTACTTCTCATACAGCCTCTGTCCTCTCATGAAGGCCTTCACCTCATTGTCCAGTGGGAAGGTGCCATCATCCTTTCTAAAGCGGTAGAAGAGTTTGACATCCTTGAATTCCTTATGCTCATCACACACTGAAACAAGATACACAAAAAAATCACTCTTGTGGAATTAATCAAATGACATATGATGCTAATTAAGAATCTTTTCACTAACTAGGTCTTCAAGCACACAGATACATACTTTATGGGACATCCATATAAGGTATTTGGTTTAGTACCTAGTACAGAGTGAAATCTAGAGAGATAAAGAGAAATGCTGCCAGCGTGTAACTAAATTAAACTGTGACAGGCTAGGAAGAGCCAAGGAGAAACTGCAGTGGGGGCACATCAGAGGAGTCCCTGGCATCCCTGGCAGCCCAGATTGAGGAACTGGTCATCATCCTGAAGGGTTTGTATGTAAGGGAAACCTAATGTGCAGAACGTAGATAAAAATGAGGAGAAATGGCATTCTGCCCTAAAAGAGTAGCAATGTATGCAAAAGTCTAAGTCAGGGTGAGAGATTTTTAAAGAGACATGTTCATGAATGTTCATGAAACCATTGAGAGTAATCAGTGAGAACGTGAAAAAAATCTAAATGTCTATCAATAGAAGAATGGGTAAATGCACAATGACATAAGTATGTAAGATGTACATATAGAAGCAAAAATGAGCAAACATGAGATATACTATCAACATGAGTAAGTCTCATATGTAGGGTGTTGATCAAATTTGCAAAAGAATAAACACATATCCTTATAATGGTTCATAACATATAAAATGATATGTCATTTAGAGATACATAACTAAAAAGGCACAGTATATAAATACAAAAGTATATGGAAATAACCCAAATGCCTCTTGAAGGAAGGATGGGAGTGCAATTGGGAAGAGGTACACAAGATACCATTTAAAGTAAAATGTGTTATTTCTTGAAGAGGTAGATGTGTGTGAACATTTAGTCATCCATTTCCCTTCCAGTCACCTTGCCTGCCACCACCTCACTCACCATGATGAATTATGCCCCGGTCTGCTAATTTCTGCATGAGTTTAATTGCTGTCTCTCTGTCAGAAGCTTCCTTGTGTTCAATCAGCCAGTCAATCAATTCTTTTGCAACAAAACAGTTCGGGTAGGTTTTGAGATGATGCCGTCTGTCTTTAATAACCTTTTCTTCATGCAGCCTGAGTCTAGAAAGAAAAATTAAGAAGCACTTTAGGAATTTTGATGATATCATGAATTATTAAACTAATCCCAGAGAAAAGTAACCACACAGAAGCTCTAAGCACCAGAGTACCATTAAAATATCTTTATGTGTTATGCACATATGAATAAAAGAAAAATATATATATATCTTTATGTGACTTAGTGATTTCTATATTGGATTTCTGTCCTGGCACTCCAAGGCTCCAGAAGTGATTCCTCCTTTGGGTCCATAGGTGATACAAGTAATTGTGAGAGAAAAACAAACTTGCTAACCTACAACTCTCCAGCCTTTCAGGAAAGGGAGAAGAGCTTTCCCAATGCCTACTTTGCCTCATTCCCTTTCTCTGTCTCTACCAGTGGGGTTATTGCTTAACCAACCAATCAACCAACCAATCAATCAACCAGCCAACCAACCAACCAACAAAAACTCCTAGAAACTTACTGAAAGAAGGTATGTTCTCTTCATCACAAATTGCTCAAGTTTCACCATATTTACACTAATTCATTCATATAACAAATACTCTTGCATGCCTATTATCTGATATTAGGTGCTTCTAGGCACTCCATTCATGCATCAGGAACTACTGAGGATTCTTTCCTTGTGGACATTGTTTTCTAGTAGGGAAGATAATTAATCTTTGCATGTGACTTATTAGGTCCCAGGCACTGATATGAGAACTTTACACTACTTAACTCACTGCTCAGAACAACCTCCCCAGAAGTTATTATTACTCATTTTTTTAATAGCAGAGACAACTGTGGTCTCAGAGAGATTAAGTGACTTGCAAAAAACCACACAGCTAGCAAGTAGTAAAAAATATTATCTGGAACCCTGCTGATCTTGCTTTAGTCTACCATGCTGAGGAGCAATAAGTGAAAAGTCTTGGAGAAATGGATTAAAGCTATTGAACAACAACAACAAAAATATGCAATTTATTTTCAGGCTGAAGGATCAGTATGGAAAAAAAGTGGTTCATGTGTAACTTGCCTTCCCTAAGAACACAGGGACTGGTTTCCAAAGGAATCATAAACCTGCCTTTTAAAAAAAGTTTCTTCCATTTACCTTCCCTTCCTTTATCATCCTTGTATTTTCTTTTATTCCTCAAATGATGAATCTGCATTGGGTGAACCACAGGTCAGCTTCTTCCTACTTTGCCCACCTGACTTCTATGCTTAATTCAGATTCTCAACATCATCAAGAAAGGGAATGCCACAGGAGTCAGTTACACAGTAACCGTGCAACCTGAGCAAGTGATTTATTACATCTTTCTTCCTCTGTGAAATGGACACAATTATGAGATTTGGGATAGACTCCCTATCCTTGGTAATGTTGACATTTAAGGGCATAATCTACTCTAGGCCTCAGCAACTCAGCATAGAGCCTGGCACATCCTTCTTTCTTCCACTCACTAAGGAGGAAACTGTGGAGCCAAGATATAGCTTGGTGTAGAGTAGATGCTTCGCATGTATGAGGTCCTGAGTTCAAACCCCAGCACCAGGAAAAAAAAAACCACAAAGGAAAGAAAGAAAAAAAGGAAAAAATTGATCATACTCTTGCTTGTTTTTTGAAAGGTTGCACTGAATGCATTTTAATATTCAGTGGTTGTTATATGAGTAGGGACTACACTGGGCGCAAGCTGAAGCTTGGATGCTCTTTTTGCAATATCATTGCCAATGTGCTGAACTAATTCCACAAATTCACAACCAGTCCTTCAGAATGTGACTGTACTTACAGTTTTTGAAGAGGTAATTAAGGACCTTGAACATAGCACAGTCGTGCTTATCTATCATGTACAAGGCCTGGGTTCAATCCCCAGAACCTCAAAAAAATTAAAATGAGGTAATAAAAGTAGTCCCAATCTAATCTGACTGTGTCCTTAGAAGAAGAGATAAAGACATAGACATGTGATGACATGTGCAGATTTCTATTTACACCCCAAGGAGGATGCCCCAGAGGAAATCAGTGCTGCTAACATTTGTCCTTGGATTTCTGGCCCCCAGAACTGTGAGAAAAGGCAACTCTTTTGTCTATTCCACACATTCTATTCTACTTTGTTATGGCAGCCCTGGTGAGTTAACATAATAGCTAATGTTGAAGACTAGAGGTTTCCAGAGTTCTCTGGGGATGAAGAGCTCAGTGGAGCAATGGCAGTAGAGAGGGAAAGGGAGAGAGAAGCCAAATGGGGAAAAAAAAATCATTTCAACTGAGTTCCTAAACATACCCAGTGTTAGATGCATTTTCAGAAGAGTACCAGAGTCACAATTGAAGACACAGAAATGGAAAATTGTCTCTGCAAGGCAAACTTTACTTCTGCAGCAGGGTGCTGAGGCGCACAGTCACAGCAAGCACAAGGATCAGGCAATAGGTCCTCATTTCTATTCCTGGCAGTGGGCCCTGCCCCCCTACTTGGATTGGTTGAGTTCTGGCTAATGCTACACTTGTAAGTTTGGGGTGGGTTAGATAGTAATTTTGTGCAAAAACGGAGCTCAGTGAACGAGAACCTGGAACTGCAAGCAGCTAAGTAATGGTGACACACTTTGACAGGAAAGACTGCTTTCCTCACATACTCCAATCTAAAAGCCACTTAATTATCTGGAATCTCATTTTCCTCATTTGTGAAACAAGAAATGTGAAGTCAGTAACCATGTGACCTCTCTACAGTGGGCATCTAAACATTTACCTAACCTATACCCACTCTCCTTTTTTCTATCAGCACTCATACTTTCTCTTGGGGATACCATCCATTATTCACAGTCCATCCACACAACTCAAATATGACTGGCCCCAGCCCCAGCCCAGGACCCTGGCCTAGCCAATGGGCTCTGTATTTGGTTCATGGATGAGAATGTGACCCAGGCTAGGCCAATGAAAGTCAATCCTGAGGATTTTTCTAGGAGTGTTGGTTATTAGGCTTTAAAATATATGCCTTACTGTGCACAGGAGGGATAGGGCAAGGGAAGGAAACCAAAAACTTGAATGAAGTTGATGTGCTCACTGTACAGCAATGAATATACAATCTGAAGCTGGCCTGGGGTCACCATGGGAAGCGGACTAGGGGGGAGTGAAGAGGACTAAGAGGCGAATCAACTGGAGCAGTAACACACATTCACATGAGAGCAACACAAGGAAACTCCTTGTGTAGCTGTCTTTATCTCAAACTAGCAAAAACATCATGCATGTTGTATTTTCTTTTATGTTTTTTCTTCTACAAAATTGGAGAACAGGAGGGCGTACCAGTTTCCACAGGGATAGGGGGTAAAGGGTGGGGGGGTGTCTGGCACCGATGGGAGGGGAGAGGTGGCGGGGAAAGAGGTAGGAGGATGAATATGGTGTAAACAATGTATACACATGTATGTAAATGCAAAAATGACACCTGTTGAAACTATTCCAGGAACCAGCGGAAGGGGGAGTGGGGAGAGAAGTGGAGAGGGGGATTTTAGTATGATATAATTTGATACATTGTAAGAACCTTTATAAATGCTACAATGTACCCATACAACACAAGGATTAAAAAACAAAACAAAACCGACCTGAGTTTGAAACAAAACATACAGTTTCAAAATTAAGTCTGTCCAAATTAAATAAACTTACTAACACTTGTTGCTGATTGAATATTATTAACATCAAATTCAAAGAGGCATTACATAATTTGAAAAGCATTTTAAATTGATCAATATCACAGTGTTCTTCAAGATTTTCCTTGGAATTTTTGCAGTCAATTTACATAATATAGTCAGTTACTGACTTTTGGCATATTTACATGTTCAGAGACTGTGTAAATCATCATTATTGGTTCGTATTATGAAAAGTTTCATTTTCAACATAAATTCTCATACTTAGTTAACTAGGTCACAAGTCAGCTTTGCCTTCCCTTGGGTCTTCTCATTTAGCTTACTCACTGATAGTACATATTATTGAGAAAATGTAAGTGTGGATGATCATTTTTAAAAAAAATTCATTGCCTGCTATTTATTTCAACATTTCCATAAAATGGTGATGATTCATAGAACATGTATACTGACTAGTTTTAACAACTATATCCACACCTGATGCTTTTCATAGAGTTTGCTGTAAAAATATCACAAATATTTTTAATATGTATCACAGAGTAAATAAAGCAATAAGGGAACCATCTGTCTCTTGTTTTAAAATCCCATTAAGTCCAGAGTTTTGAACTAATGCAGCAAGGTCACTAACCATTATGATAAGAACTATTTTTTCATATCTAGTTGAAATTATTCTTTGATAAATGTAAAAGATTTAAAATAGCTGTGTCACAAGTTTGATCTCTGAGGTCATGAATTAATAACATTTCTTTATAGGGTTGGATGTCCTTTGAGAAAATATGTATCTAAAATATTAATTGAACAGTGTCTTGTATGAATCAGCTTAAACTAAATAAAAGTATTTAAAAATTTCAGTAAATAAAATATATGCCTTAGCTGGGTGCCAGTGGCTCACCCCTATAATCCTAGCTACTTGAGAGGAACAAGGTTCAAGACCAGCCCAGGGAAAAAGCAAGACCCTATGTCAAAAATACCTAACACAGAAAAGGGCTGCTTGCCACAAGCTGTAGAAAACATGACTAGCAAGCGTGAAGGAGAAATCTAACACAGAGCAAAGCAGAAGAGATACAGAGACAGGAAGACAGAAACAGGTCAGAAAAATGTTTCAAACAACCCTATTTGAGGACCTGAATTCAAAAGTTCATGAAGCCACCAACCTGGACTTAAATTACATGAACCAATACATTCTTTTATTCTTAAGTGAATTTAATTATCTATTACTAATACCAAAAATGTCCCAAAACATCCCCTAGTTGAATAATTTGGTGGCTCCAATGCACTCAATGTTGCCACTGTGATTCCTTCAGAGGGTGCATCAGTAGCCAGGGCTGTCGGTCTTATACCCAGTGGCTTTGGACTTCTTAAAGTCAAGCACTTGTTTTTTCATTCTTCTGTCTTCTCCCTTTGTCCTGTTGTGATCAGCACTCTTTGTCCTTGTTCCTGAACTCAAATAGTCCCCTTAATCTGCCAGTCTTTCTGCCATAGTCTGCTGAGCTAGTTGACATGAAAATACTAATGATGAGTTCAAAGGTTTTGAGCAAACACGTCTGGTAGGAACACCTACAATAAAAAAGGTAAGTGTTTCATGTATAGATTGTATAACATGTATGGAAGACCCTTGGCATCCTCTGGTATATGGTTCCAATGGACCACTGTTGAGGAAAAACCATGCAGGCTCAGGATACATAAGTGTAGTGCTCTACTGTGGATGCTTGATTTATTTTTCCCACAATGTCCCTGAACTTCTGCTGAAGATATGATACCATGCACTTTATCACTTGAACTTCTTCATATCCACTGAGTTGTGTAACGTGCTAGTGGGAATTTAACATTTCTGGCTTGAAATTTTTTATTTTATTTATTAATTTTTGACCTCACTTGGTCAAAACTGTGTGTAATAAATCCACACAAGGTGTACTGACTGTATTGTGGTTACTTGAAGATGATTTTCTATGCTTTATTAGTGATACTCAGCTGAGTGGTAAATAACTAAGGGTAAATGTCAATGAAGCTTCATTTGTAAATATCACAATGTATCCCCTTGTACAATTATTATATGCAAATAAAATACAATAAAAGATATCAATGATGCTTAATTGCTATACAATGTTCTACTATTTGTAAATATTATCTAAAACCTAGGAATCAAAACATATTATAGGATTGGCTAAGGAAAGGACATAGCCATGAATCTACTAGTAAGAGAGAAAAGGATGTCAGTGATAAAAGCAAAACATCAGCAAGGTATCCAATAGGCCCAGAAAGTTTTAAAATATGGTGGTAATGGAATAGGGTTTAAGGAGAAAACAAAACAAACAAGAAACCCACTTAAATTTGAATTTCAGAAAAGCAACAAATATTTTTCTTAGTATAAGCATGGTCCAAATATTGCATGGGATCTACTTATATGAAAAAAACATGATTACTCATTAGATCAGCAATTCAAATTTTACTGAGCACTCTGCATTTTAACTGGCAATCCTATGGGAGATATGTTTTATTAAACATGCAAGAGTGTATGTTAAGATTAATAATTTACTCTAAAGGAAAGGGATCTACACTGATGGTACAGGACACTTTGGATCCTCAGGGCTTTCTCCTCCAGGGAAAGTTGTATAATTCTGTTTAGAGTACTTGACTCATCATGTTTATCTGATTCTTCCAGAAAGTATTTTGGCCCATGTGCTTAGTGTCAAACTATAGACTTCACATGCTGAGAACCAGCTAAGAAATGCAAACTGTAAACATGATAATTTGGGGAGGGGGTGATACTCAGAATTGAAGCCAGGGCCTCACATTTGTTAGGCAAATGCTCTACCACTTAAACTATGTCCCCAGACCAGGATTACAAATTCATAAAGCTGGTGGAGTAAAACCAAAGAAGTACCTTTTTTGTTTTTTTTCCCCAGTACTGGGGCTTGAACTCACAGCCTGAGTTCAAGCTAGGCAGTGCTCTACCACTTGAACTATACCCCAACCCTCACCTTCTCTTAATAATGAACCAAATGATTTAAAAAGTAAAACATAGCAAAAATTTGACTAGAAGTAGCTAAATAAGGAATGAGTAAAACCTAACTCCATTTTGTATGAGTTTGTTTTGTTTTTTAAGACAGGGTATCATTCACTGTGTGGCCCACTCTGGCCTTGAACTCTCAATTCTCCTGCCTTGCCTCCAGAGTGCTGGGTTCACAGGCATGTGCCACCACACCTAGAAAAAAAACCCGTAAAAATTTAAAAGTAGCTTTCAAGGAAATAAACAGAAGATTCTGGAGTGACAAGGTAAGGCAAGCATGTGCTCACTACACAGAAGTCTTGTTACTAAATCAATGAAATCTTTAGGATTTTCATTAAGAGGAAGAAAAAACAAAAACCCAGAGTTTTCTGTCTTCTGATTAGGGACTATAGAAATGGCTGTTGGAGAAAGGCAGGTGCTATGAAGGAAATGCAGAAATACACCTGCCCTTTGGCAGTATAGACTCTCAGATACAACAGGAAACTGTGGAACCAAAATAGCCCTTTGCAGTAGTGACATTCACCTCTTAATACAGAAAAAGAACACTAGGACAGGAAATTAGACAAAAATCACAGGAGACCTTCCCTTTCTTATTACCCTGGGCCTTAAGCTATGAGAAAGTAGATCAAATAATTAGCTATCAAAATGTAGCCCAAACTGGGCACCTGTGGTTCAGGCCTATAATCCTAGTTACTTAGGAGGCTGAGCTTGGGAGGATTACAGTTCGAGGACAGCCCAGGCAAATAGCTAATGAGACCCCCACCTTCAAAATAACCAAAACAAAATGAACTGAAGGTGTGGCTCAAGCACCTGTTTTCCAAGCCTGAAGCCCTGAGTTCAAATCCCAGGCTCACCAAAAAACAAAAAATTAGCCTAGAGGAGAAAATGGTATTCTGAGATATCTTAGGAAGGGGTCAAGGAGATATCACCTGCTTTATGTCAGAACATAGATAAAACATGGAAAAAAAGGGCCAGGCATGGTGGTGCATGCCTGTATATCTAGCATACATGAGCTGAGGTGGGATTGCCAAGTTCGAAGGCAATTCTGGGTTATGCAGTGAGACCCTGTCTCAAAAAAAGAGTCACTTGTGTTGGCATAGACATGAAGTAACATAGGAAACAGCTATGGAAAATTCTAAAGCAAAAATAAATAATACAAAAACAAAAAGAGAAAAAAAGGAAGTATGCGACAGAGAAAAAGAACTCAGTGTGAAAGAAAACATAATTCAAGAAGCAGAAAGAAATTATCTGAAAGTATTCTGAACAGTAAATAAAATAAAACAAATGAACAAAAACTACCTTAAAAAGGATAGGAGCTCAGGAAAATGAGATCCCAAAGATCATTTCAGGAAACAAACTGAAGTCAGATGGTACCATTATGAAGCGCAGTAAAACTGCAATGGCCAAACAAGTTACCTAGTTAAAAATTGAAATTCAGATTGGAAAAAAAAATACTTTAATAAAAGAAGGAAGAAAAACAAAGAAATTAAAGCAGATGGAAGTTAGTAGATATGGAGATTTGCAAAAACTGCTAAATTAATTTCTCAAGGTACATAACTAATCATCTGAAATAGCCAATACCACAAAGCGCCAAGGAAGGCTTGGGTGATTTTCAAGAAAAAAGAAGCTGCTGAAGTATTTCAGCAAGCCCCTGAGGTTCAGTTCTTCTTACCAATGAGGCTACTCTAGTAATGGGATGTTATGGGAAGCACCCACCCACCAAGACCCCTTATGGGGATCCATCCTCCCACACAGCAATTTGTTCTTTTCTGAGTATCACAGCTTTGTAGGCCTTATGAGGACTTCAGAAGGCAGTAATTCTAAAACCACAAGTAACACCTTTATACAGCTGCAATTATTAATAAAAAATAAATGGGCCCTAATTAAAAAAAAATTAGCTGACATAAGCGTGCTAAAGTCATCTCATGAATCCTTCTCATTAATTCAGTGACAGTGACACTAAGCAATTTGTTTAACACGCTCAGAGTGGCAGAATGCAAAACATTAATTCTTAGACATGAAGTCTGTCAGGAATCCAAGAGTGATGAGGACCAATTTATTTAGAAATTTAAATGTGGAACAAGTTGCCACATAATTTGGTGGAGGAGGAATGTGTTATGAGCCAGGAGAGGAATTTTAACTCCTGTATGCTTTCCAAATTAAACAATTATTAGGTAGAGTTTATCCCTCAATACTACAGAACAGAAGCTTTTAGTTACTATCCTCTCATGAACCCTGAGCTTGGGGCTAAATCTTGATTCCCAATGACCCCTACCCTGCACGATGGGGAGAAACAGAACACACTGCACCTTCTGTACCTCCAGCAGAAGGGCTAGGTATATCTCCATGTTTAAGAACACAGAGCAGAAATAAGATGGAGGGGAAAGAATTTTGGATCCTGGGTACCAGCTATACAGACTATATTTTTTAGGAATGTTATCAGGGGTTACAAATGCTCAGTAACTGTGCCACCATCTTTTTTTTTTTTTAATAGTGAGAAACAAAGAGCTCTAAAAATGAACATTTGCCCAGCATGTTGATTCATGCCTGTAATTCCAGCTATTCGGGAGGCAGAGATGGCAGAATGGCAGTTCAAAGCTACCTGGGGCAAAATATTAGTGAGATCCTATTTCAAAAGCAAGCTAGATATGGTGGTGCATGCTTGTGTTCCCAGCTTTGTGGGAGGAGGAGATAGGAGGCTCATTGGTCTGAGGCCAGACAGGGCAAAAGTGAGACCCTACCTGAAAGATAAACTAAAGCAAAAAGGTCTGGGAGCATGGTTCAAAATAGTAAAGCACTTGGCCCTGCAGTCAAAGCCCAGAATTCTTTATTTCTTTAATTCTTTTCTTTTTTTTTTTTTCAATTTGCCAGCAGTCACTGTTTATTAACTGACCACATTAGAAAAATTCCATGGTAGACACCTTAGTTCATCCTTCTAATAAGCTTGTTGATCTGGTCTTCCCCATTGCCACCATCTCCACCTTCTACAAAATGAGTTGTCTTTTTCTTCACACCACCTCATGGAGCAGGTCATTTAAAGGGCCACAGGAAGTTGCTTGCTTCCTTGAAGTGTTTTCCTGCAGTACAGATCTCATGAATCAGATCCTCTATGAGAGTTGTGTGTAAAGGCAATTCACTTTTTATTGATTTTGCCATAACCACACTTGTAAATTAGTTCATTTACTGATTTCAGGTTCGGGTACCCCCATGCAACATACTGTTTCATGATCCTCAGCGTGTTAACTGAAGCCTTGTTGAGCTTAACCAAGGTGCCATTGAAGATCTGGCAAAGGCTTACAAAGCTTGCAGCACCTTTTGGACCTTTGGGCTCACACCACTGATACAGCTGATTCTGATTACAAGTGCCAATTTGGGTTCTGCAGGTAAAAACAAGGTGCCATCTTAGCCATGCGAATCTCAGCTCTGTACATCTGCTTATATCCTCGTGGTGGTGCCTTTTTCACAGATGAGCTTCCTCCTTGCCTTTCAGAGCATGTTCTGGGCAAACTTCTTTCTCAGGCACTTTACCTTCAGCTCTGCGAAGATCCCTTTGCTTTCTCTTAAGGGTTTCTGGCACAGCAGGAACCTTTTCTTAAGGGTTTTGGGCACAGTGGGTGCCTTCTTTTTCTTCTCTTTGGTACCCTCTATGGTTCCAGTCAGAAAAAGAGCCATTTGCTTTATTTCTTAATAAAGAAATTAGATGCCACACAGCAAACACAGTTAGTTTTGCCTAGCAATAAGCACATTTGCCTAGCAGAGAGAATACGTAAATATTTGTAGAACCAAGTAAATGTTCAAAGGTACTAATGGAAGTTCAAAACAGGAGGGAGGGTCTGGCTATCATAGCAGGGTGTACATCTTAGAAACCACCCATTATCATGGAATTTAAGCCTTCAAGAAAAAACAAAACTCTCCCCCACCACCATCCACCCACCTTTTTTGTTTTGACACCCAGGGTCTCACTATGTAGCCCAGGGTAGCCTTGAATTCATGACCCTCTGAATTCCACCTCCCAAGTGCTGGGATTACAATGCTACCAAGTCTGGCTCTGTTTCCACTTTTACGAGAATCATTTTCCAAAGGTTTGTTCCTTGTGGTTTAAGAAGAAAAGCTTTCACTTGAACTAAACTTCTCACTTCCATATATGCACAACTTTTAGTACACCAGTACACACAGATATTTCAAAGAAGAGGAGCAAGTAAGTGCTATTTCAAATCTTGTTGGAAAGGAACTTCTAGGAGCAGAGCCTCTCGTGAGACGACGGCACTCTAGAATGCAGAACTGCTGTCTGAGAGTCATACCTCTAACTATGATGTTTTTCCTGGAGCCAGTGGTCACATTGCCTGCCATGCCCACATCCTTTCTTTCCAAAACCACTGCCCACACCTTAGTCAAAGCCACACAGGGTTCAAAACTCATGCCTGTTTTTTCTGCATGGGGCAGGGTCTGTGTGGAAGAGCCTCTGACTGGTAGTACTCACTGCACCTGTTTTGGGCAGTACAATGAGAAGGCCAAGGGCACAAGTTTCTCCTCTGTTCAACTGCGAGTAATTAGCTAAACCAAGCTGAATGGCTCCTTCCTCAATTTCAACTAGAGCTGAAGTTTTCAAACTGTCTTTGTACCATGATGCACTTTCTTCAGGTAAAACTTCCTCAGATGGAGGCAATGTGGATTACTCTGGTGAAAAGGAGGTTGACTAAAGTCCAGAGAATTTTCTGGCTTTCCCACATATACCTTCCATAGCCCCATATCACCTGGAACCCATGAAACAATGGTTAGAAAAGAACAAAGTCCAAAAGGCCTGTGAAAATTGGACCATCAGTACAAGACAGGAGGGGAGCCGACCAGCGCTGAGAAGCTGAAAAAAGGAGAGAAAATGACCCCTGAAGCTACATATGAGGGGGTGGCAAGAGGCAGCAATGTCTGGCTCTTGGTTCCTTAGAGTTTCCCAGGTTCTCTTTCAAGCCATGCCCACTTTTGTTTTCTTTTGACAGGGTCTCTCCGTGTAGCCCTGGCTGGCCTCAAACTTGCAATACCCCCGCCTCTGCCTCCTGAGGGCTGGAATTACAGGCATGTGTCACCACCATCCCAGGCCATGTTTAAACATTGTTTAAATTACTAGGACACTACCCATCTCAGGTGGTTAGTGAGCCTTGACTCCCTGGATCCAGAAGAACTCTGGAACCCAGGCCTCCTCCCTGACTCCTGGCTCCTCTGCACCTTCCAACCACAAGCACATCTGTTTTGTGCTCCTAAGAGTCTCTACTCTTCCACATCTCCTGAACATATCAATCACCCTCCATGCCTCTGCTCAACAGAGAACCCTTTGCTTAGAATACTCCCTCCTCCCGCCTTTAATAATTTAATACTTGCTATTTGAGGGGTTCAAGAACCCCTGCTCTCTGAACCTTTTCCCACACCAGAAAGCAGACTTCTCTTCTCTGTTCTCCCACAATGTATTTCGGGGGTACTAGTAACGCAGCCATCCCTCTCTTCTACAATAGATGCAATCACGGTTACTAAGGGACAGTTGCTTATTTATTCTTGCAATTCCAATGCATAGCAAATAGTAGGTGATGTGAAAACCTAATGGTGTACACTATGCACTCGGCATTGTGGGAGGGATAGGAAAATAGTCTTCAGACTCACAGAGTCCAAATCAACCTTATTCAACATGCTGAGGAGAATAATGATAGTTGCATTTTCGATCCCACTGGCTACGGAATTTAAAGGAAAAAAAATCTATCTTTCATCTCAGACGGCTGGTTCACAGGCTTTGGATTCCAGGTGATTCTGTAATGTTCTATTCCTGTCCTGCTAACCAGCTGCTGGAATTGCATCAGACAATTTCCTCTTCCAGCCCTAGCAGAACAAACATTACTGAGAGCAGGGTATTTGTGGGTGTTAATAATACCCACAAAATGACTGTCCATCTGATAAGAAATGTAGAAACCGTTTCTCAAAAAGCAGCTTGCAGAGAACTGCAGCAGGTTGGAGAACCTAGGGAACAGAGGGGAGATTGAAACTGTATATTCTTATTTAAGAATGGCCTCATAAATCTCAGCCAAAGTAAACAGTTTAATTTAAAACACAGCAAGCCAAACAGTGGGGCTGACAATGCAAGCCCTATGATGTGGGATCAGCATTGACATAGGTGTGTGTTAAACCAAAACTACTGTCCGTTCCAGATGTTCTGCAACAGCCAACATTTGTCCTTGGGAAATCTGTGAAACCAGAGAAAGTCACTCTTAATTACCTACCCTTGAAAGACTCTGAATCTGAAAGGATAAGAGTAAAAACAGGAACAAATGAAATATAATACACTACATTTCCTTTCCATGTTTGGGTTTATTTTAAAATAAAAAATTTCATTATCAAGTCAGGCACTGCTGGCTCATCCCAGTAATCCTAGCTACTTGGGAAACTGAGATCAGGACAACAGTTTGAAGTCAGCTCAGGGGAAAAAAAGTTAGTGAGAGCCCCGTCTCAACCAATAGCTAGCTGGTTGCTGAGGCACAAGCCTGTCATCCAGCTACACAGGTGGTAGCGATCTGGAGATTGTGCTTCCAGTCCAGCCCCAGCAAAAAGTTTTTTCATTTGTTTGTTTTTTACAGTATTGGGGTTTGAACTCAGGGCCTACACCTGGAGCCACTCCACCAGCCCCATTTTTGTAATAGGTTTTTTTGAGATAGGGTCTCGAAAACTACTTGCCCAGGCTGGCTTCAACTTCGATCCTCCTGGTCTTTGCTCCTAAGTAGCTAGGATTACAGGCAGTAGCCACTGGCATCTGGCAAAAGTTTCTGAGACCCCATTTTAATGCAAAAGATTTGTGTGTGGTGGCACATACCTGTCATCCCTGCTATGGCAGGAAGCCTGGGCAAAAAGTGAGACCCCCATCTCCAAAATAACCTGAACAAAATGGGCTGGAGTGGTAGATCACGTGCCTTGCAAACATAAAACCCTGTGTTCACATCCCAGTACCATAAATAAGTAAATAAATAAAATTTACCTTATCAAAATAGTATGTGCTCACAGTAGGAAAAACTCAGACATATAAAATGACAATGAAAAGTCTCTCCTCCAAGGGGGGATGAACTGACAATCACTGGATCTGGACAAGGGCAATGCACTGATCATTGCTGAAGCAACTGAGGTAAATGGGAAATTGCTGAATTATTCTGTCTTGATACATGTTTGAAAGTTTCCTCATCCTCCACTTTCCAAAGGAACCTGATATCAA
Source organism: Castor canadensis (assembly GCF_047511655.1). NCBI lineage: Eukaryota > Metazoa > Chordata > Mammalia > Rodentia > Castoridae > Castor > Castor canadensis. Next base: position 178,567,073 of record NC_133388.1, on the reverse strand, counting down.
TAACTGCTCGTATATTCTTCCACAAATCTGCTACATACATACACACATATCACTCGATAAGTACATCTTTACATGAAGTAGGATCATAACAGACATTTCAGAAATTCAAGCATTTCAAGAAAGTGTTTGAGTTCTCTTTGTCTGGTCAGAACAACAGAACAAATGCTGACAGGAATAGGAAGGGAAGAGTATAGAACTGTTAACAGAGCACCTGTGATTGTGGCAAAAAGAACTAGTTGCTGACAACACACACACACACACACACACACACACACACACACACACACACACACACACTCACACTCACAATATGCCAGAAGCTGTAGTATAAGTCAGTTATGCCAAATATTTCACTAGCAAATGCTTTCAGGAGGTTGTAAACAGTGGTTCTGTGAGTCAAGAAAAAAGTAAAAGTCAGAGTTAAAATTCTACAGAAGCCTTCCAGGCTCATGTCAAGTCAATTCAAACCAAAATGCTAGGCACATTGTATCTTGTCACTGCAATGCATTGAGATGGCAAATACACCCAGGAAGAAACAGCCTCAAATACTATATACTATCCTTGCAAATAACAGTAGCATCTTGTGACTGAATGGAGTCACACACCAGCAGTGTCCCTGTGAAACAGGAAGGCAATGTCATGCTCATTTGACAGATAAGGAAGGGAGCTCAAGAGAAAAAAAAATGAAAGAAACCTGCTCAAGTTACATTTTAATAAGGACTTGAACTTAGATCTGATTTCTATGTTTAGAGAGCTTGCTGTGCCATTGAATATTAAATGGTAGAAATACAAGTTTTCTGCCATTTTATGTTCATAGATGCAGATGGAGAAAAACATTTTAGTTATATTAAAGTGCTTTAATAGAGGTGGGGATTTATGCAAATTGCACATCACACAGATAATGCTAACAATATAAATACAGATGGGGCTCACAGAAGTGCCTACAAAAGACGTCATCATGTTGTCGTCCTGTTTGCATTGAGTCAATGCTGCACAATTAAGATAACAATCCTGGTGGCAGGAAATAGGCTAAAGGGTTACACCATTTGCGAGCTGGCATCAGTGCCAACATGCATCAGTGCATGTGGGATGTAAACCAAACACTTTTCAATGATATGTGCACAAAAACTCATGAGGCCTTTTTAATCTCTCATCTCATCCTTGAGATAAGAGGTAAATACAGGGTCAAGATGGGGAGATCCTTAAGTCAGCCTTCCTTATGGTGGTAGACCTGTGATTTTCACTTAATTCTTCCTCCATGTGAGCACTTTCTCAAGAGGTCACCTGTTCTAAAGGAACAAAGAACCAAAAAGCTATCACATCAACATCTCCAGCTCTGACGTAGTCCTCTGATGAGTCAGAAAAATGACACTCTTTCCGCTGCAAAGTGCCGTTCCAAGAAGTACCACTATTTTTTTTCTCTTTTTCAAACAGGTCATTATTTGTCTCCACACCCACACCCAGGAATATTAGACCTCTAATTGCCATCTTACAGGTGAAGAAACAAGCCTAGAATGGTTTGGGGATCTTGCAGAAGACAAGAGCATGACTCACAGGACCAGAACTGGTTACCATGTCAACTAGCTTTTGCTGTCTTAGTAAAAGCCAGGGTAGCACTCTCCTCTCGTGGTCCCCTGTCCCTGTGGTCTTCCCTATGTCCTGATTCATTCCTTTCACAAACACATGCTTCACTTACAACAGGAGTTCTCAAACTGCAGGTTACATTGTGTCCCTCCCTCCATCCATCCCAAAGCATGGCAAAGGGCCAATAATGATGTTTTTAGGTGGCAGCAACTGGGGGAGAAGGAAAAAAACAGTGTACCTTCCAGGTAGGCCTAAGGGACATAGTTGCATTAATTAGCAACTTAACTCCCTGCCCTCTACATTCACTATTTATCATTCACTTACAGCAGAGCTGTGGAACCAGACATCCAAGGTCCATCCATTATTCTCAGTGCCTCCACTTTCTCATCTGAAATACTGGAATAATAAAACCTGACTCATAGGATTATTCTAACGATTAAATGAGAGACTCTATGAACTGCTTAGCACACAGCAAGCCCTCAACAAATGTCAACTCTTATTACAGTTATTATGTAACATATTTAATTGTCAGATTTTTCCAGAAGCATCAAAAAGCCACTAAATATGCATGTCAGTAACTTTGTAAAACTAATGCAATCAAGGAACAATTAGGGTGGGTTAGTAATTACTGAAGAGATTTGGCCAATCTTTGTTAAAGGATGGACAAGAAAGCCTTACAGAGAGGTGGCAGGTTAAATCCAGAGAACTCAAGATGAGGGAGCCATGGTCACTCCCTGAAAACAAGCAGAGGCCTTGTTTCCTGTGTGGTGTCATACAAACTGACTGTTAAAATCTCTGAATTGATTTCACTGGAAAGGAAGGTCCATAAATCCAGCTGAAGCCTGGACCTGTATCAGTTTTTACAGATGAGACAAAATAAGTTGGCCCAAGCTCTCCCAATTGGGCCTTAAACCTTATTTCCTGAATGGTTACCAGAATGGTTCAGTGTTCCACAATTCCACTGTGGGAACACTGGCTGTAAGTCTAGAGCTGTATTCAGTAGTGGTCCACTGATTGTAAGAGGCTCTCAAGTTTCTTTCGCTGAAAACCACTGACTCCTTACTTGAGCCCACAAATTAACTAAAAACAGGAAAAGCTTGGCACCTCTGTCTCCATTTTGTATCTGTCTTTTAAGTCATTCTCTTTACAGTCACTTTATAAACACCTTGGATTCCAGAGAGGACAGAGCTGATAATATCTTTATGACAATGAACTGGAGCCACCTGGAGCTGCCACCCTCCCAGTGAGGACAATTATCCCAAGAATCCTCTCAAATAGGAACCAGATTACCCCTCCAGGTTATCACCTCCCCAAACTGGACCAGACCACCTGCCTGACCAAGATTGCCAGCCCCATCAGTTGTAAGACTAACCAGACTATACCTGTGACTGAACTGTTTAACTATGCATATCTTGGTCCCCTGACCCCAGTTCTTTTGTCTATTTAAACCTATAGCTCATGTCTGTATCCCGAAGATGGCTGAAGATGAGCTGAGTGCTTACTGTTCCTCTTCCCACAGCATACCTGAGCCATGTAATAAACCTCCTTTCTCTGTCTTCACAATGCCTCTTTATTTGGTGTTTAGGGGCAGGCGGCTGGACCTGGCATATGGAATCTCAGGAGTTTGGGCCTTGGGTCCAAAACTCCAGTTTCATTATGAAAGAACTAGTCTGGACTCCTGACAGCTATGTAAGTCGTTTCTTGTAACACCCATTCTGTACTCTTGAGAAAGACACTGCCTTCCAACAAATGTTTAGTGCAGGAAACTGGAAAACTCTCCCCTGAGAAGAAACAATCTCAGGGGCAATTTTAAACAAAGGGAAAACATATAGAAAGATTCAAAATTTCAAAAAAAAGTTCAAAAATTTCATTAAATAACTAAAATACTGTCCAATACATGCTCCCCTGCCCCATGGAATTTCAGGTGATCTGCAGACAGAGATTACCATCAGAGGAGAGTGGATTCTCAAAGACAGTATGCACTAGAATCACCTAAAGGGCTTGTTAAAATATGGAAGACTGGCCCCACCACCTGCCTACTTTTCTAATTCAACAGATCAAGAATTTGCATTTCTAGCAAGTGCTTCTGTTGCTGCTGCTGCTGGTGACTGAGGGCCACACCAACAAACCACACGGTTAGAATGAAGCAGAGCCAGCACTACATTGATGAATACATAAAAATAAAGAATGATGTATAGTGGTACATTCCTGTAATCCCAGCAGGCTGAGGTAGGAGGCCAGTCTGGGCTACATAGCAAGACCCTGTCTCCAAAAAACAACACACACACATAGCAAATAAAAAGAACGATGGGAACAGATAGGAAGGAGGGGAATATGGGCCACAGGAAAAGCTGAGTAAGTAGATCTTTGCTGGTCAGGGTGTGGCCAATGACATATTTCACCCCACCCTATATGCAGACTACCAGATATTTGTGAATGGGAATCCAGGGGTCCTGGGCCTACACCATAAAAAGCAAGGAAGTGAACTTGAGTCCAGAGCCAGTCATAAAGTGTGATGTTTTTAGGGTCTCTCCTTCCCTTAAGTGCATCTCCCTTCTTGCTTGCTGTTCCTTCTTTGAGTGGGAGCATGGTGACATTAAAAGGTTTTTGTTTATTTTGGAAGACCGTTCTTTGGTGGAGGAACAAGTGACAAACTCACTCATAAAATCAGTTTTAATATATGTACAGGTAGGCATTACATCTGTTCCCATTTTGATGGGGAGAAATTTAAAATGGGAAAGCTCATGAATGAGACGGAGGGAGGAGCATGTCCTACTGGAAGGAAAGGATGAACCTAGGGGAAGCCTCACATGTAGATCAACAACCTGACAACGGTCCAGGTGTGGCTGGAACAACAGGATCCAGGACCTGCGTCCTCTCTGGGAGGAGTCCGGGCATGTAAACTGTAGAGTGTGCAGTTCCTGTCTAGTTACAGGCTGGGGAGGCCTCTTACCCAAACAGGACCCAATTAGCCTTCTGATCTGGAAAATGAGGAAACTGACTAGATTTTATCTCTAAAATCTCTTCCAATTCTAACTTCCCTGTTTTTATGGAGGCACTGACAAGCCTCAAGGGTAAATCCTCATAGGATCAAAATAGAACAGTTTTGGGCACATTTTGTACTGAAAAGATCTACCACAAACCACAAGGGCAGGGAGCAGAGAACAGCAAATTTCATTTCCTTTGGGCAAATAAGGATGAGCATATTAAAGGGAATCTTGTGCTAAGCATGCTGTACAAGCACCATCTAGGGTTACAATCATTTGTTTTCAGCTCATAGGACATAACACTGAAGGTGCCAAGTACCACAGGTTTTGGGTGTTGAGTATCTACATTATGGGAATACACAAGGTTTCTCAGGATTTAAAAATATTTCAAGAGTCTTCAGGAACATTTGCAGCTACAATAGAGGAGGCTTTTGGTTAAGGGGTTTATAAAACATTTCTCAACTAATATACATTTACTGATTCCCAACTGCTTACCAGGAATAGCTCAAAACAACTGCTCATCATGGACTAGTTTCTGTAGCTGAAGTTCAATGTAACTGAAACAGGTGTTGTTTTTTTTCCTAATGAAATGTTGAGCACTAGATGTAGTATAGTGGGCACAACTGTAATCCCAGCAGCAATTAAGGCAAAAGGGAGGATCTCAAGTTTGAGGGTAGCCTGAGATACATAGAGAGATCCCGTCTCAAAGAATACACAAAAAAATGGAAGTCACATTCTCTATGAATTGGGATATACATAGCAATGTCTCCATAATAGGCTGAAAATAATCTAACATTATTTTCTCCTTTTCATTTTGAGCTATAGTTTTTTGTTTTAATTGTTGTGCTGGGGGTACATTTATAATACGTCAAATATATCATGCTTGAATTCATCCTTTCCAGCACTCTTTTACTCCCCTTCCCCTTCTTCTTTTCTCTGTTTTTGTCACCTTCATTTCTTCCTGTCTCAACACTATTTTCCTATCCATCCACCAAACTCAAGTTCATCTTTACTTCCTTCCATGACGTCTCTCCCATTCAGCCAGATAGGATGGAATTTTGGAATTTCCAGGACTCCCCTAGGATCCTTTGTTTTTTTACAAAGTTCATTTTTGCCTATGTACTATTTTTGCATTACTTTATTCTTATTTGCATTAATTCTTTCTTTTCAGTCTACTAAAAATTTTATGAGTAAAGAACTATCTGTATCTCACCCACTCAGGACACAGCAGGAGCCCAGATGTAAGAACTTAGTGATTTATTGTGTTCCCCTGCCAAGATCTCCAGCAAGGTTTACCATTGCAAACCAAAAAAATTTCAAGGCAGACAGGTACTCCAACTAGGATTTTAAGCTTGTGTGGTCTTGACTTCCAAGTTCAACCTGCCAACCTTTCGACCTAAAGGTATGAGATATACAAGTGTGATTGAGAATGCACTAATCCCAGGAACTCCAGCAACAAGTGCAGCTATGACTGGGGTGGCCACCACCATACTCACCTGCCTACCAGGACAGCCTGCAAGGTGCAGAGCTCCTGTCTGCTGGGGTCACTGGCTCAAGGGCAGTTTAGGTATCTACAGCTTTCCTTTACCTCACCTCTGGAAGTTCTTGCCTGCAGTGAAACCACCTCCAAGCCAGGGGGTGGATTGGGTTAATTACACCCAGGAAAGCATCCCAGCTGCCCCACCCCCAGCCTAGCCTCAGAGCCCCCAAGCCCTGTATTACTCGCCAGACATTTGTAATCCCCAGGCTCCACGGAGCAGCCCTCAGCCCTGGAGGCCTTCCAGAGACTCTCTGTATCTGGAACTCTCTGTATCAACCACAGCATCTGGCTACCAAGATAGAAATGGTATTGTAGAGGACAAACCAAGCCTAGGACATTTCTAACCTATAGGGGCTCTGTACCTGTAGAGTCCTACAGATCCCTGCTGGTCCTCACAGACTAGAATTAGGGGGTATTTGGGACTCACAGAATGTGTGTGTAGGTTGCCCACACCTGGCCCAGGACCCACCCAGGCCCCTTCCCACTCATTGATTATTGGATGGAAATCTCCTGATTCCTCCCTTTCCATAGGTCAGCATAAGTTTTAAAAGCACTGAGAGAAAGGAAGCATGCGGTCTCTGCCTCCAGATTTCATCTGGGCTCCACCATACTCCCTTTTGTATTTCCCTTCCCTAACTTTTAATAAACTCCATTAACACCCACGTGCCCTGTCATGGATTCTTCTGGTGGGACACAACGAATTTAGAAATCTTCTGATCACAGACTTCACCCTGTCACCAACACTTTCTGCCTTGCAAATGCACTGTCAACCCAACCTGCCGGAGATGGGCATTTGCTCTTTCACTGGGAGGACACAGTCCCTACATCCTCATTAGGTAACATAAGAGAATCTCTCTCTCTTTTCTTTTTTTGCACTGCTGGTATGAAACCCAGGGTTTTGTGCATGCTATACATGTGCTCTACTACTGAGCTACACCACATCCCATTTCTGTGGGTTTCCAGAGAAACTGAACTGCTGCTAATGTGTGAGTTTCCTTAAGTCAGTGCTGCCTACTGGCTCTCTATAGGGCCCTATCTGTCTTGGGGACACCTAGGATGGTGAGGTATTTAACGTCTGCTTGTCTGCTCTGTGCCCGTTGTAGTTTTGAAACTGCTTTTTGCTAAAAAGCACTGAGTCCTCACTTGGGCCCATGAATTCACTAAACACAGGAGGAAAGCTTGACATCTCTGCCTCCTATCGTCCTTTGCTCTGAACCGTTCTCTTCTGCAGCCACCTTGGAATCAAGGAAGGACCAGAACGATCCATAACATCTTTACACAAGGAACTGAATCTTCTCCCAAGGATCAGTGGAGTCTTGCAGGACAGACCACCCCTCCAAACTGGGACAATTACCTATGATGATGAGACTGTACCGTGGAGCAGGATTCATCATCTCATGGGAACCATATTGCTCTCCTCAAGTAATGACAACAATAACTTCTCCAGAACCCTTCTTGTAACCCTCGGACTGGGATAATGGTCAACCAAAACACCCTGTAACTGGGACTGTAATTTTATGCATACCGTACAGCTCTCCTCCGCCTCAAGTTTTTTGTCTATTTAAACCTATAACTCAGGTCTGTACCCCAAAGATGGCTGAGAAAGGGCCAAACGCTTACTCTGCTTCTATTCACAGCATATCCAGAGCCGGGTAATAAATCTCCTTTCTCTGCCTTCACGAAGCCCCTTTATCTGACATACAGGGGCAAGGGGCCGGACCTGGCATGTGGAATCCCAGGTGTTTGGGCCTTGGGACCAAAACTCTGGTTTGAGCTTTAATATTCATTTCCTTGATGTTTGGCAGGTTAGACACTCTTACATGTAAGCCAAACATTAGACATTTTCTTCCAGGAAATGGGGGAGAGGGATAAAAGAGAACGATGGAGGGGGTGAATTCAACTATGATGTATTTTAAGAACTTGTGTAAATTTACCCCCAGTACAATAAAAAAAGAAAAAAGAAAAGAAATTCTCATGTCCTTTTACTAAATCCATTTTCTTCATTTATTCTTCTGTTCTCCTGACAAAGTGCCTCAAATATTAAAAAAAAGGGGGGGAGAGCAGGGAGAAACAACCATCTCACATCTCATTCTTCTTTCATATTTTCCCAAAGTGTCTGGCACAGAGCGAAAGGTAATGACCCCAGTAAAAGGTTTTGTGCTCCTCTCTTTGTTTAAAGCTGGACAGAACCCCAGGATGATGCAGAATGCAAACCTTGAGGCTCTAGTGTAGGGCCTTTTGGCAGCTCTACACTCATTCAGGTGGAGTACAGCCAGCAGCATTTCAAAGGGGTCCTGCCCCTCCTTTTCTATGACTATGAAGGAATATTTGAACCATTTCTGTGCCCTTTTGGTTCCCCAGGATAAGGAATGTTAAATGGCCCTTCCTTCAGGAAAAGTCATGCTAGCCACAGAATGTGTACACAGCAGGGGACTGTTTTACTCAAGCCCTATCTGCAGTCAGGACTCAGGGAGGTCCAAACAGGTGTGTGTATGAGGGGAGAAAGGACCTCAGGCTGGTGAACAAGGCCCTCCAGGAGACAACTTACAGCTCAGCAAAGGAGTGAGATCAGGAAACTGGAGAAATTGGCAGAAGGCCATATCTAGTCAGCCCCAAGGACAAGAAGCCAAAGCAAAAGGTACCCTGTGGTCACTCAAGTTCTGTGAGGATGAGGCAACAGGGCAGAGGCAGTTCTCTGTGTGGAACGGCGACATAGCACACACGAAAAGGAACACAACAGTTTCAGCTGCAGTGACTGGAATGCACACACACTCATAAACACAAGGGAGCAAATATTTTGGTCATGGGAAGAGCTGTTGAGAAGCAACAGGTGAGAGACGATCAGCCCCAGTGTGCCAAGAAAAAGGTTTACTTTGGTGATTGAAATTGGTCACTAATAGTCTGCTAATGGTAAAGCCACACAGACAACCTGTAATGGGGACTCAAGAGCAGCTTTTGCTGGAAAGCACTGACTCCTTACTTAAGCCCATGAATTAACTAAAAGCAGGAGATAAGTTGGCATCTCTGCCTCTTTTTTTTTTTATCTGTGTTCTTTGCACTGAGTTCTCTCTGCAGAGGGAAACAAAGAAAAGGACTGATCAAATGAAAACATCTTTACAACAAGGGATAGAGAAAACTACCGCCCCCCACCAACACCAAAAAAAGGAACAGCAGAGCCTCAAAAGCATAGACTACCCACCATGCAACAATAATTTGCTTAGCTTGACCAGATTGCTCTCTTCAAGTGATGACAGCAACAACTTTTACCACACTCTCAATGATGGTCAACCAGGCCATACTTTGATCAGGACTGATTAATAATTACACATACCTTTCACCCCCAGCCCCAGAGGCTTTCTCTATTTAAACTGAAACCACAGATGGGCTGAAGTACTTCTTTTGCCTCTTTCCATGGTGTGTCCTGTGTTTAATAAACCTCCTTTCTTTGCCCTTCACCATTACCTCTTTATTTGGTATGTTAGGGCAAGAGGTCGAACCTGACATGTGGCACCCATGGAGTTTGAGCCTAGAGCCTAAAACTCCATTTTCACACCTAGAACTTAAGATTTCTCTCCAAGACCACTCTTGAAAGAGCACACTCGATCTCAGTAAGAATATTTTTGCATGGTTAAAGTTGGTTACATCAATGTTTGTATCTGTAAGCTTCCTTTTTTAAAAAAAAATTTTGTATATTTAGGTCCTTCATGGACTCTCCATTATTTTATAAGCACCCCTAAATGCCCCATTTTCCCTATAACTCTTAGCAATGGTGGATAGGCAGATATTTGTGCCTGCTGGTGATTATATAAAGAATCTGAAAATTGGCCATTTAGAGCCCCAAGAATGCCCGGCTGGCTCCAGACACCTGTGGCTACTTTTGAAACACATCTCTCATTAAGCCAAAGACAGCATCTTCTAAAGATAGCTAGGTGAAGAGCTCATAGGCTCCCAGCCACATTCTCCTGACAGCTGTCATTCGAACTAGAGTGGCAACAGCTAAAAAGTCACACTGTATTAGTTAGACTAACATGGGAAAGGCAGGGAAGCTGAAAAGGGACTCTTGGGAAATCATTAAGATTCTGGAGGGCCTCTGAAAGAAATTTCCTCAATTTAATGTCACCCCACTACTGCACTTGTCTCCTGTATCTTTTGATATTTGTTTTATTATGTGCAAGATGCTAGAAGGCAAAGCCAACATGACAGACTTTCATTCCAGATACCAAAAAGTAAATGAAACTTGTGCTCTGAGAATTAGTAAGCTGTCACAGTTTTTAAATGAGGCCCTGGCATCTCTTTTAGCCTGGGGTCTTCTCCTTGGTGACTCCAATTTACATCTCAGTTATAGCTGCTTAGAGGGATCTGGATAAGTTAACTATCTCATTTGTTCCTTCCAGAAACTTAAACTGCCTGTAAATCAGTCCATACTTATCAGACTTGTAATTTTTCACTGACTACACAATAAACTTTAGGGACAAAAAAGCTTGTTTCAGTAGCAACTCAAGTTCTCAATTTCTTTGACTTAAAGCAGGAGTTGCAGGAGATGGGGGCTCATGGCTCAAGTGGTAGAGCACTTGCCTAGCAAGTGCAAGACCCTGAGTTCAAACCCCAGTACCACCAAAAATAAATAAGTAAAATAAAATAGGAGTTGCAGACAATAAGTGGAACCAGCCCAGACAGAATAAGAGGTATTAAGACTAAAACAATAATAAGACATGCACTATAACAAAGATACACAAAGTAAAGCAAAGAATAGGGGCTGGAGATGTAGTTTAGTGGCAAAGCCCTTGCCCAGCAGGTGCAAGGTTTTGGTCCCAAACAAACAAACCAAATAAAAAACATAAAAAGCAAATCAAGGAATAAACATTGCATTAGTTTGATAATAGAAAAAAACAATGGTCAGAATGTATTCAATATAAGTAGTTGCTGGATATAAGCTATTTAGCAAGTAAAACTGAACAACATATCCACATTCAAAGACTCACAAACCTTCACAGTCCTTCCTATTACTATGGTCATTTCTGAAACTTCTGCATAAGAGAGAATAATTTGTCTCTGTTTTCCACCATTGGATTTTCTTCTGTTGGTTACAATGACTACATCATAGCCTTCCTAAACCTTCTGTTGACAATGGTTCACATGGCTGTGAAGGATGGATAAGCTCTCACTCAGACCAAGCTTGGTTTGTGAAATTTTCCATGATGAATCACATACCAGTGGGTCCATGCATCACACTGGCTATGCAATTAGTTCTTTTATGTTTACTTATGGTATGATTTCTATGACCACAGAATAAATTCCATATGTTTCTGTAATGGATCACTATTTGTGAGTTCTAAACTATAGTAGATCTGCTGAGGTTTTACTTCCATTAATATTATATGTATTCTGCATTTATTGAATGCATGAGCTAATGGTCAGGAGGTGAAAGAAAGGCAAAATCTTGGATTAAGAAATCTGCAGTGAAACTGCATGTGGTGGCACACTCCTGTAATCACAGAACTTGGGAGGCAGAGGCAGGAGGGTGGCCAGCCAGTTCCAGGCTGGCCTGGGCTACACTGTAAGATAAAACGAACAACAAAAAAGAAAAGACAAGAGGACAGAAAAGAAAGGGAAAGAAAAGAGGAAACCAAAGAGAGGGAAAGGAAAAGAAAAGAAGTCTACAATGCAAATAAATCAAGTCCATGTAATAAAGCATTGTTTGCAAGTGAGGATATACATGTTTTCTTCTTGTTCTTTAGTCTTTCTTTGCTACCCCACAGCACTTCCAAATTTCTTATTGGTGTTGTATAGTTGATTCCATAGTAAACAATCAATGCCTCTAATTTTTCTCCTGACTCCAGTTCAGTTTTTAAACAGCTTTTTCTCCAGCCCTCTTACCCCATTAGTCTGGGAAATTGGTAGATGGGGTTGAAAATTTCAACCCTGTAATCCTCTAATCTCTAGGCCTTTCCAGTGACAGTCCCATCCTGAGGCTATCTAAGGGGTGCCCGCTAAGTGATGCCACACAGACAAACTCAGTTGTGGTCAAAACAGCTTGTTATGAATACAAATGAACACTCGTGAATCACATGGGAACACCGAGGGTTTGGGGTCTGTTGGGAACAGGAGTCAAAGACAAAATGCATTTCACATTTTACTAAAGTAATATTTTGTTTAGTTGCCCTCTACCAATTCACAGATTCTTTCTTTCTCTATTTAAAAAGTCATCTTCTTCAATCCCACCCAATACATGGCAAAAAAAAAAAAAAAGTCATCTCTCTAAAGGCAAAATCTTGGTATTGTGTTCAATATGATCAAAAGCAGGTCTCATGGGCTCTCAATAAATATTTACAGGCTGATTAACTAAAGATAAAGTATTACCACCAAGCATATGTACAAGAAATTCATTCTCACAGGAAAAGATGGAAAAGGATATATCCAGATTTCTCTGAAATTTGTTGGGAAAACCTGTGTCCTATGTATACCCCAAAGCCTCAGATTAATTCATAACACAATGTGAATCACACTTTAAAAAAAGAAAAGTTCTCACACACACTGCCTCACAGCTTGTTCAGATCCATCACTGGAAGGCTGTCACTGCCCTTTGTTTTGTTGGTTGCCATGTGAAAAGACAGTTCTGTTGCTATAACATCATAGACCCCTGGATTCAAAAGTCAAAAAGAAAAACATGCTTTCGATGTTGTTATCATTAGCAGTAAGAAACGGTGGGAGGAAGAATAGCATCATTCTCTCCTCCTGCTTATTTGATGTGGGCTTTCCTCTCTGCCAAATGTGTCACAATATCCCTTTTATTAATCACTCGTCATGAGCACTACGTAACACACAGGAATATTATTGGCCCTGATGAGCAACAAGAGAAGTTATACCAGGAACTTGGCTATGAGGGTTTGAGATTGAACTCTAAGCTCTGGTGTCCTGTTTAGAGCTCTGAAAAGCCTATGAAGGTTGTCCCTCAATGAAGCCTGGGAAACATTTGTCACCAGATCATGGCTTTGAGCTTGTGGTATGGCAACACTGAACATCAACTCAACCCAACAAATATTTATGGGGTGCCCCATGACAGTGGACATTGCAAAACCGTGGGTCTCATACATCTGGTCTCCCCTGTAATAGGGCTTAGCATCTAAAGAGTTACCTAGAAAGGACTGATCTAGGACCACCTATTGAGAAACAGCTAGAAAGTACCAAAATGTCTGTACTTATTTAACTGATTGATTTATCTTATCCTTAAAAGGATTTTTAAATTCTTCTATTTGTGTGTGTATATGTTTATGAGCACACAATACACTAGAAGAGTGCTAGTGACCGCTAGTGAGTCCACATTGGGGAGTCTAGTGTGCTGTATACTGGGCCCTCAGCCAAGCACAGCATAGTAAGATACACAAGGGCCCTCCCTCGTGGAGCACAGAATTACATAAACTCCATTTTCTTTGTCTCAAAATGTAAAGGTTCTTTCATGTCTAAAACCCTTGAAATCTGATGATTTGGAGTTTACCCTGATGAACTCCAAAATGATATGGTCTTCAGGATTTCCTCTCCAATTTCCTACCTTTAAAAAAAACTTCATTTGAAAACATCGAGAGAGAGAGAGAGAGAGAGACAGGGTCTCCTATGTAGGCTGGCCTCTAACTCATGAGCCTCCTTCCTCAGCTTCCTGAGTGCTGGGATCACAGGCGTACACCACCACACCTGGCTCAAATGTATTTCTCCACTATATCAATTGAAAACTACATCAGTTACCCTCTTGGAAGCGTTACCATTATAAAGCTTAAAATGGGACTTGAACAAGAAAAAGTCCTAAATCTGAGTTGTGCCTCTACTATGTAGTAACTGTGTTTGTGCTAAGTTACTTACTCTCTCTCCCTTTGAGCTACATGCATTGTGCCATTTAGCAAATTTTGATTCCATGTCTGCCAAACACCAGAGACAACAACAGTGAATAAGAAAGTATCACAGAACTTCACGTAAAGCAACTTTTTACCTCTAAATTGGGAATCTAAGTAATCATTTGCATTCCTTTTAGCTAACAGAACTAATGACTAACACAACATCAGGCTCCATAGAATGATGCATATAAAATTTCTTCAAGGCCAGGTATGGTGGTACATGCCTGTAATCCCAGATATTTGGGAGACAGAGAAGATTGCAGTTTAAGGCTAGCCTGGGCAAAAAGTTAGCAAGACCCCGTTTCAACCAACAAGTTGGGCATACCACTTGTGATATACACCTGTGGTCCCAGTTACTGGGGAGGCATAGGTTAGGAGGATCATATGAACCCAGACCCAAGCAAAAACATGAGACCCTATCTGAAAGATAACTAATGCAAAAAGGGGTAGGGGCATAGCTCACTTGCTTAACAGCAGGAGGCCCTGAGGTCACACTCTAGTACTGACAAAAAAAAATGCTATTTAAATGTTATCTAATTTTCATAATAAGTAGCACAAATACTTATCACAAGAGTGAGATCAAGGAAAGGAAAGTGTTATAGAAATAATTGCATTTCTTACATTTTCAACTCATCCAGCACGTGTGAGTCTACAGACCAAAAAGCTAATAAAATAGCATGACCTACTACCATTTTTTTCAGAAAGCATTTGTGCCATCAACAATAATAGTTGCTGTGAATCTGTGTAGCTGAAGTTATCATGTATGCTAAATAACATCTGTAAAAGCTAAAAACAGTAATGTCTGTGGGTCCTTCTCATCTGTCATCACATCACTACCTGACTCTAAAGTGGGAGTCTGTGTTTGTACCTAATTATTCTGCAACTTCAACAGCACACTGAAGTGACAGACTAAAGTATAAAAAGACCAAAAAATGTTAACTGGCTCATGATGGAATTGCAGAAGTGTCTTTACACGTGCATAGATCTAAAACTGCAAACACCCAAATGAAACCAACTAAACAAAAACATTCTATTCCAAAGCATAGAGGTCAATTCCTCAAATCTCAGAGTTCATCTAGTTGCAAAGGAGGAAATGGGAGAATTCACTTTTGCTACTTGAAAACTAAAAATAATTTTACTTTTCACTAGGGGTCAATCAACAAGCACCTATTTATATTTTATTGTATTCCTGGCAGAGTGGAGATGTCGAAAGACCTACAAAAATATACAGACATACAGACATCTATCTAACAAATGTAGTTAGAAGTCAAACATTTTCATCTAAACAGAGCTTATACAAATGTGAGGGGTTATTCTATACCAAGCAAAATTAGTTTTTGTTTACACTTTGTAATAGGCAAATTTTAAAATAATATTCTTGATTCCGTGCTTCTAGCAAAAAAAAAAAAAGGCTGCGGTGTGTGTGTGTGTGTAATAGACATCTATAAAAGTATGCATTTATCCTATTCTTAGCACTCATTTCACTATCAGTTGTGGTTCTTTGATAATAAGAAACTAATTCTGGCTAATTTAAACAAAGAAGGGTTTTAGTGGAAGGATATAGAGGTTCTTACAAATTTAAGGGACGGCTGAAGAACCAGGCTCTAAAAACACAGCTCTGCAAATATACTTCAGAGTGTCACAGGGGAGCATGGGGACTGCTGGAGGATTTAAATTAGATAGGTACAAGATTCCCAGAGGCATTTAAGAACTTCTAGGGCTGGTGATAGCTCCTTCGCCTAGCAAGCACGAAGCCCTGAGGTCAAACCCTAATTCTGCTAAAAAAAAATAAACAAACACTTCTAAATGATAAGCCCAGCAAGATCTTGAAATATGTTAGCAAGTTGCTCTGAGCTATGAGCTATGTAGTGACTTGGGGAATTCAAATTATGGGGTTTTCCATTTTTTGCGGAGGTGTGTTTGTGGTACTGGAGTTTGAACTCAGAGCCTCATGCTTGCTAGGCAGGTACTCTAGCACTTGAGCCACTCCACCAGCCCCAAATTACACTATATTGTGGAGATTCATGATGGCACAATGAAAATAAAAAAGGCTTAAATAGCTGGGGATGTAGCTCAGGGTAGAGCACTTGCCAAGCATGTACAAGGACCTGGGTTTGATCTTCAGCACTGCAAAGAAACAAAACCAAAAAAGGTTTTACAAAGCAAAAGCCATTCCAATTGCTAATGCCAGAGTACTCATCTCTGAAAACAGATACGTTATTTAACTGAGATTCTTGATTAACAACTTGAATATCTACAGATTCCTGCACAGATTTTAGGCACCGACCTCTAGTAGTCTATGTTAAAGGTCTGAATGAATGCATAGGTGCCTCTGGGTCCACCTGACAGACACTTCCCAGTTAAAGAAGGTATGGAAGTGAGTGAAAAGAGAAAGCAATTCCTTCTTCAGACAACATTCAGTTCCCAGGTGAGATCCTGAGAGCATGATTAAGAATTAACAGGAATAGGTAAGACGAGGTGCCCGTGGCTCATACCTATAATCCTAGCTACTTGGGAGGCTAAAACCAGGAAGATCACAGTTTGAGGCCAACCCAGGTAAATAATTTGTGAGACCCCCATCTCCAAGATAATCACAGCAAAATGGACTGGAGGTATGGCTCAAAAGGTAGAGCACCTGCTTTGAAGTGTGAAGCTGGCTTCAAACCCCAGTACCACCAAAGAGAGAGAGAGAGAGAGAGAGAGAGAGAGAGAAGCTAAGTTCAGAATCATGTGCAGAATCTAGACCTAAAAAAAGAATAATAATAATATGATGTGATATAAAAGAGGGACTGAGTGGATGAAGGGAAAGGAAAGGAGAGGGTAGTGGGGTGGGGGAATGGGGCAGGAATATGATTGAAGTACATTACATACAAATTATATAATGCTTATACATAGACATGAAAATAATGTAAACTGTGAAAAGTGAAGGAGGAGGGAGAGCATTAAAATACAGTAATAGAAGGAGCAAATTTAACACAAATGAAACTCCTTTGTACAATTAATTTATGCTAATAAAATAACAACAAAAAAGAAGTAGAAAGAGACTCTGGTGTGAGTAAAGTGCCACCCAGCTCCCTAATTCAGGTTTCTAAAGGAATTTCTTATGTAGTGATGTGAGAACATCTATAATTTCAACAAAAACAAGCAGCTACTCAAAGTATTCCATAATAAAGAAAGCACTATTATAACAGGACAAGGATAAGGTAAAATATGAATTATACTTACAACAATACTTTGGTATCTACAGTGCTTACAGAGGGTTTACCAAAAAAGATGGGAAAAAAGTAAATCAGCATTTCACATTTGGTTAAAACAATAACACATGTGAGTGTGGGGTTTTTTTTCTGTTGTTTTGACACAGGCATCTCTCTATGTCGTGTAAACTGCCCTGGAACTTTGGATCTTCCCATCTCCCCTCTCAAGCAGCTGGGATTACAGACTCACACCATCATGCTGCTTTACAGGTGGTCTTTTTTTATTGCTTGTTTTCAGTACTAGGAATTGAACCCAAGGCATTTTTCATGCTCAGCAAGCACTCTGCCACTTGAGCTAATACACCCCAGCCCTTTTGACAGGCAGGCACCATCACGCCTGGTTTACAAGTGGTCTTTGTTTGTTTACAATGCTCAGAATTGAACCAGGACCTTGCACATGCTAGGCAAGCACTCTGACACCTGAGCTATGCCCTAGCCTTTTTGCTTGTATTTTACTTTTGAGACAGGGGCTGGCTACCTCTGTCCTTGCTGGCCTTGAATTTGGCCAGCAAGTTCAACTTGGTCTTGCCTCTGCCTCAAAGCAACTGGGATGACAGACAGGGCCACCACACCTGGCCTCTCATGTGGCCTTGAAGTGGATTTTACCAAAGGGAATATGAGCTTTGGGCAGAAATTGCACAGACAACACCCATTAGTTGCATTGATATTATCAATGCAATTTGCATCAATAGATAGGTATTAAGCATCCATGATAAGGGGAGATAATTAGAAAACAGATGGTTTAGGATGCTACAAGGGCAATTCTTTAAGTAAAGGCTTTACTTATTCTTTTTGTGTGTGCGGTTCTGCTATTTAAACTTGAGGCTTCATGCTTGCTAGGCAGGCACTCTACCCCTTGAGCCACAGCTCAGCACTGCTGACCAAAATTATCAGAATGTTCCGAGCTTGATTTCATACTATAACATATAAGGCTTTTAAAAAGGAAAGAATCATTATAAACACAAGGCTTGTCAACATCAGTTTATAAGTTTGCCAAATATTCATCACTCATTTGAAAGAGTGTCAGCAACTTCTAGTAGGTGGTATTTGGGCATCTATCCACAAACCACACACACACACGCACACGCACACACACACATACACACATACACACACATGCTTTTTCCCCTTCTTAAATATACCACAGGTTGTCAAAGTTTTTCTATAAGGGCCAGATAGTAGATATTTTTGAATTTGGAAGTGATACAGTGTTGTTATTACTTAACTGCTGTAGTAGCACAAAGGGTGTTGCTATATTACAATAAAACTTTATTTGCAAAAACAGGCAGTGGGCCACAACTGGGCCATAGATTTTGCAGATGCATGATACACCACTGATTTTCATGCAGGGGGCCACACTTCCAGCTCATTTACAAGTTCTTGTTTAAGTCAGTATGGTGGTCCATGCTTGTAATCCCAGCATGCAGGAGGCAGAAGTAGGAGGGTCAAGCATTTGAGGCCAACCTGGGCTACATAAATAACATCTTGTCTAAAAAGAAAAAAATGGAAAAAAAAATTATGTTTTCAACATCAGGAATAAATTTGTACACCCTCATTTCATAATAAGAAAAATGAATGTTAGCTCTTGAATGTTAGCTCTGAGTTATGTCATCCTGTTAACCATTATTAATAATAGCAACTACTAATGAGTATTTTCTATATGCTAGACCTAATTCTAAGATTTTTACATGCATGTAACATCAAACATCCTACTTCTTCTTCCCATTATATAGAAAAGGAAACTGAGAACTGTATTATTCTAATCTTAAAATCAACATTTAATCTACAGGTTTTATTTTCTTCACTTATAATCACAAAATTATTGCCTTGACCATTCCTACAAAGGAAGTCTGAGGGTCTTAAAATGTCCATTGCTTATTTTGGCATTTAAATTCAACATTTTTTAATCTTTTTTTTTTGTGTGTGATACTGGGGTTTGAATGCAAGACCTTCACCTTGTGCCACTCCACCAGCCCTTTTACATAAAGGGTTTTTTGAGATAGGGTCTTGTGAACTATTTGCCCAGGGTTGGCTTCAAACTGCAGTCCTCCTGATCTCTGCCTCCTGAGTAGCTAGGATTATAGGTGTGCTCCACAGGCATGTGGCTCCCTTTTCTTTTCCTTTCCTTTCCTTTTCATTCTATTCTATTCCATTCCATTCCACTCCACTCCACTCCACTCCACTCCAATTCCAATTCCAATTCCAATTCTATCCTAATTCTATCTTGAGATGGGATCTTACTATGTGGTTCAGGTTGGCCTGGAACTTGCCATCCTCCTGCCTCAGCTCCCAAGTGCTGGAACTACAGGCCTAGGCCATTGGGCTTGGCTTATCTTGTGGTTTTTGAGGACAAGTCAAAGGTTCTAGAATACAGAACCTATTGCAATGATCTATAGTTAATTAAGTAAATATTCTTCAGGCCTCTAGTTCTAAACAGAAATTGAGCAATAGCTTGGAATGTTCTTAACCTACAGTGCACTGAATAATTTCTGTAATATTTAAGATGCTTCTCACTCAGGAGTCTACTGGATAATCTACACCTTGTGTGTATGACATATTCTGTCTGAGGACAGGCATCCTCCTAGAGTTTCATGGCACACAAAAGCTGCAATCAGTTTCCTGTCAGAGCCTAAAATATGGCCAAATAGACTCATAGTCAAAACTTTTAATATTTTTAGTTAACCAATAATTCATCACGTTATCTCTAAGTAAAACACACAAAAGTGAATCTGAAATATTCATTATACACACACACATCAGTATGTTGTCTGGCAATCAGGCATACTTGGTAGTGTAAATACATAATAATTCATTCAACCAACCCAAGGTTTTATTGTTTTTAAATATTTTTAAACTGTTAGTGTCTCAAAGTTGCTAACATTTTCATATAAGCAGTTGAAATGATTATCATTGTTATAATTTTAATTTTTGCCCAACACAGACACAAACACTTTCAAAGGTCTAGGATTTATGTCTACAATAGCTGGGGCAGTCTCTCTCTCTGAACTCTATGCTCCAATGGCTTAGGGCTGAGCCTAAGAATGTCCTTAATCTTCAAAGAGACTCACTTTTGGAGGACAGCAGAGGAGCTGCAAGCCCCTACCTCCCCAACTACTCAACGATCCTATCTTCAGGATTACATGACACAATTCACGGGAGGTGCTGAACAAAATAGCCTGGCATACAGTAGGAGCTCAATAATCACTGGATATTGTTTGTTATATTATTTATTGAGAAGGGCAAAAGAAAATCAGAGTAATGCTAGAACAATGAATAACTTAATTAATAGCATAGTAACACTTAAAATCCAGTCTTAAGGGATAACTTATCCATCTAGGCAGAAGGAAAACAGATGGAAGCTTAGTGTTCAGCCATCAAAACAGAAATTAGCATAGTTGTGCACAGCTGCAATCTCAGCACTTGGGAGGATGAGGCAGAAGAATCTGTAGTTGAGGTCAGCTTGGGCTACATTGTAAGATCCTGTCTCAAACAAACAAACAAACAAACAGCAGGTTAAAGGATGTAACCTAGTTACATCCTTTAACTAGGATGTAAAGAACCTAACGTCCTCACTTATAAAATAGCAAAGTCTAGAGTCCTTGTTTCAAAACATCAGAGTAAGTTAAAAAAAAAAAAAGGCATACCATTGAAATAATGGATTTTAAGCAGGGAAGCTTTGCACATAAGAATGAATAATTGGTGCCATACCTCACCTTGGGAAGGGCACAAACCTGCCAGCTGTGGGGGTCTCAGCTTGATGTGACAGGCAGTGAGATGGCTGGATTAGGAGCCTGCAGATGGGACTACACCCAAACCCAACTTCCCATAGGATTGATGGCCTCCTCTCCGCAGCTACACAGGCTGTGACTTTGACTAAGCCCTCGAGATTACCAGGTATGCACCTGAGATTTCCCAGGTGAGTCTCTTCAGTGTTTGGGTTCACATTATTTGTCCCAAGACATAGGCCATTCAGCTATTCTCAAACTTGCACTATAGGAAGGAAGAGTGGCAGAGGCTGGGGTTCCCTCCTCCTGAGGCACAGAATCAGCTGCCTGTCAGGCAGCTTCTGGCTCCTGCCCTAGAACGCTAAGAGTTGGAGGACCAGATGTCCCTTCTTGATGACCCTCTGCATTTAAGGATTTCTAGTAAAGCCATCCCTTAATCCACACCATAGAATTTTGTAATATTTCTCCCACCTCACCTCAAGGAGGTCAGGAATGTAAAGGGCCATAGCTCCCTTGAGGAAGTCTGAACAAGGTCCACAGAGATGGCACACCATTCTGTTAAACCATCTGTTAGGATAAGAAGTTTGGTGATGAGAGTTGGGCTTCTCTTCTAGAAAGTTTCACCTTTTGCTTATACTACCCATTCTTAAAGCTTCAAGGAGAAGGTAAGATAGGTGTGCAAACATCTTGCTTGATCATCATCTAGGAGAATTACCAAATGGAATATATGGACTCTTGGAGAAGAAAACATCTGCTCAGGAGGTAGAGACATAAGATTGCAGTTCAGAGACCAGGCAAAAGTTAGTGAGACCCTATCACAAAAACAAGCTGGGCATGGTGGCACATGCCTATGGTTCCAGCCACTGGAAGTAAGAGGAGCATAGTCCAAATGACCCTATCTGAAAATCTAAAGTCAAAAGAATTTGAGGAGTGATTCAAATGGTAGAGCACTAGCCAAGCAAGTGTGAGGACCTCAATTCAATCCCCAGTACCACTAGAAAGAAATAACTTTGACAACCTTCTGTCATGGAAGGCATTTTGGGTCACACAGATAAGGTATGAGTTCCAAAGCCATAACACCTAACACTGCACACATCTGCATTCTGATGGATGTAGATTTAAGTGATTGCATTCTTCAGAATTAACTTCTGAACACACTGAACAGGTCCAAGTGTGGTTTAAAATAAGCATTTTCTTCATTACATACCATACTGCAGTCTCCATGGAGGCTCAGTTCCCAGGACTCTCAGACATCTCACTTAACCAATTCTTGCTATGCTGTATTAATAACAGTATTTTCAATTACTAGGTAAAACAAATTGCCATATTTCATTATAGGCCAGATGCTCTTTTTAAAAAACTGTTAGGGTAAATGTGATAGTAAAATTTCCTTTCACATAAGCTACCAGGAAAGATTTAATGATTTCCCCAAATGTACATTGCATTATGTAAGTATGACTGATATGGCAATGGGGCCTCTGTCCACGACCCATCTATTCAGAAGCTTATAAAGAAAAAATGGAGTTCTGGCCACTACACATTTTCTCTAGCACAGGCTGGAGGATCGTTAGGAGGAGTGCTAGTAGGCTAGGGGAGTTAGTTACAGGTGAAGGAAGATGTTTTCCATCTCCAGAACCTAAGGAGAGGAAACCTTCACAAGCACAGTCCCCATCCCTCAGGCACTGTCAGGAGGTCTGCTCCATCCGGGAAATCTGAGACTTTGGATGGGATAGGAACAAGATAATCTCCAGATAATCTCCAAATCTTCATAGATTTCAAACTCTTCCCCAAATGAACATTCTTTCAGAACTGTTGACAAGTAGCCAAACCTTCCTCTCCTTCTCTGTGTTCCCCTTTAGGAAAAGAAATTTAATAGCAAAATAACCACTCCAAATGGAGCTAACAGGATTATTCATTAAACACATAAATAATCGAATTGTTTCGTCCAATGCTAGACAACACAATGGCTCAATAAATTGTGCTTCACTAGAAAAGTAGTTTCTAAGGAATCCCTGGCTCTATCTACTGCACCTTCACTTGAAAGATGCAAAAGTACAATACTATAAACTCTTTCATGTGAGACTCTGTTCTCCCTGGCTTAAAACACTTGTTGGGGCAAAGTTAGTGAATGGTGATCATGAGGGCAGACTGCACTGGCTCCAAGCCCTGCTTCTCAGATCTCATGCATGCTTCCCAATGGATTTAACTAAAGCTTCTCTCTTTCTGTAGTCAACATAAGCAAAAGAAGAAACCATGCTTTTTCTATCCCAGTTCCTTGTTAGTACTGCAGTACAAAAGTGTGCTGCATTTGGATATGTGCCACCTATCTTAAAATTAAAAGGTTAAACTCAGGGCTGGGTGTGGCTCAAGAGGTAGAGCACCTGCCTAGCAAGCATGATGCCCTGTGTTCAAACCCCAGTACTGAAAAAAGAAAAAGACAAGGCTAAAGTCATACAGAATTATCCGGGAATAAAACTACTTTTATTCCTACTAGTTGCGTTTATGATAAGATGCAGTACAAAACCTATGCCAAAGGTACTATTGCACTGTCAAGGCGATCGTGCACCTAGATCTATGTTTATATCTTAATTACCCTGTGGTAATTAAATGGATCTCTATTTTCCAACTTATAGAGAAGGAAGGGAAACTGACAAAATATATTGAGATGTGTGATCTCAAAGGCCTTGTCTTATGTAATTAAAAGCACACTTTACAACTTTTCCCCAAAAGTCTGCATCTTAATTATTCCTTAAGAAGCTTTGCTTCTAAATAGAAATAACTTTTAGATGGCTTTGGCTGGGACTCTTTCTGGGTGGATGTGTTTCCTGGAAAGACACCAAAATTCAAGTAATACAAAAATCATTCCTTGCAACTTGAACTTGAGCCACCTGCAACTCTAGTCATATTGAGAGTTTTTAAATTCTATTACTGAGCAAATCTGAGCCATGAGGGCATATCTTGCAAATCAGGGGCTGGTGGGGAATGAGGAACAGGCCACCATCATGTGAGGGGTTTTACAGAGAACATGATGTTGAGAGTGGAAAAGTCCAAAATGTATCCCAATGTCTCCTAACCTTTCCCAAAGTGTATCTTTACTGTAGGCCCTTTCTTCTTTACATAAACTCCCTCCCTTCCCACTTGAAAGTATTTCTCCTTCACTATACCATAATCACACCATACCCTGCACAAAACAAAACAGCCAGGCACCAGAGCCTCACATCTGTAATTCTAGCTACTCAGGAGATAGAGATCAGGAGGCTCTGCAGCTCAGCAACTAAGAGAAAGGATGGACAAATGGGACTACATAAAATTAAAAAGCTTCTGCACAACAAAAGAAATGGTCTCTAAACTGAAGAAACTACCCACAGAGTGGGAGAAAATATTTGTCAGCTGTACATCAGACAAAGGACTGATAACCAGAATATACAGGGAACTCAAAAAACTAAACTCCCCCCAAATCAATGAACCAATGAAGAAATGAGCAACTGAACTAAACAGAACTTTCTCAAAAGAAGAAATTCAAATGGCCAAAAAACACATGAAAAAATGCTCACCATCTATGGCCATAAAAGAAATGCAAATCAAAACCACACTAAGATTCTATCTCACTCCTGTTAGAATAGCCATCATCAAAAACACCACCAACAACAGGTGTTGGTGGGGATGTGGGGAAAAGGAACCCTTGCACACTGCTGGTAGGAATGAAAGCTAGTGCACCCACTCTGGAAAACAATATGCAGGCTTCTTAAAAATCTAAACATAGATCTGCCATATGATCCAGCAATCCCACTCCTGGGGATATACCCAAAGGAATGTGACTCAGGTTACTCCAGAGGCACCTGCACACCCATGTTTATTGCAGCACTATTCACAATAGCCAAGTTATGGAAACAGCCAAGATGCCCCACCACTGATGAATGGATTAAGAAAATTCGGTATTTATACAGAATGGAATTTTACTCAGCCATGAAGAAGAATGCAATCGTATCATTCACGAGTAAATGGATGGAACTGGAGAATATCATTCTGAGCGAGGTTCGCCAGGCTCAGAAGACCAAAAATCATATATTCTCCCTCATATGTGGACTTTAGATGTAGGGCAAATACAGCAATGTTGTTGGACTTGGGTCACACGCTAAGGGTAGAGCACACATGGGAGGTATGGGGATAGGTAGGAAACCCAAAACATGAAAGTGTTTGATGTTACCACTGCAGAAGAGCTAATACAGTAACCTTAAAGCAACAGAGGTCAATATAGGAAGGTGACCTCAGGAAGTAGTGAAGAGGTCAGGTAGAGATGAATCAATTTGGGTTGTAACACACTTGTGCATGGAAGCAATGCTAGGAATCTCTCTGTATAGCTATCCTTATCTCAACTAGCAAAAGGGCTTTGTCTTTCTTATTATTGCTTTTGTCTCCTCTTCAACAAAATTAGAGATAAGGGCAGAACAGGTTCTGCCTGGAAGTGAGGAGAGTGGGGGGGGGAGGGAGGGGACAGGGGGCGGGGGAGAGAAATGGCCCAAACAATGTATGCATATATGAATAATGAATAAAGAAAAAAATACCTAACAAAATAAAGGGCTGGCAAAATGGCTCAAGCGTAGAGCGCCTGTGTAGCAAGCATAAAACCCTGAGTTCAAACCCCAGTAACCACCAAAAACAAAATCGCTGGTTTTTCATCAGCCCAAATGACCTTTTGTGGAGGACATCATGATTATCTCCCTAATGCTCACTGACTCCTTCCCATAGTACAACCGCTACTCTGCTTGGGTGGAAATGAGCCCATTCCTGTCCCCGTGGGGATCCTGATTGATGTAATGCAGCCAGGTGAATACCATCCTTCTCACCACAGTATTGCAGATGGCAAGACAACCACTGAAGGTCACGGCTCAGCCTTAAATACCTTGTGCATAAGTAAGTTAAGATGATCTTGAAAGATCAAAGCTCAAGACTTCTGTAGGTGGTTGGCGTCAGTTGGCCCTCCCTTCGGCCTGGATCGTGCCAGTGGCCATTGTATGCCTACAGAAGAGGTCTTCATGAGGAAAAGCTATATGCACACAGAAGAGGAGAATCAGGAGCACTGAAGAGAAACAAACCTGGAGCAAGCCTCACTTGAAATTCAATGTTACATCATTCAAGAAATCTCCTTTTATTATTTAAAGCACTTTGTATATTGCCATTTTGAATTATCAACTACTTAAAAGCAAATGATGCCTTTTTTCCTTCCCTACTGCACTTAACTCTTGTGACTTCCACAGCTGTATCACCTAGTAGGAGCTCTGAGAGTACTGGATTCAAAACCAAGAAACCAAAGTCCCATATTTACCACCTATATAACCTTGAGCAAAACGTTCATGCTTTGGTACCTTCCATTTTAGAATTAATGTAAGGATTCATAGACATACTATGCATGCATAGAAATGATACTTATTTTCATTCTTTACTGTCAGAAAGCAATTCAGATGTCCACTCTTCACAACCCACCTATAAAAATATAAACCTTGATCCCCCTTCACTACAACGATTACCAATATCTCTTGATTTTTTTGGTCCCAAATTATTCTAAAAGTTGATAAGAAGATATCTGCACTGTACTAGAGTACTACCACAAGCCAGGATGACCCAGAATCTGAAGTTCCACTGCTGACCTTGATATCCACGATGTGGGCCACTGATGACAAGTCCTGAGTTTATGGACTCTTGATGTCTTTGCTCTGCAAGAGCTTCTTTGTCAATTAGCTTCTCTGTGTTAGAAGCATGGCTTCCTTTTGTAAATGTCCTTCTTTGTCACAAATGCCTGATAGCATCTTTAACACTCCCACACTTAGATTTAGAATGATGTCATTTCAGATGTTTCTCAGTGTTTCTATTTGTTGGATCATATTCAAGTATTAACATATGAACTTAAGGAATATTTATTAAGTAGCCACATGTTAAAATGAATTTATCATGCAGTGTATGAGACATGAGATCCATGTAATATGTGATATTCGCCTTTCTTTCTCCACCCATAATTCTCACTCCTCTGGTGTATAAGCCCCTCTATAAATTTAATTTTGCTGAATAAAGAGAGCTCCTGGGAAAGTTCAAGAATCAGGACTGCAGGTACAAGGATTTCAGGGAGACAGGATCAAAACAAATAAGCCAGAAGGTAAAGGCAAGAGGATCAGGCGTTTGAGGCCAGCTTGTTCAAGGCTATGCAGTGAAACCCTGTCTCAAAAAACAAAAACAAACTACAGACCCATCAGTAGCAGCCTGAGAGTCATAGTGGAAAGACTAGAACCTATCTCAGCTGCTATCTGCTGCTACCGCCCTCCTCCTCTGCAGCCGCCCCAGGCTTCCCCAAGCTGGAGCCCTGGCATCGGTCCCCTTTTGCCATACCTTAGCAACAACAGCTGGTATCCAAGGAATGGAGATACAAAAGGTTATCTTGCTCCACACTCCAGGAAGTGTGTTAGACTCCATCTTCCCTCCCTATCCAACCTTAAAGGTGTTTTTAAAGATACAGGAAAGTGATTCTATGCAAATCTAAATAAGTTAGTGTTACCTGTGGATACTTCACTCATCCCAGCCTGACAAGAGCAGCTCAAGTTGCACCAGCTAGCACTACCTTGGGGAACAGCTGCTCGCATGCACGCTGGCTATCCCTGGCAGTCTCATAAGCCCTCTCCCACACTCATCTCCATTTTGGCCCCCAAGTACCACTAACATAAGCTTCCAAGTTTAGTTAAGGATCTCAGAGCTAGCAGACAATGGAAGAAACTCAAAAAGCGTGATCCCTAAGCAGAGAGAGGCACTAATTGTGGCTTCCTTTGTCTTTTTCTAATTACTAAGCTCATGGAAACTCACCATTTAAGAGGCAGGATCTCAGAAAGGGACCTAAACTCCTGATCCAAATGAATACGAGAAATAACTTCACCTCACATCCTTTTTCTTAGGTTTATTTAACTTATTTTCAATTGCAAAACTGTTAGGAGCCATAACTTAAATATCAGCACTGGCCTTCTAGAAAAATAATTGCAAGGAGCTGAGCACAGTGGTGCACATCTATAATCCCAGCACTCAGGAGGATAGGGAGTTTGGGGCCAGCTTGGGCTATAAAATGCGTTTCAGAATGAAGAAGACAGAAGGGGAAGGGAGAGGAGGAGAAGGGAGGGGAGAGGAAGGGAGGGGAGGAACAACATGGTGAGACTCTGTGTTAAAGAGACAAAAAAAAAAAGGAAGAAATATAACCACAAATAAAATATATTATTCATAAGCAACACTCAAGTCAACCACAGAAACAACTGCATAGGGGTATAAGATAACTCCACAAACATTTACTAGGTGTCTTCCCTTTGGGTGAAGCCTTCGCCACAACACACTTCCAATTGCTGGGATTATAGGTATGCACCACCATTCCCAGCCAGTCTTGATTCTGTTTTATATTTGTTTTAGCGCTATAGTTTTGTAACTCTCTAGGTCACTAGTCAGGGACTGCATTAAACTGCAGCCTAGCATCCTGCACAAGAATTAGGAACTCAACTCCACCGCTTTCTGACCGAGCTACCTGTAGCCAGTTATTTTAAATGCTCTGTTCCTCAGTTTCCTCATCTGTAAAATGAGGGCAATAAGAGTATCTACCACATAGAGTTCTTCTAAGAGCATTAATTGTATATAAAGCACTTAGAAGTGGCCTTGGCAGGCTGCAAGTACCATATAAAGTGGCATTCCTGCATTACTGAGAGAGCGGTGCTGTTCTGTGTTTTTAAACGCTCCATTATAAACATTTTCTTCACAAGAACCTCCAGGATTAGCCAATGAAGAAACATGAGGTGGTGGACGTCATATGTCAATCAGTCCACAGTTACGACTACCTGAGATATGGACATCATACATTTGCACAGAAAAAACACAAAAATAACTAATGATTTGAGAAACCCCTGGTATAAAACACCACTAAATATGCATCATTTATGTGTGGTTCTGGGATTTTCTTGACTACGGTCCCTTTTCTCTCTATTCCATTATCAACAGAACACTGGAATAATGTATATGTGAACAACAATTTGTTATTGAATTCGTGCATCCTTTGGTCAACTAAAAAGCATTTTAAGTATATCCAGAGTTGCACAATCATCACTACAGTCAAGTTTAGATTATTTTCATCACCTCAAAAGAAACTCCATACCTATCAGCAGTCACCCTCCATTCTCCATCTCCTGCCCCTGACAAGTCCCAGTCTATGTTATTTGGTCTTTATAGATTTGCTCTTCTGAACATTCATATAAACAGAGTTCTACAATATTTATCTTTTTCTGTCTGGTTCCTTTCCTTTAGCAAATCTTCACAAAGTTCAGCCATATGATAACATGAATCAGTACACAACTCTTTTTTACTGGTGTATAATATTCCGTTGCATGGACAGATCACAACTTATTTGTCCATTCATCAGCTGACGGACACTTGAGATGTTTTGTTTTTGATTCTTTGGAACACTATTGCTGTGAACATTTGTATACAAGGTTTTACATGGACATCTCCTTTTATTTCTGAAGTTTACTGTTTCCAAAGTGGCTATACCTTTTGACATGCCCACCAACAGGATACAAAGGCTCCAGTTTCTTCACATTCTGGCCAACAATTTTTACTATATGATTTTTTTTATTATGACCATCCTGAGGGATGGGGACATGGTAACTAAATGTGTTACTTCATTTCTTCTTCTCCTCCTCCTCCTCCTTCTTCCTTTTCTTCTCCTTTTTTTTTCTATACTAGGGATTGAAGCCAGGGTCTTGAGCACGCTGGGCAGCAAAGCTCCCAGCTTCACAGCTGGAGCTTATGATAATCACAACACTCTTCTTGGCTCATTGATTTACTTTACAAAGTCCCTTCCCATGTTGTACCTCATTTAATCAAACACCACAAACCACACGTGGGAAGACATTACTCCCCTTCTTCAGGGAAGGGTGCTGAGGGCTGCAGAGGCTCACTGACTTGCGAAAGGGGACAGAGCTACAAAAACAAAGACAAAGGAAAAGAAATTGACCAGTACAGGGCTGGGAAACCAATTTTTAAAATTTTACATCCCAGTTTTTGGTTTCCTTTTTCCTTACCACCTTAACGTCACTGCTGATGACCCAAAAAGTAATGCAGAGGGAAGAGAAAGTGTAGGCACTGCGGGTGCATGTGTAGCAATTATGAGGCAGGAAGCCTGGTCATCACAAGCTGTCTACAATCACACCATCAGAGGGCAGGTGGGGACAGAATACACTGTGAAAGCAACAACAAAGATGGTCAAGCCCCCACCCCTCCTTTAATTAGGACAACAAGCATATAGCCACGTCAATCTTCAAATTATAAATATTATATTACTATGTACTAACAGAAGTATATTGAATTACATACAATACTTACTCAAACACCGACTGTGTGCTAGTCACAGTGCTAAAGTGGGTGAAATAAAAAGCACAATGGTTCACATTTCCCTTTAGGGATAGCTCAATCCCTAGCTCACTGGCCTGGAGCTTGCTCTACCACTGGAGCCAGTCCCCCAGGCCTGAGCTTTTTTTACTTTGTTTTTCAGACAGGGTCTCCCTAACTTTGCCCAGACTGACCTTGAACCTTGATCCTCCTATCTCTGCCTCCCAAGTAGCTGGGATTACAGATGTCCCCCACTGGGCACAAATTAAAATTTAAAAGGCTAAAATTTACTCATGCTTTTACCTGCAGCCTTTCACTTAAGCCTCTCAAAACTCCTGAAAGAAGCATCAGAATCCCCTTTCTATAAAAAACAAACTGAGGCGGCAGGCACTGGTGGTTTATGCCTGTAATCACACAGAGACCAGGAGGATTGAGGTTCAAAGTCAGCCTGGGGAAATAGTTCCTGAGAACTATTTCCTCTATCTTGAAAAAACCCAATACAAAACACGGCTAGCTGAGTGGTTCAAGTGGTAGAGTGTGTGCCTAGGAAACCCAGCAAGCATGAGGACCTAAGTTCAAACCCCAGTATCAACAAAAAAAAAAAAAGAGAAAGAAGAAACTGAGGCAAGACAGGTCAAGTAAATTATCCTAAAGTCACAGAACTAACAAATGATGAAGACAGAATAAGAAGCCAGGCAGCCTGGTTCTACATCTTGTTCTGTTAACAACCACCCAGTCCTTCCAACCAGATCTTCCCTGCTAGAAGTCACATGGGGTGATTCAGAGAATCCAATAAATACCAATTAATTCCAGCAACCTCTTGTAGATTGTTCACTGATGCAAGAAGGCCCCGAGGAAATTCTCACAACCACCTCATGAAATACTTTCATCTTTGTTATTTTACAGATGAGGAAACAAAGGCTCAGAGATGAGCATTAGTTTGCCCAAGGTCACAGGTACAATAGCATTACTATCTATTAGGGCTGGTCTCAGCCCTACCTCATCTAATCCTCATAATAACACTGCAAGTAAATTGCATTCTGACTCATCGTCTTAATTCAATAACCGGTGCCACCTCCTACACCAGTTCTGTGAGTAGCAACGCCAGGATTCACTCCGGGCGAAAGTCCTGCAGACACTTGGCTATATTGGTGGAGCAGAAGTCAAACCCAAGTCTAAGTCCTGAGTGAGACTTTCTATCCTTTCTACTCAGGAGCAAGACTGGCCCTCAAACCTGCCACAAGACAGAAGGCTGCTGGGAAATAGAGAACAAATGCTCTAGGGACTCTAAGAAGGAGCATCTTGAAGAAGTACTTTTTGGGACAGAATCATCACACAATTTGGTATTGTAAAAGAAACAAAAAGTAAGAAGCCTTATCCAACTGGTAAAGACAATAGTAATGAAGAGCAAAGAAACCCCACTATTAAAAAAGTAAGTCTTTCAGATTGAGTCAGAAATGCTTTGCTTCCATTTTTTAATTAAAAATACTTTTGATAAAGGAAAATAATTCCCTTTAATTTTGAGCACACATTTAAAAATCAACAAGAAGAGAAATGTGTAATTTGCTTTCAGTAACATTCAGCTTAATAAATCCCGGCTTCCAATATTCACTTCCTCAAACGGAGTGCTGGGAAGCTGCATCAAATCTTCAGGGACCTTTGCTTGATTCTCCTTTAGATCCTTGAACCACAGCCATTTAGAAACCAAAACGATTTGGGAAATTCAAGCCCAGGAACTAGAAGGAACTTGGGGCCCCAAGTGCAAGTTGTGGCTGAAATGCTGCAGAGTTGGATTACTTTTTCCTGGCAAATTGATATATGACTACACGACGGGCAGCTGCGGAACCAGCCGGACCCAGACCGTTAGTACAATTCTTACTGGACACCCAAGAAAAGGGAACAGAAAGGGATGGAAATAGCATGGGAGCCTTGGGGGCTTTGTTTCTGCGTTTGTGAGACCTGGCAAATCCTAATTCTTGCAGCAGCCCTGGGGCGGTGGACAGAACCAACTACCAAAAACGTGCGCTCAGGGGAAGGTGGCACAGCAGCAGAACACCCTACAAGGTGCCTCCACGCCCCCTTGCGGACCCAAGTGATGACTGATCACGGTGCCAATTAAGGAATAGGTGCAGGGTTTTAAAAAGGTTCTCTCAGTTCAGCCTCCACAATAGCCCTTCAAGGGAAGCGCGGCGATCGGCTCCTTTTTAGAGGCCTGAGGCTCAAGGGAGTGAAACATGACTTGCCAGCCAAAAGGAAAACCGAACTGAGGACGATCCTTGGGCTGGCTCCTAGAGGGGCTGGGGATGGCCCCGACGATCACCCACGCCTCTGGCTTTCGGGGCGGACTGGGCGCCGGCTGTCAGCGGGGAGGCCTGGCAGCGCCCAGTCCCTGGGAAGGGGGAGCGCGCGGTGGGTGGCGGCGAGCTTGCGGGGCTCAGGCTGCATGGCCAAGTAGGGCGCAGCGCGCACCGCGGGTGTGCGGTGTCGACCCCGCTGCCCCACGCGAGCTGCGGGTCGGCGGGCTGCAGCCGCCCGGCGCTGCAGCAGCGCGCACCATCCATGCACTGGCAGCGATCCGCGTGCTCCGCGCGAGCCACACGCGCCACGGTGCGCGTGCGCGCAGGACCGCAGCGGGCACGGGCTGGCAGTGCCACCGCGAGCCCGTCGGCTGTGCTCCTCGCCTTACCGTAGCTGCTCTCCGGTGACTAGGACTTCAGCCATGCGCTCCAACTCTCTTTGCTGCGCTCCGCCACTCCCGCTCGTGCTGCTGTCGCTGCCACCGCTGCCAGCGCTGCCGCCCTCCTCCATGGTCCGAACCGCGCGGCTACCGCTGCCTCTGCTGTCCGCCGCGGACTCTGGTGTGCAGATCAGTCTGCCCTCACAGAGGCCTCTCCCGCCATCTTTGTTCCGGGCAGGCCCGTGGCTCTGTCGGGATTGGCTGGGGAGGGAATCCCTGTGGGTAAATTGAAGGCATCAGCGAGTCAGGCCCCAGGAGCTCCAGCTTGGGGGCGTGGCTGCGGCCCCGCGTGGTCGGGGGGCGGGGCCAAAGGAAGAAAATATAAACATCTGGGCGGGGCACCGGTTGAGAGCTGTGTGAGCGGGTGGAGGTTGAATTGCCTGAGCTGTCTTTCACCCACCAAGCAGGTGCAATCCTGCCTTTTTATTGTCTTTTCTGTACCCAAGTTGCAGAAGGTAAA
The DNA here is from genome assembly GCF_047511655.1 of Castor canadensis. Classification (NCBI taxonomy): domain Eukaryota; kingdom Metazoa; phylum Chordata; class Mammalia; order Rodentia; family Castoridae; genus Castor; species Castor canadensis. The sequence continues at coordinate 178,533,498 of NC_133388.1, read as the reverse complement.
ATACAAATAGTGAGCAATCGAGGATCTAGCTATATGTCTCTGCAGGGAACGGAGCAATAAAGCATTCCTCCCGTCCTAACCCCTCTCACCCCAAACCATTTATGTACCTTAGCATGTAATCAATAAAGCACTCTGACCTGGAAATCAGACACCCCTGAGATCCCTGCTATTTCCCTCCTGCAATTTCCTACCTAGATGTGCTTAAAACTCCCTTACATTAGTTCCCTTACATGTAGTTTTCACCTGTTGATACCTGGTGCATTAAAGGTGCTTCAGGTATTTCATCACCCTGTTTATTCCAGTAGACCACAAAACAGGTATTGCCTTTGTTTTACATCAGGATGCAGACTCAGAGAGGCGAGGTAACTTGTCTAAGGCAAGCAAGCAGCAAGTGTCATTCTGATCCAGATCTTGTTCTAAAAGATCCAGCTTGTGTTCTAAAAGATGTGGTGGCGCGCGCTGTAATGTAAGCACTCAGGAGGCTGAAAGCAGGAGGATTGCAAGTTCCAGACCAGCCTGACCTATAGACTGAAACTTTGTATAAGTAAATAAATAATACCTGTAGAACAGTGGGTATAAACACTTTTGAATAGCAGAGTTGGCATAAAATATACACAGAAGTTGATTTTCAACAGTCATTTTTTTTCAAGTTTTATTCTGCAAACTTCTACAACATACCTGCAACTGAGAGATTATGTCTTTCCAGATAGTATTAATTTTAAAAAGATAGCTTCACATTTATCTACTGTAAGAGTGCAGAAACGTTGCAAGCTGCATAAAATGCCAGTGCACAGATACCTTTTTAGTAACACAGCACAACACTCCTGTAAGCATTACTTGGCTTTCCGGCTGACTAGGATCTGACCCTGCATGGGACAGAAAAATAGATCATTTATCTGACACTAAGCAAAACTCCCCTAAGAGTCTCTTACAGGTAGACAATATCATTATGGCCTCATTTTAAGAGGCATTTCTTTATTATTTTTGAGACATTCTTGCTGTGTAGCTCAGGCTGGCCTCAAACTTGAAATCATCCTGCTTTAGCCTCCATGGGCACTCACCATCATGTTTGGCTCAGTCTTTGTTTTTTAAGATTTTTGGTTTTTGTTTTTGTTTCTTTTTGGTGAGGCTGGGGTTTGAACTCAGAGCTTCCAACTTGCAAAGCAGGCACTGTACTGCTTGAGCCACACTTCCAATCCATTTTGCTCTGGTTATTTTGGAGATGGGGTCTTGTGAACTATTTGGTCAGGCTGGCCTGGAACTGTGATCCTTCTGATCTCAGTCTCCCAAATAGCTAGGATTACAAGTGTGAGCCATCAGCACCTGGACAGTTTTTGCTTTTAAAGAAAAATCATTTTAACCTTTCCCAACATTCTACAATACCATCCCTGAACATTAAGTAAAAATTCATAACAATTTGTTGAGCATTTATTTTGTGCTTCACATGGCACTAAGTGCCTTGTTTATATGATTTAATTTGTCCTCACTAAAACCCGTGTTAGGCATTATTTTTTCAACTTACAAATCAGAAAGTTTGAGCATAGGAACGTGAATTTGCTTAAATTTCACACCTAGAAAGTTAGGCAGCCTTGAACCCTAGTTCTGCAGATTCCCAAAGCTGTGCTCAGCCACATTCCAGAAAGGAAATAACTCCCTCATATATCCAACACTAGATATCGGCAACTCTTTTCCAAAAGCAACTATCTAGCTTCTTAACTTTTTATAAGCAGACAATGGTGAAAGCGTAGGCCAAGAGAGGCTTAGTTCCGAGTGTACATGGTTCTAAGAGCCCCATTCTACGTAAAATATAAAAATCTTTCTCAGCGGTAAATACCCCACAGTTAATGAGAAGAATAGCCGTCTTGCTCATGTTTTAGTCCTGTAATTATTACACAGAATGTCAATAGTTTGCATGTGTTTCCTCACTCAGATGTGCAATTTTGGTCCTGATTCTGGCATCTACTAATAGTGCAAGCTTATGCTAGCTACTTAACCTCTTTGGATCTCAATTTTCCTATTGATAAAACAGGAATAGCAACTTCCTACCTCCTAAGGATGTTCTGTGGCTTAAATGAAATAAGATTATATAAAGTTTCTATTATGTAAAGTTTTAAAGATCCATTTCAGTTATAAAAATGTAAGTTTGTGATAAAAAAATTACCTTAACATAAAAAATTTCAGGTCAGGAAAATAGCTGAAGTTATTAGTCTAGTGAGAATGAGAGAATGTTCTTTATTTTTTGTTCTCTCTCTCCCTCTCCCTTCTTCTCTCTCTCTCTCTCTCTCTCTCTGTGTGTGTGTGTGTGTGTGTGTGTGTGTGTGTGTGTATAAAGATGTTTACAGGAAATGAGAACTGGCTTGCTGTTATTGTTTTAACCTTTAATTTGATATGAGGCACGTCATGCCCCATCGGATCTTTCTTCCTAACTTAGGGGAAGATTGGTGAACTGACTCTTGACACCATGTCTGCATCAATGCTGTGACCATTAACACTGGAGCAACTGATCCCAGAATAAGCTGTGACCTATGAATAGTGATGGGAGAGAGAGACTGATAGGACTATTAAGCCAGCTCAAAGATTTTGAGAAGAACTAAGAATTCTGACAGACCTTGGTTGATTCCTGGCTCCATTTGGGCAACTTAATTACATTCCCTGATTTTTCTGTTCTCTAATATAAAGACTGTAACACCAGTCCCAGTTGTTATTGGGAGGGTTAAATGATATTTAATAAATTTTCTTTTTCTTTTCTTCCTTTTTGTTTTGTTTTGTTTGTTTGTTAGCCTCCCTATGTAGCCCAGGCTGGCCTAGAACTCACAATCCTCCTACCTCAGCTTTCTGAGTGCTGGGATTATAGGTGTGTACTACCATGTCCAGATTAATAAATGCTCTTACTACAAGCAGAAACCATTAAATGTGAGTCTTCTCTTCTAGATGTCCTCATGTGCCTCTTTTATGCCGTCTGGCTGTTTTGGTGCTTTAGGGGCCAATGTTTCTCAAAGTTTTAATGGGGAAGGACCAGGTATGTGTGTGTGTGTGTGTGTGTGTGTGTGTGTGTGTGTGTGTGTGTGTGTTTAAAACTATTTAAGCCTGATACTTTGATGAAATTCAATACAAATGAAATAAAAAAGAGTCACAAAACACAAGTCCAAAATTTGTGGGAGTCACTATACAGAAAATATTCTGTAAAATTGCTTATAAATGATTTCTTTCAGTATCTGTATGCCTCGGGTGGTTGCCCCCAGTTGGCCAACCATACTTTGAGTTGCACTGGTGTAATAAACCTTTCCTCCCATCCAAGTGCCAACCAGGCCCAACCCTGCTTAGCTTCCAAGATCAGACTAGATTGGGTGCACTCAGGGTGGTATGGCCATAGACAAAACTTTCCTAAAGACAAGTGACAGTGAGAGAAGATGAACTTGAATTAATATGTCAAAAAAAAATACTGTTAACCTTGAAGCTTAATAACAGGCTAGCTGTCTACTATTGCTGTTTCTTCTTATAGTACACCTGTTTTATTCTTGCTGATCTTAAAGAGTAACTCAGAACCTCCTTCTTTGTGTCACCTTCCTGGACGGACGTCCCTAAGCAGCACATTTCACTTTCCTGTGAATTTTTTTCTTCTTACAGAAGATTTAGATGGTTCTTAACTATTAAGAGAAGCCCGATTCTTTAGCTTCCACCATTTTTATTCTCCTTTGTGAATGGAAGAGAATAAGTGGTTAGCAATGTCCTACCCAGACATCTCTACTGCTAGATCCTTTCAACAATCTAGTAAGGATAAAGATAGTGCAAAATGAAATGAAATTTCCATGTGTTCATCATTCACCATTCACACTCATTTTTAATATTTGTGTCATGCTTGACTCATCTTTTTGTAGTAATGAAAATAAAGCATTACAGTTACCTCCTGTGAAGTCTCCCTCCTCTTAACCTTGGTTCCTTGTCAGGGCTTGAATGCTTAATACCTTGGTGTGTGCTGCCACCTACTGATCTCTTCTGCAATGACATTAAATGATTGTGGATTGCGTGTAGGGCGACCTCCCAAAGGCAGAGTTTAGGGTGAAGGTTGTGGTTTGTCACATTATTAGGGGCACAACAGGCTTTTAGTGATCAGGGGTTAGGGATGCTATATTCTCATTTCCTTAGGACAGCAAAGAATTGAATTGTCCCAAGTCCCCAAAGTCTTTCTGAAGAGATAGTTTTTGCAAATTGTTAATATAATTCTGAATGATCAGGAATGCAATTACTGTGTGATCGAAGAAACACTGTACTTTGTTCTGGTCGAGACTTTCCCAGAAAAGGCTCATCTTTGCATAAAATGACTTCACTTGCCATTGCGTGCAATACACACTGCAAACAGTGCAACTTTAGTCTGCGTTTGGAGGTTGTAGCAGGCAGGCTACAAGGGTGATTATATGTTAAATAGGAATGTATTATTTAACCAAATTTTAAAATTCAAATAACAAGAAATGGTGCAGTATTCAGCTAAATATTGTCATCTTGTAATCTAAAATTATTCATTTTAAGTGCATGTAAACATCTGAGTACAGCTATTTCATTAGGCTTTTTTTTTTTTTTTTTTGCAGTACTGGGGTTTGAACTCAGGGCATACACCTTGAGCCACTCCACCAGCCCTTTTTTGTGAAGGGTTTTTTTCGAGATGGAATCTCTTGAACTATTTGTCCAGGCTGGCTTTGAACCGAGACCTTCCTGATCTCTGCCTCCTGAGAAGCTAGGATTACAGGCCTGAGCCACCTGCACACAGCTTTTCATGTTTTTCTGAGAAAGGTTTCACTATGTAACCCAGGCTGGCCTGGAATCCTGATCCTCTGAGTGCTGGGATTACAGGTTTATGTCACCATGCTTGTTCATTTAAAATTTGGAACATACAGGACTTGGGTCACATGTTAAGGGGAGAGCACATACAGGAGGTATGGGGATAGGTAGGAAACCCAAAACATGAAAGCGTTTCATGTCCCCACTATAAAGGAAGTAATACAGAAATCTTAAAGTGACAGAGGTCAATATGGGAAGGTGACCAGGAAGTAGTGTAAAGATCAGTTAGAGATGAATCAATTTGGGTTGTAACACACTTGTGCATGGAAGCAATGCTAGGAATCTCTCTGTACAGCTATCCTTATCTCAACTAGCAAAAACGCTATGTCTTTCTTATTATTGCTTATGTCTTCTCTTCAACAAAATTGGAGAAAAGGGCTTCTGCCTGGTAGCAAGGGGAGCTGAGGGGGGAGAGGGAAGGGGCAGGGGCCAGGGGGGGAAAATGGCCCAAACAATAAATGCACATGTGAATAAATGAATAAAAAAATTTTTTAAAGATTTGAAACATACATAATTTTATTATAAATGACTTCCCTTTTACTTTTCTTCCTCATACTCTAGTAAGGGGATCATACTGAGGTCTTAAAAAATATGTACACAAAGCAAGGTTATATTACTGCAAATTTAACATAAGAAAATAAAAATGAGAACTACATTTTCTCTTGCTTTGTAGCCCAGGCTGGCTTTGAGCTTGTTATGTAGTTTAGTCTGGCCTTGAACTCACAGTCCTTGAATGTCAGCCTCCTCGGTGCTGAGCTTACAGGCTTATCACTAAGCCAGCTTATGACTGTTATTTTTAAAGGAGGCATTGAGTTAGATGGGACTGAGAATTTTTTTGTATGGAATAATATTAGGTTATATTTATTGAGCTCTTACTTTGTATCTGATAATGTCCAAAAAATGTTACGTGTGTTAAACATTTATTCCTCAAAATAACCCTGTGAATGGGCCAATATTTTTCCTCCCAATTTTCAGATGAAGAAACTGAGGCTCAGAGGGGCTTGCACAGTCTTTCATAGTGGAATAAATGTAGGGCCTGGGTTTAAACCCAGCTGAGCTGGCTTAGAGACTGCTCTGATAGTTCCTCTTATGCTGCCTCTCCATAGGGACAGATCACAGAAGAACCAAACTCTTCCCATAGGCCAATCTCCCTCTTTGTTGGGCTTTCCTGGATTCCTCATTAAGCAGATATTATCGCCAGGCTGAGTAGCAGCTGAGAGCTCTGCCTGTCTCTGATGGGGGATGTGAAGAAAACATCTCCACAGCATTGCAAAGGAAACCGTGAAAGAGCAGTGTGGGGGTGTAAACGTCTAAGTCCCATGTCCTTACAGCCTTGGATAAGCAGCCAGTGCCTTCTCACATGGTTCTCTGAGATCATCCTGTTCCCACTCCTTCTGCATTGTCATCGTCCTCAACTGCATCCTCTCATATAGCCTAGCATACTCAATGCAGGGAAGAGATTTTCCCTGTTTGTCCCCAGGTGTGTATCTTCTCTGTCCACCTGGACAATAAATGAGTCCAGCACTGTTGTCGTCCTCCTCCTTCTTCCTTTGTGGAACTCCTTCACTCAAGTTCCAGGCATAGAAAATGCACTTAAACAGTTGTTCAAATGAAAAGCACCATAGATAAAGAAGTTATCAGAGTCTCTATTTTCATTGATCACAAGAGATGGCCTGGGAAATACTGTGTTTTGATAGAAATGTGTTTATCCTTGGAGAGCTTTGTTGGATGACAGGATCAGAAGAGTCCCCTCAGCAGAGTCACTGAGAACCAAAGGAAACTCAGAACTTTGCAGGCTGTCAACCAAAGTCCTAATGGTTAAAGCTTTAGTTATTTTTCAGACAGGGTTTCATGGTTTTTGCCCAGGGCTGGCCTCCAATTGCCATCCTCCTACCTATGCTTCCTGTGTAGCTGGGAGCTGGGATTAGAGGCATGAGCCACCATACCTGGCTCTTCTTCCTTTTTTTCATTTTTTTTCCCTTAAGGGGTATGAAAAAACTTTGGGGGGTGATAAGAATGTTTTGCATCTTGATTGAAGTAGTGGGTTCACCAGTGCATACCTTTGTCAAAACATTAAACTGTATACTTTAAATGGGATGTAATTTATTTTACTTTATTTATATCTTATAAGGTGATTAGAAAACAAATAAAAGTTGCCCTGATGTAGAAGTGTATCCTGTGAGTTTAGGGAGGAGCAAAACTTAGGGATGTGGGTGGAGTGAGATTCTATACGATTTTATGGGTCTTGGAAGGCTTTATTTTTTATTTTAAAGGCAATCAGAATCCAGTGTGGATTCTGAACACAGGACTGCCATGATCTTACATTATTGCAAGGTTTATTTATTGATTGACTCAATAATAAAATATATAAATATTATATAATTAAGATAAATATTAATATTCCTTCACTTTCCTTTTCGAGGGCAGCAAGGACAAAAGAATGAAGCAATATTGCCATCTAGTGTGAAAAACTCGAACGGTTTTATAAGCAAAACCTTAAAATTTATTTCACAGAAGATGTGAAATGTACATGTAAACTATTGTATTTCTCATAAATGAAATTAACCTTGCCATAAATTACAGCTTCCTTATCAGACGTTATCTTAAGCAAACACAAGGTGGTGCAGTTTCGAAGTCACTAAGACACTATTTTATTCCGTTTCTCCTACTGTCTGCAGTTCTTTCCAATAACTTGATTCGTTTTTGTGCTGGGCTCCAACTAAGAACCTTGGCAGCTAGCAAACTAGTCTCTACCACTGAGCCGCATCCCCAACTCTATCACTCTATTTTAAGAGAGCCCAATCCGACCGAATATCAAACTAATGGTAATTTGACACATTAAGTAAAAATGAAATTATTTAATACTTTGTAACAATAAAGAACAAGCAGCTGCCATTTATTCACCAGCCTGTACTTTGTATGCATTTCACAATAAGGAATTGCAGGTAGAAAAAAATAAGTAAATTGACTCAGGCCAAAAAACTCTTGAGGACAGTTGGGATTCCAAGCCAGGCCTGTCTAATGAAAATGCCAGTATTCTGGTACTCCTGGTTGTAGGGATGTAGTTGGCTGATGGTGGAGTATGATATGATCAGAAGACTCCAAAATTCTTTGTGTCCCCATCGGAAACACGTGTGCAGGACACGTGGCTATAAATGGAGTTTATTAAAAGTTAGGGAAGGAAAATACAAGGGGAGCATGGTGGTCCCACGTGGAATTTGGAGGCAGAGAGTGTGCTTGTCTTCTCCTGGTGCTTTTAAAACTTACACTAACCTATGGGAAGGGAGGAAACAGGTGATTCCCATCCAATTATCAGTGAATGGGGAGGGGCATGGATTTCCCAGGCCAGTAAGGGTACTCCCTGAGCCAAAGAATGGTTAATCTGAGATCTAATATTTTTTATAAGTCCCAAACTTTCCCTAATTTTAGCCTGCCTCAGGGAATATTTCCCTTTTAATAGTGCAATGCTAATGGTTGATTATCTAATAATAAATTTTTGGGCTGGTGGAGTGGCTCAAGTGGTAGAGTGCCTGCCTAGCAAGCATGAGGCTCTGAGTTCAAACTGCAGTGCTGCCAAAACAAAAAGAAAAACAAAAACAAAATTCTTATCAGGCAACCAGCTTCATATTCAGTACAGTGCTTTATCATTTTCCTTATAGTTTCAGATGTTTTAAAAGAAGGTTAGGGCTGACAGAATAGCTTGAGTGCTAGAGCACCTGTGTAGTAAGCATGAGGCCTGGAGTTCAAATCTAGTATCACCAAAAAAAAAAAAAATTAAAAAACAAGGTTAATGAAGGAACTGACCTTTCTACCAGCAAAGCACCATGCAAATCCCTAGGATTCCCTGCTCTAGTATTTTCATACTATTTCACTAAAGAGCTGGGAAAAAAAAATCCCAAAAAACGAAACTACCTGCTCATTTCTTTTGAATTCAACCCCTCATCTAGCCCCACTTACCACTTTCTTGAAGTCAGACTTAACCATAGTCTGACTTTCACAAACAAGGAGGCCTACCTCTTTTATTTATTTATTTTGCGGTACTGGGGTTTGAACTCAGTGCCTACACCTTGAACCACTCCATCAGCCTTTTTTTGTGAATGGTTTTTTCAAGATAGGATCTATGGAACTATTTGCCCAGGCTGGCTTCAAACCATGATCCTCCTGATCTCTGCCTCATGAGTAGCTAGGATTACAGGTATGAGCCACTGGTACCTGGCAGGAGGCCTTCCTCTTAAGTGGAATATAACTCCCAATCTGTTTCAGCTCTTGGAGGCAGCCAGTCTCAGAGAGTCTGTAAGCTTGCCTAATACAACCCAGCACAAAGTATTGTTTTAAGTTATTCATGGATGGGTTGGTGGAGTGGCTCAAGTAGTAGTGTGCCTGCCTAGCCAGGACAAGGCCCTGAGTTCAACCTCCAGTCCTGCCCCCCACTCCTCAAATTCAAAAACAAGTTATTCATGGGTGTGTGTACTGATGAGGTTTTCTCTTATAAGTGTGTGTTAGGTCACTGCAAACTTTGGCATAGGAGACACTACATCCTGCAGTGGTGAGTTTGCCTGCCTACTCCTGGAGCCTGCAGGGCTCTCCAGTTGTTTTCCTCTTTGCCAAGGTCCTAGTACCTCATATGCCACCTGTTACCAACTAGGTACTCAAGGAATGGTTGGAGTAGACCAAAAAGTTGCCTGCCAGGTGGGATGATGCACAGCTGAGATGCTTGTCCTGATTCTGTAACCAGAATCTCAAGTTCATATTGCTTACTGCTCTACCAACCCAGGGAACAGAAATTGGTGGAAGGAAACAGGTTTACTCAAAGTGGCCTGGAAAAAGAAGAGATTCTCTTAAATTCGGAGCTGGGATTTTTCAAGGCACAAAGAGCTTTTGTGGGAGAAAAAAGGGAGCACACGGAATGGGCAGGAAGTCCATGTGCTGGGCCAGGGCTTTGTCATCCAGAAGTGTGTCTTCTTTCCTCTTGTGAGATGAGGTAGAATCTCACAATGGACTTTGCTTTCCCTCAGCTGGTTAGCTAGAACCTCAGTTAAGGGTTTCTGTTCAGCAAAAAAGATAAGAGAGTGGTGGAAGACAAAAGGAAGGGAGGATGAGCTAGGGACAGATTCAAAGGAACCCTTACAGTTCCACCAGAGTCTCATCCCAGTTCAGGGTGCAGAGCTGCTTACACTTCCCCTCCCCAATCACCTAGGATGCCTTAAGAGCCAGGACAGCCTAGGCTGGAATCACACTGCCGTGTCCTGGCTGTGCCACCACGAGCTGTGCATCCTCATTTGCATAACGAGATGACCAGAGACCCACCTTACTAGGTCAGGAGGGGCTAATGAAATTATACATGCAAACTGCTTATCCTAGCTCCACCACAGCGGATTTTTTAAAAGACTGGGTCTCGTATGTAAGTCCAAACCGGCCTGGAAGTCTCCAAGTAACCCAGGTTGACCTCCAGCTTCGTGATCCTCCTGCCTCAGCCTCCGGAGTGCTGGATTGCAGTTGGGCCTCACCATGCCCAGCGCCACCCGCAGCATCCCACACTGTTTTAATGCGAGGCTTGGCGGGAAAGAAGGGGCGGGCGGGGGGTGGGCTGGGGCAGCGGAAGGGGCGGGCGAGAGTTCGATGTCACAACCCCCAGGGTTCCAGCTCCGCCCTTAAGAGCTGCGGAGAGACTGACGCCAGGAAGCTGGGTCCTCTGTACCCGCCTGGGCCTCGCGTGGGGGTGACCCCTTTGCAGAGGTACTCACGCGCGCAGAAGCATTGGGGTCACGCCCGGCCGCCTTGGCGCGCTTTTGAAACGCTGACGGTGAGCTTGGGGGGCTTGGTGTCCGCGGAAGCTGCGGGATGCCTCCGCCCCGCGCCGCGATGACGAGGACCCGCGAGGAGGTGGACGCCACGCTGCAGATCGCCAAGCTGGACGCGGCCGAGCTGCTGCCCACCGTGCACTGCCTGGGCTTCAGCCTCGGGGCCAACGGCGCGGCCGCCGGAGACTTCTGCCTGCTGGAGCTGGAGCCCGCGCTGTGCCAGCAGCTGGAAGCTGGACACAGGTGAGCCGCCAGTCTCAGCTCAGGGTGAAGAAACCCGGCCAGAGAGGGACATTGATTTGGCCGGGGCTCACGGCAAGCAGGTGGCCCGATCCCCCCCCACCCCCAGCCGGCTGCCACCTCCCCAAGAGGATCCCAAGCCCCCACTAGGCCGGCCACATAGGGGGACTGAGATAAGTGGAACTGGGCCGACTGAGCTTGGAGGCATGTATCACGGGAAAAGGGCAGGAATTTAACCCCAGTGAAGTTTTGGGACATAGCAGCGACTCCAGGGACTCCACAGAACGCCTTAAATAAAATGGTGATGTCGAATATCTTCTTGCCTCCCACTTACATTTCTTTTACTCAACACTAGGGAGGACATGTAGGGAATAAGTTTAAAGGCCTATTCTAGATTTGGTGAGGCCTCCAAACTAGATTTGCTGTTGCTAATTCTAGGTTAGGTACAAATTTGTTGGTAGACCTTGGTGTTAAAAAACAAGAACAAGAACAGCACAGGGGACCTGCCATCACAGTACTGGGGAGGCAGAGTTCCAAGCCATCCTGGGCTACAGAGTAAGAAGACCCTGTCTCAAACCAAAGCCAAAGCAAGATAATGTAGGGAAGGAGGTGTGGCTCAGTGGTATGGCAGTTACCAGGTGGAGGCCGGGATTCAATCCTCAGCAAAAAAAAAAAAAAAAAAAAGTCAAAACTGGTAGTGTGTGCCTTTGGTCTCTGCCACAGGGATGCTTAGGTAGGAGGATCAGTCTGAGGCCAGGTCTGGGTGAAAACGGGAGACCATGTCTGAAAAAATAACGGGAAAGCATAAACAGCTGACGGTATGGTTAAATGGTATAGTCGTAGGCCCTGACATTAAACCCCATTACTATCAAATAGTCAAAAATAAATAAATAAATAAATAAATAAATAAATCTGAGTTGTGCCCAGAGAGTTAAATGCTTTATAGACAAGGAAATCTTCTTGGGTCCATTAACTTGTCATCTCCCTCATCTTTGTCTTCAGTGTTTCCTCTCCCTCCTCTTCACCATCCTTCTTCTCTTCTTGCCTTTATTCAGCTGTGATAAAGATAAGCTGCTTTTCTTTTTTTTTTTTTAACATTTTTATTAGCATACATTAGCTGTATAATGAGATCCATTGTGACATTTCCGTACATGCTTACCATGTACTTTGGTTACGTTCACCCCTCTAAGCTCCTTTCCTTTTTCTTTAAGAGGTACTGGGATTTGAACTTGGGACTCACGTGCTAGGCAAGTGCTCTACTGCTTGAGCCACACCTTCAGTCCCTAAAACTCCTTTTCTTAAGAGTCTTTTGTTTAATTAGTTGTTTTTTTTCTTCGTTTCATATTCTTCATTTAGCATTTCAGCCTTTTTTGGGTAAGGTCCCAGTTTCTTTGCCACAAAAGCTGATGGTTAGGCCAGGGAGTGCTCCTCTGACTGTACAGAACAAAACAAGGATGATTCTTGAGTGGGTACCAGCAGTAGCCTGCTCATCCTGAGGAAGCTTGTTAGACATGCAGAATTCACCGGGCCTCGGTGGCTCATACCTGTTCCTAGTTCCTCAGGAGGCAGAGATCGGAAGATCACAGTTTGAGGACAGCAAACCGGGCAAAAAGAGACACCCTTCCTCAGAAATACTCAAGTGGTAGAGCACCTGCCTAGCAAGTGTGAGGCACTGAGTTTAAACCCCGTTACAGTCCAAAAGGAAAAAATGAAATGCGGAATCCTAGGTCTCTTGCCAAACCTACTGTATCCCAGTGTGCTTTTTAACAAGATAACTAAGATGAGAAGTACTGCTTTAGCCTGTTTTAGAAAATTGTGACATCTTGACTGAAGCTTCTAGATGCTCCATCATGTATTCTTCCTAGCAGTTTGCACAGAGATACAACATGGTGCTACTTGGCCAATGCTTTGAGTCTCATCCATATTTTTGGTGAGGCACTGGATACCCAATACCTCTCACTTGGGCCCAGAGTTTGCTCTGTAGGATCCATCCTTGTCTTACAGAGGCCAGACACAGCAACAAGCTTAATTTTGAATTCTAGAAGCCAGAGGATTTGGGAACTATTAAAATGAAGATGTGACCTTGTATTTTCCCCTCCATGTTCTTGCAGTCTTGTGATTCGCGGTGACAAAGATGAGCAAGCTGTGCTGTGCAGTAAAGACAAAACATATGACTTGAAAATAGCAGACACTTCCAATATGCTGCTTTTCATTCCTGGTTGTAAAACTCCAGACCAACTGAAGATGGAAGAGACACAGTCTAACATTATTCACACTGAGGTACTGTTTTAAGTCTGAGAATGACAACATGTTTGTCAAACTTGCCTTTAGCTAGAAATTGGAGGTAAAAAGTATCGTGAGGAATCTAAGTTCTTTGATGAAGTTCGATATTTCTCAGCATTAGTATTATTTTTGTTTAAAGTATCTACAAACCTGTCTTTATTTCCCCAACTTGACTTATGTTTGTTTTTGGTGGGACTGAGGTTTGAACTCAGGGCTTCGTGTTTGCAAAACAGGCACTCTACTTCCTGAGCACCTTTAGTCCATTTTGCTCTGGTTATTTTTAGAGATGTCTCTTGAACTATTTGTTCAGACTGGCCTTAAACAGTGATCCTCCTGATCTCAGCCTCCCAAGTAGCTGGGATTATAGGCATAAGCCACCAGTGCCCAGCTTTTCCCACTTTGACTTGGAAGTCTCAAACAAGTTGACCTTTTTTCCTTAATGTGGTCAGTGTGGTACTAGGTGACTCATTCTTGAAATTTTACCTATTTTTAATGGAATTTCTGTGAATGTGTTTTGAAAAGGGACTCCCTCAAACCGTAACTGGTACATTTGGTAGTATTTATGAAGTAGAGAGTGAAGAAATTTGAGTTTTTGAAGGAAGTGTTTCTTAGCTTTGAAGTTGGGTTAGTTCATTAATATCTGTAGCCAAATATAACACATTTTTAATTATTTTGGAGAATTTTGATGGTGGTTACCAAACAAAAGTCTCCATCCTGTCTAGCTGCTTGTTCTGCATATAACAATCCAAGTGCAGCCCTCAAAGAATCAGAATGACTTCAGGCCAGCTCTTTCCTTAAAAATAGAATTGGAACGGAAAGAAGGGAAAATGCTGGGAAGCTTTAGTGATTCATGTGGTGTTAAAAGAATTCAGGAATTTCCAGTAAATTTTGTATTTTGGTTTTTGTAGGGTTATAAGTCTTTCATTGTGATTAACTAGAAATAATAACAATTCATCCTTTTATAAAAGGTGCATTTTTCAGTGTTTGCCTGTTTGTTGGTAGTTTTGTGAGCGCATGGTAATATCTAAGAGGACGTTTGGGTTCTCATTTGTTATGCGGATTCTGGGTGCTGAGATGAGTAAAATTTAACAAAGATCAGCCAGATACTGGTGGCTCACGCCTGTAATCCTAGCTATTTGAGAGGCTGAGATTGGGAGGATCACAGTTTGAGACCAGCGTGGGCAAAATTTAGAGAGAACCTATTACAACCAATAGCTGGGTATGGTGGCCTGCTCCTGTCATCACAAGCTACTTGGAAGGCTGCGATTGGAAAGATCATGGTTCCAGGGTAGGCTGGGCAAAAAAGTTCATCGTGAGGATTCCTTTCCCCTCTCACTCCTACTTAACAGGGTGGCATGTGGGAAGATAAAATAGGAGGATCGTGGTCCAGGCTGGCCTGGGCAAAAAGCGAGACCCTATCTCCAATATAAACTGAGCAAAAAGGGCTGGAGGTGTGGTTCAAGCCCTGAGTTGAAACCCCAGTATTACCAAAAAAAAGCTTAATGAAGATCCACTAGCCAAAGTAATGATCCATGTGCGCTTCATGAGTAAAGTAGGTTGGGCAGATAAGTGGTTGTGGATATCAAGGAGTAGCAAGGAGTGTTTGGATTGGTGGCAAATTGCAGGCCACAAGCCCCAAGTAGGAGGATGGCCACAGCTCAGTTGAGTTGTGGAAAAGCAGAGCCAGTACTGCCAGATTTTGTGATTTAGTTTTCTTTCAGTAAAGTTTGAATTTTGTGGGTAAAATCTCCTCTACATTTTTTTCTTTTTTCTTTTTTTTTTTTACTATTGGTAGCTAATTTAAACACTAGGCTAAACCTTCCTATCTCCAAACAGAAGCATATTGATCTGTGCATTAGGTATAACCAGATGGATGCTACTTTGAACTATAGATAGGATCAATCTTTCTGATTTGGTCTTCAAGGTCTTTTTTTTTTTTTTTTTTTGGTTGGACTGGGTTTTTTTTTTTTTCTTTTTCTTTTTGGTGGTGCTGGGGTTTGAACTTAGGGTCTCATATTTGCTAGGCAGGCACCACTTGAGCCATGCCTCCATTCCATTTTGCCTGGTTATTTTGGAGATGGGGGTCTTGTGAACTATTCCTGAGCTGGCCTGGAGTCTCAAACCTCCTGACCTCAGCCTCTCAAGTAGCTATGGTTATCAGCGTGAGCCTACAGTGCCTAGCTTCAAGGTTTTTTTGAAGGTCTCAGATTCAACAACATCAGGCTGTAGGCTTCATCTTGTCAATCAAGCCTTTTACTATTTTGAGAGAAAATAAATTCCCCATCTTTCCATTTTATAATTGTAAGGTACCCACAGATACCACAGTTCAGCCTTTCTTCTTTCAGGAAACACTTTGGGTGCCTACTTAATGCTGAACACTGGGCTATTCCTATAAATTCGGGGAGGGCTAACAGTTACTCATTTATCATCTGGTCTCTGTCATCTGGATTTCTTC
Source organism: Castor canadensis (assembly GCF_047511655.1). Taxonomy (NCBI): domain Eukaryota; kingdom Metazoa; phylum Chordata; class Mammalia; order Rodentia; family Castoridae; genus Castor; species Castor canadensis. The sequence goes on along the minus strand of NC_133388.1, from coordinate 178,517,883 downwards.
ATGTGATGGACTTCTCACTCTGTTGTAAGTCCCAACAATGGAATTAGCTACCCTTCTGTGTAGTGGAAAGTCTTACATCAAACAAAAGTCTTCCTTACCCTCTGCTTAATTTTGACAGCATGAGCAACACAGAACAAGGAAATTTCCCTTTACTTTAAGACATTCATTATTTGAAGTTTATGATGATGTATCTTATTTTCTGTTTTGTCAGCAAATAAATATATTTATTTTTAGTTGCTTATACCTGTCTTGTAGAATTGTCACTTGGGCCTACTCTAGTTTCTAGAATATACTTGAGATGTGGTGCTCAATTATTGGCTCTCAAGTTGTTGATCGTGTCTTCTTACCTGGGCTTTGAAAAGATGTTTTCTGAAGGTGCCTATAGAAAACAGAATACCTTGGCTCCTTTTTCTTGCTTCTTGCTGAGGAAAGATGGTTAGTTGGAATTTTGTATGAAATTTTCTTTTCGAATGGTTGCTAAAAAGTTTTAATATAATTTCTAGATCTTTGGTTTTTCTAATAATTACTGGGAATTAAGAAGATGCAGACCTAAATTAAAGAAGCTAAAGAAACTTCTGATGCAAAATACCTATGAAGGACCTGACAGTCAAAAAGAAGAAGATTCAACTCACTCAAAAGTAAGACTATTATTTTCATTTTTTTTTAATTTGGAGTTGAAAAACTGTGATTAGATATGGTGATAGTCTTACTTTTTAAAACTTATGTTATGAAAATTTCAAGCATAAACCTGTTCTTAGTAGGTTTGAAGTAGCATTTTGTCTAGGACCTTGCTCTCTGCATGTACCTGCTCTCATCTGACCTCAAAAGCTAAGCAGGAACCAGGTGTGATGGCACAGGCCTATAATCCTAGCACTTGGGAGGCTGAGGCAGGAGGATCAGGAGTTTGAGGCCATCCTAAGCTACATAGCAAGACCTTGTCTCAAAAGAACCCCCTCAAAATGAAACACAACAAGCAGAGTTGGGCTTGGGAGACTGCATGGGAATACTGGGTGCCATAGACTTTAAAGGGATAAATAAGTAAATAAGGTGCTACCTCATGGTTTTGATGTATGTTTCTCTAATGACCAAATATGTTTTCATGCTCGTATCGACTATTTACTTATATTTGGAGAAATGTCTATTCAATCTCTTTGTCTGATTTTTGAGTTACTTTTCTTTTTATTACTGAGTTGTAGGAAAGGTCTTTCTTTATATTATCTAGATATAAGTCCCTGATCAGACATTTGATATTCAAATTTTTCTCCCATTCTGTAGGTTGTTGTTTTACTTCCTTGATTTTTTTTTTATTGTGGTAAAATATATATAACATAGCAATTGCCATTTTAATAATTTTTAAAGTATAAGTTTAGTAACATTAAGTATATTTATAGTGGTGTCTAAACATTAGTATCATGCATCTCTAGAACTTTTTCATTCTCCCAAACTGAAACTCTGTGTCAGTTAAACAATGATCCCCTCTCCTCTCCAGCCAATGGCAGCCACATTCTACTTGACTGTGACTGCTCTAAACACATCATGTAAATGGAACCATACAATATTTGTTCTTTTATGTTGATAGTGTTTTGATATACAAGTTTATCATTTTTATGCTGTCTGGTTGATCTATTTTTTCTTTTGTTCCTTATGTCTTTGGTGTATTTAAGAAACCACTGCCAAACTCGATGCTGTGAAGATTTACCTCTGCTTTCTTCCAAGACATTTATTGATTTTTGTATCATAACCATATACATTAGTAAAAGAAACTGATCCCAGTGCATAAATATTGCCTTAATCTGTTCTATGCATTCCCAAAGTTCAACAAGAAACCTAAAACACAATTATTCTTCAAAGCATTAAAATACATATATATATATTGTATTTCAGTATACGACTGAAGATTTGCTTGATCAGATTCAAGCAAGTGAGGAAGAAATAATGACCCAGTTACAAGTTCTGAACGCCTGTGAGATTGGAGGTAGTGTCATTTACTGTTATTCATACTGATGGAATTGATAGCACATGAGAGGTGCTTTTGGCATCTTCATGTTATCACATGTTTATTTAATCTTTTGGGCTCAGAGGTGATGATACTAGCTAGGAGCTGGGGCTGTAGCTCAATGGCAGAATGCTTCTGTAGTATGCACATGGGTCGGTGCTTAATCTCTAGCAATGGAAAAACAATGGAATTTGTCTTTTTGGGTATGAGATAGAGACTATGTATGATCATCTTTACATGAGCAGGCAGTCTGTGACCAGGGACTTCAACCATTCCTAGGCCTTTCTTCTTGCATTAAGTGGTAATAGAAGAACCCTGTTTGTTTGAGAAAGATCTTTAGATACCAGATAGTCTAATCTTTTCATTAAAAAAAAATTTAATAGGTAAGGAAACTAAAGCCTAGGAAGAAGTAACTTGTCCAGGGCTACTTGTTGAGTTAGAAGCCAGGTCTTTGAACACCTCACAATAATTTTTTAAACGTATATTAGTTTATAATTTAAGCCTGTGTAAGAGATACAGGAGTTTTGGTGTCAGGGATAATTGAGAAGCCAGACAGCATCTTCAGTGTTTTGACTGGCCTCTGCTCTGAAGTCAGATCTTATTTTTCAGCATATGGGCCTGTGGTAATCCTTCAGTCGATGTTAGCATTCATCTTTCAGTTCACTTTAGCTTGCATAGAGAAGCAGCTTAATTCTTCACCAATGTGTTGAAAAGAAGGAAATTTCATGCATTGCTACATGTACTGTTCAGTTCATAATTTTTCAAACAAGATTAGTTTGGTGGGACTTTAACCTATCAGATAGGGCAAATTCGGTTGAATAAAGCAACTCTTTAGAATTAACTGGAAGCACTTGGTCCTTTATTGTAGCTCTCTGAGATCCATATGGTCTGAAACACCTAAGATACAGTTTTTATTTTTTTGACAGTATTGGGCTTTGACCCCAGAACCTCATGCTTGCTAGGTAGGGGCTCTACTGCTTGACCTATGCCTCCAGCCCCTTTGAGATAATGTGTTTAACTAGGGATTCTGCAGCTACTTACTGTGGTGTATGGATGTTATGAGTGTTAAAGTTGGGGAGTTGGGGCCGACAATGTATCCTTATGCAGTCCTCTGCTATTCACTGATTGCCATGGGAACAGATAAAGGTTTGGTGTAGAGATGCATACATTACTCCTAGCTCTCTTCTCCAGTTTTACATCACTCAATCCATTTCTTAATGGTGCTCTCATTTTCTCAGAATAAGAACAGAAACACTTTCTCTTGGAAGTGGTGGCTATGTACTTGGTTTTTATTTCCAGTGGTGGTGGTTGTGCCACCAATTATAATGGCATTTTAAATTCTTTCATAGGACTAGACAAAGGTATCTTGATGCCCAATCTTTAATTTTTCTTTGTCCATACTGTACTGGAGTCTGCCATTTCTTGAATGAGGTATACTTTTCTATGACTGTGAGAATACCTCTCACAGAAAGATAGGTGTGCTCATAGTTATTATGGTGGTGGTGCCACACAGCAGATCTGTGGAGGGTAGGGAACCTCTTCCCCTCACTTCATTTGTCTGATATGCATTTCATTATGACTGTACTAGCTGTAAGATTTTGTTTCTATTTAGAAAATATGACTGTGAGAGAATATTAAAGCACTTGAAAAAAATGCCAAGTGTTTGTCATATATGAAGTACTCTTTGAAAAACCACTCGCTCTCCCTCGAGATACAATTTTAAATGGTCAGAAGGGCTGGGTGTGTAGCTCATGCTTAGCTTGTGTGAAGCTCTGGGTTCAATCCTCAACACCAAAAATAAAAATACAATATAAAAAAATTGTCTGAAGAAAATGAAGACTTTTAAGTTTCTTTTTTTTTTGTAATGGGTATGCTACTATTTTATTAATCTATTATCAAATTCACTTAAAATGATCTTTGGTAAGTTTAATTTTTGGAATTTGTAGGTTATTGGAGGATCCTTGAGTTTGATTATGAGATGAAACTTCTGAATCACGTAACTCAGCTTGTGGATTCAGAATCTTGGTCTTTTAGTAAAGTTCCTTTGAATATATGTCTTCAGGAACTTGGACCATTGGAACCAGAGTAAGTATTTTAATTACTTTCCCCTTTACATTTCCTAAAAGAGAAGAAAACTTTTTCAGACTGGAACTAAGCCCAAGGCGTAGAATATTTATATTTTGATACTGTAGAAAAAATTTAAAAATACATAACCAGAAAGGATGGGGAATTTTGGTCACTATGGTGAATTAATCTGCATCATCTTTTCTTTTTATTTTTTTTGTCATAAAATATAAAGAAATAATTGTTATGTTTGAGCTATTTCCTAATAATAAATAATCCATGTAAAACTGCGTAGTATGGAGCTTGGTATATAGTGGCTTTCCAATATCTTTTAGTTAGTTCCTAATTTAAATAATATGTTACTTGGCATCTAAATAATTTAATATTTCAAATCTTAAATTTATATCTTAGTTTGTAGTTAGCAATGGGCTTTAAAATATAGTAGGTAAAAATGCTGATAACTTTTCAAATGGGTGTTTTAACTTTTTCAGGGAAATGATAGAACACTGTCTTAAATGTTATGGAAAGAAATACATAGATGAAGGTAAGGTTTGGAAAGTATTTTAATGGGTATTTTAACTGATGTATGCTAAAATTGGTATGCCTTTCTGAAATGTGTTGGTGTTAAAATAAGAACCGTGGAGGCCAGGTGTGGTAGATCATATCCCAGCTATGCAGGAGACATACTGAGTTTGAGGCCAGCCAGCTTGAGCAAAAAAGTTATTAAGATCCCATGTCAAAAAAAGCTGGGTGTGGTGGTATGTACCTGTAATTCCAGCTACTTGGGAAGCAGAGGTAGGAGGATCATGGTCCAACACTGACCCCAGGTAAAAGCTTGAGATCCTCTCTGAAAAATAAACTAAGTAAGAAGTGTTGAGGGTATGAATCAAGTGGTAAAGTGCTTGCCTAGCAACCATGAGGCCCTAAATTCAATCTCCAGTACTACGGAAAAAAGGAATCGTGGGATTGAGATGTGAGTGGAGGTGGTGTGTAATTTTCTTTGGAGAAAGTGCACTGAGAAAAAGGAAACATTAATTCTGTAATTGTAAGATAATAACATGAAACTCTCTGATCTCTTTCCTTAGGTGAAGTTTATTTTGAATTGAATGCTGATAAAATATGCAGAGCAACAGCACAAATGCTACTTCAGAATGCAGTGAAATTTAATCTTGCTGAGTTTCAAGAAGTGTGGCAACAGAGTGTTCCTGAAGGAATGATAACTAGGCTTGACCAGCTCAAGGTAATTCCAATAAGGGTTGCTACTAAGATTCAACAGGTGACTAATGACTAGGTTTGGCGATACTTGTGTTGGAGCTGAATTTGGAGTCCATTGATTTTCTTAGGCAGCCATTAGGAGTACAGTGTTCATTCACTCCATCACAAAGTATTTAAACTCCACAATCCTTTGTGGAGGTATTAATTATATATCATCAAATTCATCTTTTGCACTTGATCTTAGCCAAAAGGCTGAGAAGTGATAAAATTCACTTTTAAAAAATGACTTTTAGGGCTAGAGATATAGCTCAGTTGTGGAGCACATGTTTAGCCTAATTTTTGAAACTGGGTATGGTGGTGCATGCCTGTAATCTCAGCACTTGGGAGGGTAAGGCAGAAAGATCATGAGTTTAAGGCCAGCTCCAGACCCTGATACCTTATCTAAAAACAAACAAACAGTCCCCCACCACAAAAAAATAAAAAAGAATATCAAGAACAAAAAAAGGATTTTTAGTAAATTTATTAGCCTGCATAGCCATCACCACAATCTAGCCTTGGAAACTCTCATGCCTCAGTGAGATCCCTCAGGCCCACTTACAGTTACTCCCTGTTCCTACCCAGTATGTCCCATTTCATTCCATTTTTGTCACCACTGTCTCAGTCCACACTGTCATCATCTGCCTCTACAAGAGCGTCACTGAGAAGACCCCACACTTTTAATTTGGCCCACCTCCAATCCATTCTCAGTGTGCTACTAGAATGGTCTTTTTAAAATGCCAGTCAGGTTAGAGGAATGTCTTGCTTATGTCACTTTAATGGTTGTCCATTGCATTTAAGATATCAAATCCTGAATTTGCATCTTGGCCTACAAGGCCCTTCATGATCACCACCCTAACTTCATCTCTGGCTACTTTCCATCTTGCTCACTGCATAGCAGCCTTCATTCAGGTTTTAGGACCAAGTGTTCTCCTAAGGACCTTCACACAGGCTTTTTGCTCTTAAATGGTGTTCTTCCTAACTCCACCTGCACACCTCTTACGGGTGTCCTTCTTAAAAAAGACCTCCTGTTTTAAACTCCAACTCCAACAGTACCATATAGTTTTCCCTTCATGGCACTTACCACTTAGCTTTGGGAAAATGTATAATTATGTGTTTCCCCACTGACCACTTCGATAGCATTTTGGTATTTATTATGCTCAATGAATAGCTATTAAATCAATGAAAGAATTTACTTAGCATTTATGGACTACTTTTTATGTCAGGTACTGAGTGAGAACATCATACAAAATTCCATCCAGGTGCTCAGAACAAGTCTGGAGATTGGCAGGGGGTGAGTGGCGGATGTGCACATGACAAGTATAAATCTGTTCTTACAATGCAGAGTGATTTTTGCCACAGGAAAGGCATGCCTAGTATATTAGGAGAGCAAAGAAAATGGGTTTACCCATCAGACTAATCAGTCAGAGTTGATTTCTGAAGGAACAGATGTTTTGGCTGCTGAGTATAAAGGATGAACTATGGCTGTCTGTGTGGAAGGAAGGACAGAGACAGGTAGGACAGCATGTTCAAAAGTATGGAGGTATAAAAACTGGTGAACTGTTAGCAGGGTTACCTGAAGGGTGCTCGTGAATTAGTGAGGGACACTGGATTGTGCTAAAGAATTTCAACCCTAGAAAGAACTTAGAGCCATCCAGTGACATCAGTTGGAAGAGCTACCTTATCATGTTCTTATCAGGTTTGTGTTTTGGGAAGAACACAAATTGAATATCATTATCTGAAATGTTGGGACCAGGACCGTTTTAGATTTGGGAGCGTTTTTTTTGTTTTGCTTTGTTTTGTTTTTTCTTGATTTTGGAATATTTGTATAGATTTTACAGATTGAACGTCTCTAACCTAAGCTTCAGTTTTTGGAGCATTTCAGATTTTTGGAGCATTATGGATTTTAGATTTTTCCAACTGGGAATATTCAACCTGTACTGTCATAGAAAAGAGGACAGATGGATGTAAGATTGGCTAAAATTACGAAAAAAGAAATTTCTAGGCTTCCCACACTTAAATACTTTGTTTAGGAGAGAGTGAGTACTGGCCAAAGAAATAGGTAGTGTTAGATGGATAGAGAATTCTTGAGGCTTTAATATCTATAGGATTTATTGACCACTTAGGTATCTTTCGTTAGTAATTTTTGGTGGTGGTGTTGTTTTGTTTTGTTCTGCTTAAGACAGGGTCTCTCTATATAACCTAGGCTGGCCTTTAACTCTTGATCCTCCTGCCTCAGCTTCCTGAGTGCTGCGGTTGCAGATGTGTACCACTACACTTGGCAACAGGATTTGGATAGTAGAATCTAGCATGGTGTGTAGATTCTATCCTGTTTTCTTAGGAGAGTGGGACTAGAGCAGGTTTGGGCAATAAACACAATGAGTTCATCTGTGGATTTGGGTATAGAGATGTGGGGCCCAGAAGCGGGATCTGAGTAGAAAGTGTAAATATGACAGTCATTAGCAAGGGCGTGGGAGACCACTGATTAGGAGAGAGACAGTGAAACAGGTAGCAGGCTCAGGACAGAGGCCCAAGGAAATACAATAATAAATAAGACAGAAAATAAGACAGTAATGTCAGAGATGGAGAGAGATGTAAAGAGGAAGGAGTAATCAACATTAACAAGAAAATAGGGCTGGTAGCAGGAATCCAAGCAAAGTGCCTTCTGCATTTGACATTGACAGGCCACTGGTGACCTTTATAACTAAAGCCATCATTGGTGGGGGTAGAAGCCAGATAGCAGAGGGAAAAGAAGTCACTAATTTAAGCAGCTCTTTTTTATGAACAAAGGCTAGTATAAATCTGTGGAGAGTTTGTGTAAGTTTCATACAGCCGGCATTTAAATTTCTTAAACTAAGCTAAACCTAGTGGTAATTGAATCATATTTAAACATTAGATCATTACTTTAACTGCTCTTTTTCCTCCATTTTTTTGTAGGGTTTAGCATTGGTGGATAGATACTCAAGACCAGAAATCATATTTTTGCTAAAAGTAGATGACTTACCTGAGGGAAATCAGGAACGTTTTAATAGTCTGTTCTCTCTAAGGGAGAAGTGGACAGAAGAAGATATTGCTCCATATATCCAGTAAGTAATTCATTAGAATTGGATTTTGAGAGTTTTCTTTTTTATAAAGAGTGGCATAGGGTTTTAGCTTAGTTTTCTCAGTTAAAATTTAAGCTACAGGGGTTAATTTATTTATTGCATATTCCCTAAGGATGCTATTTCCCTTAAAGTTTTCTTGGGTGGTCTTCTCTTTCATTTTCCATGATGTCTTATCCTGGAGATAGGGTATGTGTTTTTACTATTCTTTCTAGAACTGCTTCTCTACTACTCTTCCAGCACAATTGCAGCTTTCTTTTTTTATCTTTTTAGTGGTGCTGGGGTTTTAATTCAGGTCTCATGCTTGTTAGGCCTGTGCTCCTACCACTTGAGCCACACTACCAGCCCTTTTATTGTGTGGTGGTTATTTTTGAGATCGAGTCTCACTTCTGAGTAGCTAGGATTACAGGCATGAGCCACCAGTGCCCCGGCTTTGCAGCTCTTTAAAGGATGTAATGTACACCCCAGTGTGATTCAAAGGAAAACATCTTTCTCTGATTACCACCTCCTGTCTTTCCTGCTGCCTTACTTTATTTTAGTTTAGAGTCAGGGTCTCATGTAACCCAGGCTGGCTTCAAAGTCACTAGTTAGCACAGAGAGTGGCCTCAAATTCTTGATCCTCCTGCCTTAGCCTCCCAAGTGGTAGGATTACAAGTATGTATCACCACACTGTAGTCCAATTTTTAACGTTGTGGTACAAGCCCGATTCCAGAAACACAAGTCAGCATTGAAATCTCAAGTCTAACAGAGTCTCAAGTCTACTAGCACTTAAAATCCACTAACACTATGGCTTTGTCACTGTGTGTCTCACCTTGAAGGTGATTTCTCTTCTCTTTACCTAGCTTAGGCACTGTGGCTAATCTTCCTAGCTCCTGTACATGCTTTCCTCCTTGTCCCTTTCTCCATCTCCCATTTTCTCTTCATCCTCAGCTTATGACTTTATTTCTTGAGAAAAAAGAAGCAATTAGGCAAGAACCACCTTCTTATTTTTTTTTGTTTTATTTAATTTTATTATTTATTTAAACATTCAAAAGTGACAATAGTATATAATATTAATATCACATCTACCCACCAACCAGTTTCCATCATGATCAACTCATTGCCTCCATTACTTAAAACTTAGATGTCACTATACTTTCTCAATTATTTAAAGCCTTCCTGGTGGCTTCCAGTTAATATTTAGAATTAAACCACAGCCCCTTTCCATGTCCTTCATGGCTCTCCATGATCTAGCCCTTGCTCCCTTCTCTAGCTCATGCCCTCCTACTCTTCCCTTCCCTCATTGTGTTCCAGTCATACTCTTCTCCTTTTTTGAGGTCAGAAAAAGCTGATGTCCAAGACGAGTAGGCAACCTAGACAAGCTTACACAGATAACCCAACTCCATTGTATCACATTGCTTGTACTTCTAACTTAGAGGTTGTATGATATACTGGAAATAACTTGGGCTTTGAAGTCATACAGACCTGGAGACAAAATTTGACTTTCATTTACTCCTATGTGAACCTGTTTTCTTCTATCTAAGATGGAATTAAATAACACTTTACTCCTATTCTGACTGTGAAGGTTAAATGAGGTAATATCTGTAATATAACTAATTAAGACTTAGAATCAATTCCTGTCCTGTTTTTTCCACATACCCTTATGCCTATTAGAAAGATGGATTTAGGGCTTGTGGAACAGCTCAAGTGGTGGAGAGCCTGTCTAGTAAACATGAGGCCTGAGTTCAAACTCCAGTACCTCCAAATAAATAAATAAATGAAGGAAAGAAGATGGATTTAGGGAAGAGAGATAACTAGTACTAAGAATATCATATGTTCCTTAAAATATTGATGTTACTCATTCGTTTTTCATTTTTTTATTGTTCCCACAGAGACTTATGTGGAGAGAAGCAAACCATAGGTGCATTACTCACTAAATATTCTCGTTCTTCGATGCAGAATGGTGTTAAAGTTTATAATTCAAGAAGACCTATTTCTTAAAAGAACAACAGTATTTTCTTTGAGACTAAGTTGCTTTATAAAGTTGCTGGACATAAGAAAAAGTTTCTCTTACAATTCTTGACTTTTTAAAGCCTGTTCCTTAAATGCATTTTTCCCTCATTTTAAGTATTTTGAAAACTCCTGTCCTTTTTGTTTCTTAAATGTAGAAGGCATTTCTGTATTCTTCATATTACATTTGTAAATATATAGTACACAAGGACAAAATAATTACTGTTTCTATTTAGTATGTCTCTAAGGTGTAGGCAATTCTATTTATAAAGTTTGCTTTTTACATGTAAAATTCCCCATCTTTAGTTGGGATTTAATGATCAAGTCCTTTAAGTTCATATTAATTTTAAGTTGGCTGATGAACTTGTTACCAGGACCGGTGGAGAATGTAGGCCAAGGTTATACAAATGGTAATGGTAGTTAACTAAGATTGAAGTGTTACTGAAGCTTACCAATTTTATACTCATATACATGACATGTAAACATGATGGCTTCGGAGTATTTGTCTTTAAAATAAACTATAAATCTTTGTCTATGGATTATGTCATTCAATATATATCAATAGCTACATATTACATGTACATAACATGGATAAAAACACTGAGGCAGTAGTGCCTAGTGAAGACTGGGGTTTGACAGACACCTGTGATCACATTTTTTTTTTTTTTTTGGTGGGACTGGGATTTGAACCAGGGTTTCACACTTGCAAAGCAGGCCCTTGCCGCTTGGGCCACGCTTCCAGTTCATTTTGCTCTGGTTATTTTGGAGATGCCAGGGTGGCCTGGAACCGCAATCGTCCAGATCTCAGCCTCCCAAGTAGCTACGACTACAGGCGTGAGTCATCTGTACCCTCATTTGCAGTTAGTCACTGGGTCCAGTGGATGCGTTTATGGTGTCTTCACACAGGACAGAGGCACACCCTCCTGGTTTCTGAAGATCATCCCATTACTAGACCCATGTCTTTGTCCTACCGGGCTCTTCTCAAGCTTCTCAGTTTACCATTAATAAATATAAAAACTAAATAATTAAATGCCATTCCTTTCCGGCTCTTCCCTTGCCTCAACTCGTAAACATTTTCTCCATTCTCATGGTTTAACAGACCTCACCCACGTTACACGGACGACAGAAACGCAAGACGCCAAACACAAGGCTCGTCTCCCCAGCCCCGCCCCGGCCATGCGACTTCCGGGTTCTGCCCCGCCGCCGTTCCACTTCCGGTTCAGAGGTGACAGGCAAGATGTCGTCCGGCGGTAGCTTTGAGCGGTTGCGGAGAAGAGCATCGGTGTGACCGAGGCTCAGCGGAACGCTGAGAGCCGAGGAGCCGAAGACGCGAGGTTGAGGCGGCGGCACCGTGGGGGCCGGCAGCGTGAGGAGCTGAGACGGTGATGACCCGCGGCCCCACGGGACGCCGGGACGCCGAGCTCCGCGGGGCCGCTTCATGCCGCCCACCGGCTTAGAGCCCCCCAGGATGAACAGGAAGAAAGGGGACAAGGGCTTTGAAAGCCCACGGCCGTATAAATTATAAGTATTTTTCTCTCTTTGTCCCTCCTTTTGGTTTTGTTTTCCTTAATTCTGGCTGTGGTTGCTTGAAGCTGGCTTGCCGAGCCTGGGAAACCTTGGGGTGAGCCAGAATCCACTCTTTGTGGTGAACTGGTGTGAATGACGGTGTTTTCCTGCAGCTTTAATTCGCCTTGCAGGTTAATAAACCTTTCTTAAAGTACTGTTACTGCCTTTCTTACCCAGACAAGCCTGTTTTCTTGTTTGTAGGTTAATAAACCTTTCTTAAAGTACTGTTACTGCCTTTCTTACCCAGACAAGCCTGTTTTCTTGTTTGTTGCTCGATTTAAAACATGCAAATTATCTCGGGTTGTAGGGTTTGGAAAGGTTGATGGGTGATTTTTAAGCTGCGTATTTGGACTTGGATAGAGTTAAGCTTTCTTATAATAATGTAAATAATTTTTTTCTTTATATTTTTTCATATACAACCCATCAGGTCGTCTGCATCAACAACATAAACTTCCAGAGAAAATCTGTTGTGGTGAGTTTATTCTCAATAGCAATAAGTGGTAGTAAGTCTACTATTTATTTATTTAATAATAAAGTCTACTTTATTATTTATCTGGATAACTTCCAGAATTATCTTCCAGATAATGGTGTTTCAGGAGTAGATGAGAGTGAGAATTGAGGTCTGTTGCCTGCTCAATTCTTCCTTCCTTTTTTCCTTTCATTATTAAAATGTTCTGTCTTATCTGTTGTGGAATAGGATGCCTGTATAATGAAGCACTTTAGAATTGTGCTTGAAACAGGTACTGGAGGTGTAACCTAATGAGATTGATGGTTTGCCTGCAGAAGACCATTTACTCAATCCCTAACACTACAACAAACAAAAAATTGCTTGGAGCAAGAATAAATTCATAGTGAGATTTCTCCCATGCAAATATTAAGATTAGTACTTTTTATGGGCTTGAGTTGACTTCTAAGAGACCACTTGTTTTCTGATTCTTGGCGACCTGTTTTAAGTGATACGGCTTTATGGTAAAGTTTTAGATAGCGTATTCCAGTAACAAACCGCCCCCCCCACCCACCATTCATCTGTATGGATTGCTGATACAACCCATTATAGCAAAATCATTGAAAGCCTGAGAACTTACTCTCTCAGAGGTACTTGTATTATGTAGACTAAAAACTTAGAGCTGCTTTTCCTTGAATGATGGTATCAATTTTCCCATCATACTGGTACCCATACAGATATATTTGTTTAGGATTAACTATAAAGATAGGAAACTATAATCTTTATGTAACAGCCATAGAATTTTATAACTTCCATTTTTGAGACAAAATAAATCATAGGATTTTAGATTTGTAAAGATTGGAATTTATCTTGCAGTATTTCTCACAGGTCATTATATTTCTTATATCTTGTGGTAGGATACTTTGGAGGAGTATTATGTTGTATGAATTATGTAGGGAAAGTATGAGAATGAAGGAGTGTATTTAAGAGATTACTGTAGTAATCTAGGGAGAAATGATGAAACCCTCAACGAAGAAAGCATTAATGACTATGGAAAAGAAAAAGTTGACACGATTGAATTTTAGTGAACATTGAGTTCTTGATGTATGCAACATACTATTCTAAAATGTATGTGTATTAACTCACTGAATCGTCACAATAGCCTATGAGGTAGATTATATTTTAGTACTAAATTTATAAATGAGTTAACTGAAAAAATAGAGGTTAAGTAACTTTAGTAAGGAAAAAAGTAGAAAAAGTACCAAGAGAAGAATGAAGCGACTGCCTACCTGCAATCTGTTTCATATTGTTTGTGGAACTGATGTCTGCAATTCCACAGGGATGTCTAGTTGCTTTGGTATGCTACCTTGGAACAGAGAAATTGGTAGTCCAAAGATGTCCACTTAACCCTTCCTATTCTTTTGGACCAGGACCCAGTATGGGTATTTGTCAGTTACTAAAATATATAGTATTGTAAGACTGAGGAAGTAAGCAGTAGTCCTACTCTGGTATATTTGGCCTGTGATTCCTCTTATTTCTTGACTTCCAAAGACTCCAAGTCTCTAGTGGACTATAGCAATATTTTGGGACTTCAGGTATTATGTCAGTTCAGAACAAAGATGATATTTTCTTTTCTCTGCAGGTCCCTCTGGGTAGGCTCAGAAGATAAACTCCAGAGGCCATGTGATAGGAACTTGGCTTCCCATTCACTCAAAGGGCTGCCTCTGGGACTGTGAACTGGCTTAGCTCTAGGAACTAGTTAAAATAATCCCCGCTACTACAGCTGGAATCAAGTTTCTGCCCGCTAGAACTAAAATTTTTCTGTTTATATTGAGCAATACCATCATAAGCTGTTTAGGACCCAGCAATCAGTGAGCCATTGCCTGAGCTCCCCTGTGGCTAAGACGCTATATTTAAGCTGGGTACAGTAATCCATAATCTCAGCATTCCATAGACTGTAGTGGAAAGAGTACTTGAGCCGAGGTGGTAGAGACTAGCCTGGGCAACACAGAGAGATCCCATCTCAAAAAGCTAAAACACTAAAAATGTGCTGTTTACACACAAGTCTGTCTCTATGGCTTTTGTGATGGTTGTGCCCACTCATTTAAACATGCTTGTGGGCCTAGAGAAACTGGACAATCAAGGAGTAGAGGGTTTCCACATAATTGAATAGAATGATTGGGAGAGAACTACCAGAATAGGCATTGTGGACTTCCAAGTTTATAATGTCAGCATCAGTGATGAGGTATCTTTCAGAATGTGATTTTGATTGTCCTGGACTGGAAGTAAGAATTGTACGAATAGAGGTTAAGGAACTTGATGGCAGTGTTATTAAAAGAATCCACCTGTAGTCAAGTGACTTAGAAGGGTATGAGCATTCAGTGAATGTTGGGGGATTTAATGAAAAGGCACAGAGAATGATGTGCCTGTATAACAAACATGAGTACAGAAGAAAAAGACTAATACTAACTTACATATTAGTCAGATGCCAGACACCAACTACAATTTGTTTTTGTTTGTAGTGCTAGGGATTAAACCCAAGGCTTTATACATGCTAGGCAGGCATTCTACCACTGAACCACACCCCTTGTCCTACCCTCAACTAGATTTTAAGTGCATTCCTTATAGTAAATTGCTTAGTTGTAATAATAGTGCTGAAAGGTAGATAGTGTCATTCTTGTTTCACAGATAAGGAAACCTTATTACAGAGCTAGAGTAACTAGCCCAAGTTGATACAGTTAATAAGTGGTGATCTGGGATTTGAATACAGGGAGTTAACCCCCAGAACACATTCATTTAACTATGACCTATACTGTCCTGGCTCTTTTAGGCTCTATCAACAGTGTAGAAGTAGCATTGAAAATGCCTGTTTTCCTGCACCCTACTTTACAGTAAATCAGAGGATAAGTAACTTCTTGTTTAACTAGGAGGATTCAGGAGACCTTTCATTTAAGAATAGAAGATTTAAAAAGCACTTTTCTAGGCTGGGTGCCAGTGGCTTACGCCTGTAATCCTAGCTACTCAGGAAGCAGATATCAGGAGGATTGCAGTTCGAAGCCAGCCAGGCAAATAGTTGGTGAGGCTCTTTCTTGATACCCATCACAAAAAGGACTGGCAGAGTGGCACTAGGTGAAGGCCCTGAGTTGAAGTCCCAGTACTGCTTAAAAAAAAAGCAGTTTTCTAAAAGATTAAAAAAAGGATAGTTAGTGGTGAAATGGTGGTCAGAGATCAAACAGCAAGGAAGTGGTAAGTATGAGAGATTAAAAGACCTGGGAGACCTGCAGTTATTCCAGTGGCCAAGGATGCTGAATTGGAGGTTTACAGAGGTTAATGGGTCTGAATGTTGTAAGCAGGTTAGGGCTGTAGGTAGTGTCAGGGGACTGGGCTTTCCTTTTCTTCCTCAAGTATACTCCCTTTGCTCTTTCATGTTTATTTATTTTTGTTTTATTGAGATAGGGTCTTGCTATATAACTTAGGCTGGCCTTGAATTCAAAATCCTCTTGCCTCAGCCATAATGCTTGGATTACAGGCATGTGCCCCCTACTTTATAAAAATTATTAGCCTTAGTTTAGAAAATCAAATCCTGTTCTTAGGTCCAAAGGACCTAACTGTTGATTGCATTAATTTATTTTGTTTTGTTTTTCGGGACAGTCTTGCTATATAGCCCAAGTTGGCCTCTGACTCAATCTTGTGAGTGCTGGAATTACTGGTGAGCTCATTCATTTTTGGTATTGTCTTGGTTCTACTTGCTGGGGCTTTGAACTGCTCCAGGCTCATTTATTTAGCGTGGTCGTTGGATGATTGGTACACTAATTTAAGAGAATTTTGATCTTGCTGTTACACCTGCTCACAGATTTTAACTTTAAATTCAAAGCTTTCATCAACAATATTTGCCTTTGCTCTTTCTGTTGTTATTGCAAGGATCTGTGCACATAGTGTAATTTAAGGGTGTATGGCTCTTCTCAAATTTGAGAATAGTGAACATAGGGGGCTAAAGAATTTAAGAGTTTTGAGCAACTGAACTGAAGTTTATCCAAAAAACATTCTTGCACATTATTTAAAACCCATTCCATAGAGGCATTAAGGAATAGTGAGAATCAAATGAGATCATTTAAATGTGCCTGAGTCTCAGCTTTCCATTTGTTAATGAGAGTGTCTTAATTTTTTTTTAGTGCATCTGTAAAAAGCGTACACTGTAAAAAAAAATACTTTCCAGTAGTTCTTATCTCTTAGAATGTCTCTGTAAAAAGTGTAAAGTAACTCTTTCTCTCAATCAATACTAGGATTAAAGAACACATTTGAAAGTATCCGTATAATGTCTGGCACACAGTAATAACCATTATAATTTAATATTCTATTGTGACTGCTTGAATTTCATCTTAAATATACCTTTTGTAACTTTTGGAATTTTCCTGGTCACTTTGCAGCTCCTGAAATGTTACTGTTTTGTGCTCTTATGTATTTCATGTAAATTCACTGGACATATATACCATGTTTCATCTCTCTTTCTTACCCAGTTGTTTAAACATGAGGTTAGTTAGGGTCAGTTATCTTGGGTATACTGCAGATAGATTGCACACCTCACAGTGAACATGTTAGAACTGTACATGACTTGTGGACTACTTGGCAGGAAATCATTCAGTACTTTGAAGGATCTGCTGATCATACCTGCCTAGTTTCTCTTGTACCACTTGCTGTTCCTCAAGTCCTGATTTAGCTCCTATGAGCAGAGACTCACAGTTGTTAGCTTCCATAGTGTAATTTTTTTTACCCATTTATTTCGTCCATGTTCTTTTATTCATCAACTCCCTGGCTTTGATTCTCTGTCATTTTCTTCTTCCTCTTCACAGTTTGGGTTCCAATCTGTCTAGAAATTTTTTATTTGAGAGTGGTAAGTCATTTTGAATTTCTTCGAACAGGCGGCTTAATCTTCACAGATAGTGCAGATAGTAAAGTGTACATAATTCACACCCATTCAGTCAACAGTACAAGTATGTTAGAAATTAAGATACTTGGGGAGTACTTGTGTGTATTTATCAACCTGGGATTTTTATCTCTGGACTGTAGTATATGTATAAGTAGTAAAAATCAAATAAATATATTCTGAAGCATACCGATCTTTTTTTTTTTTTTTTCACTACTGGGGTTTAAACTCAGAGCCTCCAACTTGAGTTCCACCAGCCTTTTTGTTGATGAGTTATTTTGAGACAGGGTCCCAAGAACTATTTCTCGGGCTGGCTTTGAACTGTGATCTTCTTGATCTCTGCCTCCTGAGTAGCTATGAGCTACTGGCACTGGATCATGCCAATCTTTATAATGGAGTGTTATTCTTTATTTTTACAGGGATTTGTGGAGCTGACTATATTTCCTACAGTTGCAAACTTGAATAGAATCAAGTTGAACAGCAAACAATGTAGGATATACCGAGTAAGGATTAATGATTTAGAGGCTGCTTTTATTTATAATGATCCAACCTTAGAAGTGTGTCACAGTGAATCAAAACAGTAAGTTATATACTTTATTTACTTATTTTATTACAGAGAAAGGGACTTTGTGAAAGGAAAGAGACTTTTATTAGAAATGATCATATGCTTCTGAAGGGCAGTGTGGAAGGGTGATTTGGGGTATGCAGTTTGAATAAGGGTGGACTACCTCAG